>NW_008707309.1:339153-389623 GCF_000327385.1 Lottia gigantea
TTGCTGTGAAAAGATTAGACTTGTTTAAACACAACCCAAGGTTTTTATCAAATGAATAATGAAAGGTGATTACAACTATCTGGTCTATTTTCAGATTTCTGTTTTTCCTGGAGTTTAATTTCTTAATTATCTAACAAATCTAATTATGATAGTATGACTTCGTGCCAAGTTTTACAACTTAACATTTCACTAGGGATAAATTTAGCTCTCTTTACTTCCATTCACGTTTTGTTTCAGAATTACAATTGTCAAAATCTTAAATAGTGGTTATGTTCAACCAAATATGAATTCTTTTGGGAATGAAACAAAAGAAGTGAAATTTAATTTAGTTTTTGAATTTCTGCAATTTGATGTGTTTACCTTAAATATGTGGAAGTGAGCTCAAAACATCATCAAAAAGAAAACTTCATTTTGAGTGCATAACAATTTCAGTTCATGTAGAAACTGAAATATAGACCCCAAAAAAAGAAAGTATAAAAAAAGGATTTAGAGAAAAACGAAAGCTTACCTTCACTAGATGTGATTTGAATTAATCCTTTCTCTTTCCTACAATAGACAATAAAAAACACAGTTAAATATCAGATACATGTATAGTAGGTTTAATATTCAAATACTTCCCTTTTTAAAGATGGGTTTCCCTTGTTTTATTTATGAAAATGAAAATGCTAATACTTATATGAATAGAAAGAAGAGGTGTTCTAATGACTTGGAAAAATACCAGTTTGTTTCACATGTCCATATTTAATTCATAATTAGCTAAATTAGAAGAGAATTACCAGCAGAATTCCAATGAGTGACCGATCAAAAAAGGTCAAAAAGTCTTTTTTTGTTTATCCTGACTGTACATACATGGGCATTTATGATTGGTTAAAACTCTTAATTATATGTAATGAGAACATAATGATATGATTAAAAATACATGATAATTCATTAGAAACACCAATTAATCAAATAGTTTGCTTTATTTGACACTAAAAAATAAGGAAACCCATCTTTAAAATAAAGAAAAGAATGATACACATGGATACAATAATCAAATATAATATAATATAATATATAGATATATCAATGAATTGTAAATTCACAGTAGATATATAAAGACTACAGTCCACAGTAGTTATAATATATAAAATATATAATTTAAACATGCATAAAATAACACATTATCATAATAACATATATATAACTATAGAAGAGTATAATACAGTGTTAATTTCATAATTCATATCTTTATGTCACCTGAGGTGATTT
Organism: Lottia gigantea; assembly: GCF_000327385.1. NCBI lineage: Eukaryota > Metazoa > Mollusca > Gastropoda > Lottiidae > Lottia > Lottia gigantea. Next base: position 340,405 of record NW_008707309.1, read on the forward strand.
CAGTGTTCATTCATAGCTGATACACAAAAACATGAAAACTGTTTGAAAAGTTCAAAAGTCCTGATAGTTTACACAAGAATACAGAGAAAACCTCATGAATCATTGTTACAATGAAAAACTAATACGAACCGAAAATATCTCAATCCATCGTTTAAAATACCTTAGTTATCAAAATATCAACATTATAAAAACTGAACTAAACTATAAACCAAGTATAAAACACCGTCTCAATCTCAGTAAGATATTTTACCTTCAAATTACATTACTTTCACCTGACTTCATCATAAAAAATAAATTTCTTCACCTTTCACCCCAATTTCCATTCAACTTGTCAAGATTAAAGATTATATATCCAGCATCTATTCAAACAATCTTTAAAAACACATAAATACTAGACTCTAGTCATTCAGAGAGAGAGAGAGAGCTAACTGTAGAGACAATGGGACATATACTATACAAAAATATAAATAGAGACCATAGAGAATATACATACAGTGGTCAAGATTTGATTTTATCAGCCAAAGAAATGGGCCACATACCACATATATACTGGTCAAGTTTTCACTTTATTGTCCAAGACAAATGACCAAATACCATAGAGAATATACATACAGTGGTCAAAATTTGATTTTATTAGCCAAGAAAATGGGCCACATACCATGCATATACTGGTCAAATTTTCACTTTATTGTCCAAGACAAATTACCAAATACAACTCCATATATGCAAACACTGGTCAAAATTTTACTTTATCAGCCAAGACAAATGACCAAATACCATAGAGAATATACATGCAGTGGTCAAAATTTCACTGAATCAGCCAAGAAAATGACCAAATACCATGGTATACAGTGGTCAAGTTTTCACTGAATCAGCCAAGGGAAATATATTGAATGAATAATATCCACTGTACTAGTTATAAGATGAAAATATTTATAATAAAATAATACCCAATAACATATAGCTTACAGTGTAACTTAACATTTCATTTTTAATAAAAATAAAATACCAACAATCAAGATAACATTCAATAACTCAAAAAAACCTGTAAAATATACACCCTTCAATAATTGCTGTATTTCACTCTAACTAAAAAATATTTAAAAAAAAGCTGGAGAATATTCACAACCTAGCAGACTATTGTGAATATAAAATATTTTCTGTAAAATAACATTCTCAAAGATCTCAAACCAAATAAGCCTACCATACGATAAATTTACATCTTGTTTAAAATATCCTTGACAGCATCCCAAAAATGCAAAAAATGAACACAATACTAGCTCAGAATATCAACTACCATACTGTATCATCTACTGTTTTTAACAATAATCCTTGAAAACACCACAAAAATTGGAAAATGCACACCTTACTAGCTCACAATATCAAATACCAAACAGAAAATATCCACAGTATTAAAAATAATCCTTAAAACTCTAAAACATAAGAAAATATCAAACATCTCAGAGTATCAAATACCATACTAAATGATCCATTGTATAAAATAATCCTTGAAAACTGCCAAAAAATCAGAAAATAAACACCATACAGACAATATCCACTGATGTATAGAACAATCCTTGAAAAACTCCAGAACAGAAAAAATATTCACAAAATCCAAGAGTAAAATAAATACACACCATATAATTCATGAATATGATAGGAGAATAAAGATTGACTGAGGTTGAACGAGTTTCACGGTACGGTACGTACTACAAGCCTGTTAGATATCCTAGATAACTGAAGGTTGAATACAATACACACAGAATGTTAGATATAAACACTATCACTGGATAGAGTCTGTAGATATACCCCTATCACTCTACAACGATACCCAATATATCATACCCACTCTCTTACCCTACCTCATGTACTTTAATACATCGGAAGTTCACCAAATCTCTCAACAAAGGTCTCCAGCAGGGATTGATTGAAGAAAGAAAATCTGTCAACTGGACAATAGAGTCTAAATGACAAACATCCAGTGCAAACAATAGACTAATCCACTCCAACTCACCATTGCATTGGTCAGCTTTATTTAGCTTAAAGATCCCCAACTGTGTATTTCTATTTCAGTATTTTTATGAAGTGTACCACAACCAAGATGTTTTTTATCTCCAAGTTTTCTTAAGATCTAATATGTGTTAAGTATCCAATTTATGAAAACATCTGATCTTCCTTAAAAATCTCCAACTGAGCCTTTTTCAAAATGAAAACAATAGAAAACAATGTATTGAGTTGAAGATATTTAATTCATTTCATACTTTGTTCTTCAGTACCTAAAACTATTCAAAATAATACCAACTAAGTGAAAACTCAAGGTCTAAAACAATTGAACACTTTGTAAATGTTGTAATTCAATAGAAATATATTGATCTATGTAACAAAGCTTCTTCAAATTTTATATCTAAGTGAATCCATTAATAAATAGATTGTTAGCAGCAAAAGGTCTGGGTCCTGGGTCCTGGACCCCTATTTAGATTGTTAGCAGCCAAAGGTCTGAGTCCTGGGTCCTGGACCCCTATTTAGATTGTTAGCAGCCAAAGGTCTGAGTCCTGGGTCCTGGACCCCTATTTAGATTGTTAGCAGCCAAAGGTCTGAGTCCTGGGTCCTGGACCCCTATTTAGATTGTTAGCAGCCAAAGGTCTGAGTCCTGGGTCCTGGACCCCTATTTAGATTGTTAGCAGCCAAAGGTCTGAGTCCTGGGTCCTGGACCCCTATTTAGATTGTTAGCAGCCAAAGGTCTGAGTCCTGGGTCCTGGACCCCTATTTAGATTGTTAGCAGCCAAAGGTCTGAGTCCTGGGTCCTGGACCCCTATTTAGATTGTTAGCAGCCAAAGGTCTGAGTCCTGGGTCCTGGACCCCTATTTAGATTGTTAGCAGCCAAAGGTCTGAGTCCTGGGTCCTGGACCCCTATTTAGATTGTTAGCAGCCAAAGGTCTGGGTCCTGGGTCCCTATTAACACTGTGTTTCTTGTTTTTGTTTGGAAACAAGTACCAACATATATTTGTAGTGAGGCTGAAAAAGGTCAGTTGTCTGAAGATGGAATAGAATTAAACTTTGAGTGACAACAACATGTTTTTTTAGGTTCTGTTTTAATATTTCTAGATTTATAATATTCAATTCTGAAGATTAAATTATAAGTTTGTTTAGATTAGTCTGGTCTGGACTGGGGGGAATTCAACTAAAATCCTTTCCTTGTCACTTTAAATTAATCAGCCTAAGGCCAGTACTGCAGTCAAACTTGTTTCGTGTTGATATTGCCCTCAAACCAGCCCTTATGGTAATGCATAATACTGAATAGACCAACATGTCACTTGAATCTAGCCTCAAGCCTCTACTGCACTATATAGTCAGTCATCTGGTAATCACAGTCCTTTATTAACACAATCGTATAATAATAATAATTTTATAGCGAATATTACTCATATATAGTCAGAGCCATGTTGAACAACACAATAGAAATAACAATTGATTAGAAACTAAACATTGTATTCAATCTATATGACTCATAAATTTTGTGTTATGCAGCCAGAATTAAAACTTCAAAAATTATGCTAATCATGTTCTATACTTACTGGATAGAATAATATAATTTGCAGTCTGTTAGGCATTATACAGTGGTCTGAATATCATAAAACACAATGGCTAAATATAATTACAACTTTAATGCAAATTTTACACCATATGTGATCAATGTTGAACGAAAACTACACAAAATTTAATACAAACTCTATTGTATAGTGACTAATATATGATTCTTTGATTCCCAAATTTTAAATTATGACGCCTTGTTTTGAAATTTGGGCAGTTGAGAACTTCAAAGAGCAAGCTTCATTAGTTAATTAGATAAATATGATTTGACAGGTGAATTTAGACTAAGGCCCCTACTAAACTTTACCATCATCATAAAATATAAGAAATGGTAAAGCTTTTTCAACTACCTCTGGACCCTGGCATGCCCTAAATGACTACAGCCTGCTACTTTAAAGCACCCTAAGGCCCATGCTACACTATTCTACCATGTGTTAGCTGAAGGGAACTGACCATGTGGTCTCTCTATCTGACCTGGACAACACCTGTTAAAGATACACTTTAATCATATTAATATCATCTAGATTTTTACATTGACCATTAGATTTCACACTCCAAAACATTTAACAATACTGAAAGCTTAACTTATTGTTCTATTTCAATTGGTAGTAGCTGATTCAATTTAATCTTTCTGACAAAATCTCATGCTGCTAAAATTTGACTATGATATGAAGTCCTCATTAGAATTTATCAAAGCCTTTAATTATATGTGATTGGGTGCAGAACGATGCAAACATACAAAAGATCCAAATTATATTCTGAACATTGGTCCATTTGAACTTATCTGGGAAAGATCAACAGCAAATTTAAAATGAGAGCAAGAGCTCAAACCATGGATGTAGTTAAATCTTTATATAATAGAAATGATGCTGAAGAAACTGAAAGTATCTCTTCACAAAAGTAAGACAAAAACTTTTCAGCTTAGAATTCTTGTAAAACTATCCAATAGACACTTAGACATCTAACTAAATATAAACCAGGCATTGCTGCTGACTATCTTCTTGGACACCCTTGGGACAAAATCAGTCACAGAAGAATTGCCAAAACAGCAGGACATCTACTAGTTTTTTAGTGCAGAAATCAAGGGGAGGAAAACAGATAATGAGAAATATAACTCTGTCTTTTGTTTTGTTGTTAAACTAAAACACTAATGATAGGCTGGTAGCTATCAAACTAGACTAGTCTATAATCAGACCCCAAACATCTGATCAAACCAGCCTGGGGGTCAAGGGTCATTTCCTCAATCACTACCATTATCTCCATGTGGGTTTGGGACTAGAATATTATTACACCCCAGGTTCACAATGCGTCTGTCATCAACGACCACAATATGGATATAATTGATGATGTCATTTCAATGTTGTGACCACCAAACAGTCCCCATATGGACGTAATTGGCAAAATCATTTTAATTTTGAAAATCAAATTTCAATGGACACAAGACGTCTTGTCATCAACCTCAGGTCAAAGGTCAAGACAACCTTAATATGGATATAATTGATGATGTCATTTCAAATTTTGAGACATCAAATTTCCAAATAAGGAACATAACATGATTTGTGAGGCCTCCTGCTGAAACAACCTCAATATGGACTCAATCGAAAATGCCATTTCAAATCTTAGACCACCACCGATTTGCAAAATTTAGGACATGAAGTAGTATCGCCCATAGCTCCTTTAAATTTTTGACAACCAATGTCTAAATTTCAGACATGAACGTTTCTTGCTGAAATTATACAGATTTATACTAATGAAATAGTCTGTTTACATGTTGGTCTTATTTGTGACAGATCTAAATCCATGGTCACTTGTTGGAATCAATCATTTCAACGCACCTGTTAATATTTAGCAATTTGGGTGTCAACTTGTCATCCTTTCAGCTTGAGACCTCACAAATTGTAGAGAAGATTCTATTGACATCAATTACTTCCATATTGGTTGTTACTGACCCCACAACAACCTGCTGGTATGTTACTGACCCCACAACCTGCTGGTATGTTACTGACCCCACAACAACCTGCTGGTATGTTACTGACCCCACAACCTGCTGGTATGTTACTGACCCCACAACAACCTGCTGGTATGTTACTGACCCCACAACAACCTGCTGGTATGTTACTGACCCCACAACCTGCTGGTATGTTACTGACCCCACAACCTGCAGGTATGTTACTGACCCCCACAACCTGCTGGTATGTTACTGACCCTACAACCTGCTGGTATATTACTGACCCCACAACCTGCTGGTATGTTACTGACCCCACAACCTGCTGGTATGTTACTGACCCCACAACCTGCTGGTATGTTACTGACCCCCACAACCTGCTGGTATGTTACTGACCCCCACAACCTGCTGGTATGTTACTGACCCCACATCCTGCTGGTAAGTCCTTTTTGGAAATTTGGTTGAGAAATTACAAAGACATCTTTTCTGAATGTCTACAGAAATTTTTTTAGGACTTCTTTATGGTGAAAGATGGTTCTGACAATATGTCAAGTTGGTGCTTTACACAATTAACAATTTTAACAATGTGTCCAGCTGGTCAATGAAATTCGTTGGACAATAACTAAAAACCCATAACTTACATTTAAAAGAAACATGGACTTTGTCTTTATAAAATAACAATTTTGACAATTTATCAAAATGTTTTTAGGCTCACATATTATTGAACTTTATCCCAGTGGATAATAGTTTAGATGATATATCAGTGTATTCTTTGTGTTTTATACCTGACCATTGTCCTACAATTACTCAGACCCATAAACCACTTACACAAATGATTTAATCAAATTACATTAACCCCTGCTCGATAAAGTCTCCATTATTTAGGGGTTAAGTCCTTTATCTGTCTTTATTTAAGGGTATAAAGAGGGTTAACTTAACTATCCTATTACTTTAAACATAATTAATGAAATACAACTCTAGTACAATCACTACGATTATCAAAGGAAGTTTTATCTCCACTTTCAAGGGATACTGTCAACAAATTTTACCATTTTATTGCCTGGTCGAAATCAAAATTTTTAGCTATAGTTGACATATCAATTCTTTAACATTAAACACATGAAAATGGATTCTATATCCAGGACAGATCATTTCAAACAAGTTTGTCAGAGGACCAGTTGGTAGATAGATAGGGTCTTAGAAAACATAACTTGTTATCCTAGTGAAACAACAGTGGTTCCTTCCTTTCTTTTCCTAAAAACTGCAATCGAGAAAACATAGTTTTATATTTTATACTACATTAGATGCCGCTCTAAAACATAAATCTGATGTAAATAATGTTTGATGTTCTAATGAAGAGTTAATACAAAGTAATACAGATACTAACATACTTTAAAATAATCATATACTTCAATAATTGGCAACCTAATTCTACAAGTGATCTATCAACTAGTGAAGCATATATTAGATGAGCATATCACTTCAAGAAATGAAAACTCTAACAATCTGGCGATTATTTAACCTCCGCCAGCCTGTTGGTCATCCTCTTGTATTCCTCCTGTCAATATTTGTCTTTAAAGCCAGGACAGCTAATCTATAAGTGAAAGTAAGGTTCAGGGCAGTGTGAGTTAACAATAGAGGGATTATATAGGAAATGAGCTAATCCATTGAGAATTTCCAACAGAATCCAACTAGGAAAGGCGTGGACTAGATGATTTAAAAATAAAAACTTTCACATCACAGAATTCAGAATACCACCAGGCCCATAGCCAGAACGATCGATTACGATCGACGGTCAGCTGGGGTTTTGCCCACTTGGACATTGGCCTGAATAATACATATCACAGGTCAATATGGATCACCCTGAGGTATAGAAGATAAAGGTGACAGCAGGCAATTCAATTGACGATACTGCCCTCTTTGCCAGATGGCTGTGGGCCTTAAAATCATATAACCAAGTTAACATCTTTCAAAAGAATCAAAAAAGAACAATAGAAAAACAATGGGATGTCTGATGATGTTCTAACAAATGATGAATGAGTACATACTTTTATACATGACCAATTTCAAATCAGAAGAAAGTTTTCCTGATTGTAAATTTCAATTTAGTTATCATTTCTTGCTTTAAGACATACAAATTCTATCTTCAGATTTTGAAAGCAAGACCAAGAGAAACATGGACAGACCCTAGAACATCCTATATTTAGGAATACAGTATTGGACATTGTGTCAATAATGGTGGTGTAAGTGAACGGTCATTCCACGCGGGTCAATATCGTCAATATTGCCCTGGACTTGACTGGCTATATTCAACATAACTCTTTCTTTGTCGGTCACGTCCAGTCTTTACGCCTGCACTTGTAATTTTTTGTCTGGCACGCTCCTTTTTTACGCCCTGGCATCTCATTTAGAAACTGTTTATGAAAGGTTTAACAATGGCTCAGTCACTAGAATGATTAATATGTATTAACAGACATCTGGCTTCTTATTTACAACTTAACTTCTACACTGATGACAAGAAAACCCTGACAGGGATTTAGATAAAACAGAAGCTGTGTTAACAACCATACTGCAATACTCAGAGTTTTGGCAGCTTATGACCAATATTTTGGTATTTGCGTTTGACAGCTTAGTATCCCTTTCAGAGAGTCTGCATAGCTAAAATTTTATTATGGTGTTAAAGCATAAGAGTCTATACACATGAAAACATTACATTAGTATGAGGTTATCTTGGAACCTAGGGACTTGAAGCTCTGAATCAAGTTCAAAACCTACATTTACTTTGAGCTTAAAAATTGCAATTTCAGAGAAAAACAAAAACTTACACACCTACAATAAAAAACAAGTGAGTAACAACATGGTTTAGTATTATTCATCCATGAAACAGGAAACTGGAAATAGTCCAAAGTTTAGTCATTTTAAAAAACAAATTGACTTTGGGATCTACCTGGTAGGATGGGAGATATATTTTATTATAAAAATATCAGTTGGTGGCCATTAATCATATACTACAGGTTTAGGCTTGGTAAAATCTGATTCATGAAAGAAACAACAATTTTTTAGGAGGATAACATAGCTAAAGGATCCTGTCTACCAGCTGGTCCTTGTATGAACCTTTTGGTATTGATCTTTCTGAATTATCCGTACCCATTTACAGCTGAGTTGACTGGAATAATGAGGAAAGATGACTTATTCAGTACCATTTACAGCTGGGTTGACTGGAACTATGAAGAAAGATGAGGTCAGATGAATATCACACTAACTGAGATCAGGAACACTGTTTGTTTGATGTAACCAAGCAATTGACGTCATGTAAAGTTTTTATGCATGTTGATTTTTTATTAATTTGGAACCTGCAGATTCTTGCTGTGTTAAAAACAAACCACACCCTAGTTATTTTACGAGAGAAATTTATATCTCATGTTTTATTTTTATCAGAAATATAGATTTCAACTAAAACTCTAGGAGGGTGTAGCTAACAGGTGGTATCAGTAGTTTTAATATTTCTGTCAGCTATTACAAGAATACTGTGTAGATCTTGATCATATTCCTTCCTGCTGCATACAATTATTCCACTACAATCTAGATGGTTACACCCTCTAAGTTGGCTCCCTTATTTCAAGTCACAACAATGAGTTTAGTGTTCTGGATAATGATTGAATAATCTTTAAAACTTTTACTAATTTAATGTTGTTCTAGCTATGTTTTTACATCCTCTATGTTGGCTCCTTTCTATGTGTAACAGAAACAAAATAATGAAGATGGAATAATATTTCACTAATGATTAGCACTTACTTGCGACAGGAAAGGACCCTGTTTTACAAATTTTTAACTACGGTAAAATTAGGATTTTATACATACAGCAATTTATTGGTTAAAAACGATTTTCAAAAGATATTTTTGTCCGATGTCCGATGATAAATTATGACATTTATTGTATTATTTTTTTTAGGAAAACAGTCTGGAATATAAATTCACCAGACGGCAATATTAATCATGGTGTAGTTTTTAATTAATATAATTAAGATAAAGAATAATGAACATGCATCATGCAATCTCGTTAAAACACAGATGGTACGAATGATGATGTCATTAAGGGGCGTGGTCTGACTTTAATCACTTAATTAAACAATTCTCGTTAACATGCTTCAATTAATTCGATCAAAACGAGCCTGGGTATTGGATAGCCTGTCAGTAAACTGATCCTGGTGGGAAAGCGACAATAACTCAGGGTATCACATGACATAGACAGGGTTAAACCCCAGGCCAGTGAAATGATGATGAGTCAATGTGTTTATCTAACCAATTTAGCCCCGCCCCTCCCTTCCCTCACTGATTTACTACAACATATGGTCACAGTTAGAACAGACAACATAGATCATATACCACACGTTATAAATAGGCAATATTTTCTTTTATCTTTTGATGCTAAATATTAACATTGCTGTTTTTGTCGAAAAAATGAAATGAATGGAGTTTTACGTCCTACTTTTCTGCACCATGTAGGCTAACGAAAACGGGCAACGCCATGCAGGGTGCAATGAGGGAAGCCTGGACAGCGGCATTAGCCTGCTCTTTTTCGATTTTCCAACTGTCGAGGCATCTTTAACGTGCACAGCCTGTGCAAAGCCTGCCAGGGCCTCGGTTAATTGTCCCATCCGAACGACTAGACGCTTTAGGAAGGGGCAACTTGGCCCTAAACAAGAGTACAAGAGGAGTTAAACAAATAAACTGTAACATTTTATATGATGGAAATAAAACAGAATTTTTAAGGCCAAAAAAGGATGTAAGTTTGGATCACTTTTGAAATTGGCAATATTTTGTTTTGTTATACCATAACCCTATTATTGTGTATTGAGCAGGACTTATGAGGGGGTGGGGCAAGTCTGAGCACAGTACAATTTGGAATGTGTATTATCAAAATATATTATAAATTCAGTCTCAATACATCTACAATAATCTAGCTCAAATACATGAAATAAATATACACTGAAGATCTTCAAGTTAATTGACTATGAATACAGTATTTAATGTGTTTATATTTTTATGTGATGACAAACATATCACAAGACAAAACAATGACAGACCTGCTTCAACCCATCAATCTTATACTAATTAGCTAATTAATCTAACCAATTAATAACCTCGTTAAGACAGTTGTCATAATAATAATTACCGTCCAAGCCAACTGATCATCATTTTGGCACTTTTCAATAAAGCATCCTTTCAAGAAGACAAACAAATGACGCCAGAATGACATTCTGTTTACATTTTGTTCATTCAAACCTTTCTATCATTTTGGCACTTTCAGCCCCCTATCTTTTCCAGAAATAAATAAACAGCGACTTTTCACTAAGAATTCGAAAAATTCCAATTCCAACAAGCAGCATGAATCTACCCGTTTTGATTGCCAACTGTCCAGAAAATATGTGCTTGAAAAGTCGGTTTTGAATGGCCAGACACTTTTTCATGTCAACCCTTCTGACCTGCTTCACCGACAGGAAAACCAGTTTGAAGGATCTGAAGATTTATCTTGAATATTTCCAATAGGGAACCCAAAACGAGAAAGCATATAACGAACCGAACCACCTTCACTCCCAACAAGAATAAACCACAAGATACACAAAATGGCAGTACTCGTGTCAACCAGTACATATGATCAGACCTTGGGATCAAAATTCTTACAACCAAATATTTAATCTATACTAGAATGTTTACTTTCACCAATTTAACATCAAAGACTGACTGCTGTATCAGATAATTCTAATGGTCAAACAGAAAAACAACCTGGAAGGCACATAAACACAAATCATTCCATTTTCGACCAATCAGAAAGCAGGACCATGATTTACTGCTGAATAACTGGCAAGTGGTTTCTGATTGGTTTATAGATAGCTGAAGTAATATTGTATATTAATTTGTTCTGCTAAATGTTTTCTGTGTTTTTTACGATACAATCAAATAGTTTGGAATGCGAAACAAACAAACCATCCTCATTAACGTAAATAGTAAAACAGTCTAGATTAATTATCTCAGAGAATAGGCTTTGTAAGACATGTAAATGAAATGTCAGCAACTTATTGGTCTAATGCGCTCAAAGTGTCTATCTCACTGAGCCATTCCAACCACTCTCTTCCCCCATCAATTAAGTCTAGTTTAATTATCTCAGAAGTCAGGCTAAGCAAAGAAGAAGACTTGAAATGAAATTATTCAGCAACTGATTGGTCAAATGCGATTGAAGCATCAAACTCACCAAACTATTCCAACCACCCCAATTCCTCCATCAATTAAGTTGAGACAAAATGCCTATGGTAACTGAAAACATTGTACCTTATGTTACTCTCAAAACCTACAATAATTCTAACAGAATCTTCAAATTACCATATCAATCAGGCTTGTTGTAATTGAGCATGGTAGACTGTCCTTGAAACAAACAGAGATGCTTCCAGATGGGAAAGACTACCCCCCACTGAGCAAAATAAATCAAGTACTAACGATCCAAACGGCAAAATGAATCCCTAAATTCAAAACATTCTGGTGAAACTAATGAACTTTTCACATGAGTATATTAATCATAAGTGAGTAAGTGGTATCAGGTGTCTAGAAGAGTAAGCATACCCTGTCACAGTTGCTCAACATACACAAAACACTACAAAAAAGAACCTGAAATTGAAAAACCTAATGACTAATAGTAAGCAAGACAAATATGATGAATTATAACTGAGTAGTCAGATTGTCTGTTATCATAATATAGTGATATAATGAAGTTACGGTCCCGGGGGTCAGGGAGGTCGGTAATCGTGAAATAGGATAATAATTCTATGATGATTATTGACTAGTTTCCGTGGTAATTTGTGGGAAATAAATGTTACGATGTTGATTTGATTTGACGATAATTTTAAAGACTTGTCATTGGTTGCTGGTTTTTTATGATTTATTAGTCTTCTATACATCATGATGCATGTTTCACTGTCATTTTTTTGTTCTAAATCATTTATTTATTCATTAATCTAATATCAATTCCATATTTCTGAAAACAGACCAGAAGAAGAAAAGAATTTTTATGTCAGTAAGCAGCCAATGTCCAGCACTCCCCTGAACGCTTACTTCATACAAGTTTGATTGTACATTTATTTTATTAGCTGGACAGAAACGAAAAAAACTGTGTTAACTTTCTATAAAATAACGCCTTAGTGGTTAGTTTTGACCACTTTCGTCCAGTCAAAGGGTTTTGGACTAGACAGTTTTAACCGGTCAAAACTGGCGGTTAACACCACTCTGGACAAAACTTGACAACCCTTACAGAAACACAAGAAAAACAAATTGGCCTGGAATCTGAAAAAATTTCATAAAAAAAATGCATAAGAACTTATCCTGAATTTTATTTCAACTTTTCTCAGACATTTCAATTACTTCCAAACAAATATATAAACTCAAAACCCTGAAGCCCTGAAGCCCTAGGGTTGAACACTGTTAGAAATACTATCTTGATGAATTTACCATATTGCACACTTCAAGGAGTTGGCCTACAATTTTCAAAATCTGTAGCAGTTAAGTAGAAAGTCAGACTCAATTTCATTCTATCATTTGTTTCAAGTATCATTCGTTATTCATATTAAATCTCAATATTCCAGTAAACATATAAATTAGACTGAAATCTGAACCAAAACTAAGGCACGTAAAGATTTTTCATTGCCCACAGCATGGCATTACTCTTTTCTCGTTAGACCAACTGGAACAGTAAAATATGAACATTTCATTTGCTTCAAGTATTATTCATTATTCAGTTGATGAGTCTCAATATTCCAGTAAACAAATAAATTAGTTGAAAATCTGAACCAGTGCCAGAATGAGCCACGGGGGACATTGTCAGTCGGTAATATTTGTTAATAACAATAATAATATCGTGATGGTTAATATTCCTTCCTACTCGTCCATAACTGATATAACTCATGTCTCACGTAAACAACCTGTAGTCTTGAACATCCAGAAACATCCCTGATCATAAACCAGGACAACTATTGGACGATGGTTAACCAGTAGGTTACAGTGACAGAATGTTGAGAAAATCTTTAACTTCTTCTGTAATCTGCATCAGAAGATCGTAAAGCACATTCTGGATGTTCCCCTGAGTGATAACCAATTCTGTTATTGAGTATGAAACACAATCCCCTGGGGTGGGGACAAACACAAATTGACATTAGTCTAGTTAATTAAGGGAAAGTGTCTCCAGGGTTTTTCCCCAAGGTTAGTTTGACCTGTGGAAGATGGTGTTATAAACAACAGTCAAACTTGTAATAAGTAAGTGGTAGAGGGAATGCATAAAATAAGTTGATTCTTTGGGTTGGGTGGTTAATGCCTTCACAGAGACAGTGATTGCTTAGTTAGTCACACTTATCTTAAGCAGACTCTATATTCTACAGCTCCTATGAAGGCTGAAAGCAGATAATCTTTTATTGATGGAGTTATGAACAACAGTCAAACTTGTAGGAAGCCAGTGGTCAAGGGAATGCCTAAAATTGGTGGTTTACTGAAGATAATTGGTTAATTAGAATATATGCTATACAGTGACAATGATAATAAGTTAGTTATTAGTGATGTAATACTTATATTAAACTGTATATATTACACTCCAAACTGTACAGCTCCTATGATGGCAGATAACCTTATGTAGGTGGAATTATGAACTTGTAGGAAAGCAAATCGTCAAGGGTACGCCTAAAATTAGTCATTTACTGAAAGTGGTTTCTTAATGAGAGTTTGATTGCCATAGGTCTTAAACTGGCTGCTTATCGGATTAGGTCGTAAATGAAGAATTGATCATTTAACATCTGTAAGCTTCCTTGATACACCAAAACAGGCTAATAGACCAATTTGAATCTCTTCAAAGAGAAATGTTAAAACAGAACCTAAAAAAAACATGTTGTTACTCAGAGTTTTACACTTCAGATAACTGACCTATTCTCAGCCTGCGTCTCTACTGAAATTGAACCCGTCTTCATTAGCCCACAAGGTGCAGAAGAATAGGACGTAAAACTCCATTCATTTCATTTTCATTTCTACTCAAATTGAACAAGTAGAACTTATTCTCGTGTCTCTTGGAGACGAGTTCGGAACATTTGTTTAAAGAGTTATATATAATTTAAATATTCAACAGTAATTTCAGATATTTAGAACTTTGCTTCTGGACATCTGAACCATAAATCCTACTGAATTGGATGGTAGAAATCTTTTATGGAAGCAGAATTTCAGATATAAAAAGATCAGTCTATGAATCAATTTGTTGCTAAAATCACTGATAATTGCCTTAAACATTTTATGTTAGAAAATCAACGAAGGAAAACAGAATTTAAGTGGCAAGTCAGACATGTTTAAAGACCTTTCTTAATTCAATCTACTGATAAATTACAACTAATAAATATAATAAGCCTTGTAGACTCTCTAAAATTGAAAGCTTGTTAACAAACACTAATACAGTAAAATATTGGAATTAAGTGACAGGAGGGTGGGGGAGTGAGGGTGACAATGTAGACTCTCTGAATCAACAATAGTAACGATTAAGTCGCTAATAGATGTTGTACTGTGTCCAGTGTGGTGTGCGATGCTGGGAGATTATAGTTACAATAAAAGAGAAGTGAACACATGATGTATGGGTCCTGACAGGATGCGGATACAATCCACTTCTACTAGTTTCTACTGTATCAATAATCCTGCACTGGACACCGTCGCGAATAGACGATTTTTGATGCGAGATTGTCGATACAGTAGAAAATAGAAGAAGTGACCACTCAAAGTATTGGTCTGGACACAGTGCTGACACTATTCACTTCTGCTATTTCTACTGTATCAATAATTCCTGCATTGTACACCGCACCAAACACCCACCTTAAGTACCGGTACTAATAAAATATTTGCGCTAATATCCCTTCAGATTAAAATGATTTTCTCTTATTATGAAATCACAACCAAACTAATAACCAAATATGAGATAAGTAGATTTATTATTTTCACCAGTTGAAGTCAGAATCTAATTATTCTATTTATAGAAAGACATCAATAGAAAACTATATTCTGTGAATAATTGGACGTTACATGCTGGTAGACATATCTTTACAATTTATCTCATTACTTCACTTTCTTTGGTTGTTAGCTCATATTAGAGGCATTGTAAAGAGGTTTGTTAGATTTGAGTATTTAGGTCATTAATTGCTTTATTTGCACCATTCAAATTTTCTGTCAGATGTCTGTGGTTATAGAAATACTTATGACATATAATGACGTCAATATTGCCAAAGTTGCTAAGAAATCTATAGGCCTTTGCTATAGTTACTTCATAAAACTTTTACATGGATTTGCAAGATCAACAGATGTATGATCTAAAATCAGAATGTTTTAACTGAGCCCTGGCACTCGCATAGCAGATTACAGTCAACAGTTCGACAATCATAAATCCAAATTTGTCTTACATTTAACTAATCTCTTAGTAAAACAAGAATGAAAATCAGAAAAGTATATCTTATACTTGGCACCAAATCTTTACTCCATATTTACTCCAATAAACTCTTGAACAAACTTAAATACTAATTCATCTTACCTTAAACTAATCTCTTAGAATCTCTTATGACAATCAAAACAGAAATTGAGGTATCCAATAATGACCATTAAAATAGAAAATTAAATCCTACGATTCTTGAAAAAACTGAAATTAAAATGTTCTTACCTTGATTCAAACCTCAGTAAATAATCTTGCAGTTTAACAGATGAAATCTAAACAGAGTTATCAATAATCACAATTTAAATACAAGATATAACCGAGATCAGAATCCAACTAGTTTTTAACAGTGCTATCACACTTCCTTCATAGATAACAATACAATTCAAACTGCTGCCGAATGATCTATTCAATGTCCTAACAGACGACAATCCCATGACCAACTGACAGCTATCTCAACAAAAGGTTAGCCACCCCAATGTTTTGAAACCACAAATTGAATAATGTTAGTAATTCATGAATAAAACACCAAGAGTATCAGTGGGTGAGAAACCACAAAATTTTACCATGGAATAAATTAAACAATATTATAATTTACCCATCCTTATTTGAGATTATTATATTACAATAGATTGAATTCTGATACTTTGTATTACAATGTTATCATTTATCAAATAAATCAATTTGAATGGTGTTTTACGTTTTACTTTTCCCAGCCTGATTGAGTTAATAAAGACTGCAAATTTTGTCAGGACTGAGAGAAGTTCAGTGTCAATCTCCTGTTTTAAAAAATGTTCAACCGTCACGGGATCTTTAACATGCACAGTCTATATAATACATTATGTACCATTTTTGTATTTCTTTCCCAGGCAACTTGCTATTATGTACAATGTATCGGAGCCTGTAGTTGGGTAAGAGTTTCTTGGAATATAGTAGTAAGAACTTAAACTTCTTGACAATATTCTATTTACAAACCCAATATAACAAAGAATTCAAATTATGGACATTTGTCAAGACAGAATTAACCACTTAAAGTACTTGAGTGTCAATGTCATTATCATTATATTCTGACCAAATAAGTTCAAGAGAAATTTCAAATGATACACGAACATGCTTGAACCATGGCTTTGAAACAAAATAATTCAAGATTCTTAAGGATGTCCTTTCATCAACACACAATGTTCAATTAATGTTTGACCAATCAAAAGGAAGAATTAAAGAACAAGTAACCAATCATCAATATTATCAATTATATTTGACAATCGTTAGTTGAATGGCTGTCAATGGCCGCGACCAATCAGAAGCTTTGTTTAATAACTGACAGTCGTTACAAATTTCGTCATCAAAGGAGGAACTTGAAATAGTTAGATAGAATGATAACTACTTAAGTACTTTAAATCTAAAATAAGATCAAATCATAACAAGTGGTCACTTCCTCTTGCTGTAGGTCGTGTTGCCTTAGGTCACATGACAAGTCACATGATAAGTCACATGATGTCTTTGAGTAATTGCTTAATTAAAGATCTTATGTTCTATTATGTTGTTGACATTTTTGAAGTATTTTTCTAAAAACAAAAGTCTGTTGTCTGTTATGTGAGGTGCTCCAAGTAGATTTTATCAAGTCAAAAACTTCAAAATAATAGGTATACAGAAAAATAGTATGTTATTTCACAGAGTTCTTCATTTTACTATTCTGCTTTCGTTTTAGCTAATGAAAACAGCAACCCCAATCAAAGTTTCATGATGGTCTAATCTATCTTTGTCCTGAGCAAGTGACCTATGTTTTAGCTAATGAAGACAGCAACCCCAATCAAAGTTTCATGATGGTCTAAAATATCTTTGTCCTGAGCAAGTGACCTATGTTTTAGCTAATGAAAACAGCGACCCCAATCAAAGTTTCATGATGGTCTAAAATATCTTTGTCCTGAGCATGTGACCTATGTTTTAGCTAATGAAAACAGCGACCCAATCAAAGTTTCATGATGGTCTAAAATATCTTTGTCCTGAGCAAGTGACCTATGTTTTAGCTAATGAAAACAGCGACCCCAATCAAAGTTTCATGATGGTCTAAAATATCTTTGTCCTGAGCAAGTGACCTATGTTTTAGCTAATGAAAACAGCGACCCCAATCAAAGTTTCATGATGGTCTAAAATATCTTTGTCCTGAGCAAGTGACCTATGTTTTAGCTAATGAAAACAGCGACCCAAATTAAAGTTTCATGATGGTCTAAAATATCTTTGTCCTGAGCAAGTGACCTATGTTTTAGCTAATGAAGACAGCAACCCCAATCAACGATAGGTGACGATTTTAAAGTGACAGGCCTAATAACTGCAAGTTGAGAAATAAATTAGCTTGTTTGGTCAGTCAATTATCTAGGAACATTGTCTATCTGTGAAAGTCATTAAGTCCTGTTTTTTTTATCCTATTGTTAACGGAGCGAAGTGAATCGCCTGAAGTCGACACTGAGCCTCGATAATGACAGGAAGTGACACAATAGTTGAACGATTATTGTCTATTATTAGACGTTGTTTATCCTGATTGTTGATGATATCTCTAGCTAGATTGACACTTCAGATTGAGTTGTTGCGATTAGTTCAGAACAGAAATAGACCACTCACAAAAAGATCAAGGACAAAATAGATACGAATTCAAGTTTTAATAGACATGTACCAAAATGAACTTTGGTTGTTTTGTAGAGATGGCCCAGGACAGAAAGCGATCGAAGGACAAAATAGACACAAATTATAAGCATTCATCAGAGGACAAAAATATAAAACATATTGTTTTGTATAGATATCACCTACCGGTCGACAGATATAGAACAATCTGAACGAAATAGGTACAAATTTGCAGAGTTGTAAAAAACTATCAGTAAAACTCTGATCAACATACAAATAACTTAACTTGTATCAGGTAGTGTTGAAAATTCTGGTTGTTTCACAGAAATATTGATCCTATTTTACCCAGATCTGTAAAATATTTTAAAGAAAAATCCTTGAAAATGATTAAAATCTAACTTACCTTTAAAAACGTCTAAAAATTCCCAAAATTTTCTTCAAATTAAAATCTGAAAAAACAAAAAAAAACATAAGAATTTTGATATTAATTTTTGTTGATATTTTTTCCATCGGAAATTTCTGCTGACATATACTGATTTAATGAGGATGTGGATGAATAACAAAATTATTATAAAACGTTCAGTCTGAATTATAAAAAAACTTTTTCATTTATACAACCTTAGTTATTCATAACTTGAAGCACAAAATTTCCCCAAACAAACAAATATCTAGAGGAGTATATACCTTCAAATATAGATTCTTTATTTAAAATCTCACCTTAAACACATTAATATTATCAAACTTTATCAAAACACAACCAAAGTCATTTAAATTCAAAAGTGTTATTTAGATCTGGGAGAGACAGACAATGTAAAACAATGTTTATCTATTTGATGCGCTGAGGAAGTAAAACTCATTTTAATTTCGTTACATCACAAATATTGACAGGAAGCTGAAGGTGAGTAGTTTTTCCTATTTTTAGTAATATTCAGAAAGATAATTTAGAAATTGGGAAATACATGAAGTAATTTCTATTTTCAAAATTAATGAATAATGAAAAGGGAAATGACAAAACAAAAGACAAAGACTTTATATTTACTATGAATTTGTAATTCTGTTAAATTTGATTCATGCATTTCCTGTTTGATTATAACTTAAACCTTGATGACATCATGTCATTATATATTGTCTCTTCAATTGCAAAAGCTAGACATGACTGGTTTCAAGTTTTAAAAATGGAAGATATTTCTATTTCACAAATTTAAGGAATGCACCTCAAAATTTTTTACCATGGAAAATTTTTATAAATCAACAACTAAACTCCCACAATTCAACTATTTTTCAGATATTTCAGAGAATAAAAATCAAATCAGAGTGAAAGATAAAATTATTTTGTTTAGATAAGAGATAGAATATAGAATCTATTATAGTTATGAGGTAAATGTCAAACATGGAACAAACGTCAATTCATAATATTATATTTATCAATAGAAATATTACCATGGAAACCAGTATCTATTCCATTTCTATACTAGTTATCAGATAAATCAACTTTCTTTCTATTTCCGTAAAAATCTATCCATTTTACTTTATGAATAAAGAACCATGCTGATACTGATGTTTGAAATAGTTTGTTTGTATTAAAGTTGTCTCAATGAGTTGGTGATAGAAAGCAATTAAACAGATCTGTCCAATCATCAAGAAATTTACAGATTACAAGCAACTGAATGGTTATAGAATCAGATCGCTTTAGTTGACAGGAGGAAAGGATCCAAGTTTTGAATTGAATGATCAACACAAGCAGCTAGTGGGAACAAGACTTCCCCCTTGTCAGTGATGCAGGTCTGAGGCGTTGACATGGAAAAGACAGGACAATATACAAGGCTATACATGATGAAGATCCCTGTAAGTCCGATAAGAGTAGGTAAATACCAACGTTCTGACAAAACTTCTCTCATCATATTTCCCATCTTCAGAAGCTTGTCAGGTGTACAAAATAACAACGTAAAATACTATTAGTATCTCTAGAAGATATAGAAATATTGTAATGAACCTATTACAGGTGTTCTTTCTCAGTACTTAATACAGTGTCTAATCTTACCAGACCAAAAATAAAATTGGTGTATCGTATTGGACATCATTAATCCATCTGATTCTAAATTATAAAACACCAATTTCTTGTATACAGGTGGTTTATCAATAGTAAACATGAAGGAATATAATACAGCTAATCAGAATAACATAGTTTATAGTTTCTTTCTGTTTCTCTACAAATCATAACCTATAGTAATCAGATCTAATAGCCCCCACCCTTTATTATCTTATATAGATAGTTTATATCACCTGACCCCTGGTATATATTACACTCTCCCTGGACCAATATCAATCAGTTAGATTATATATAGATACCTTGACCAATATCTAATAGGTGTATAACTCCAGTTAGTCATTGGTACAAGATAGTCGAAGATCTTCGATTTCCGGATCATAAAACCAAAACCTCGTCAATCATCACGTACTTTATTCAGTATCTTTATTTTCTCATGAAAATATTTCAGTGTGTTCCTCATGAGAAAAGTTCATTAGCTGCTACCAATTTTTCAACAATGTTATTTTGGATTTCTGGATTCGTTTTGCGGTTTGGATCGTTAATTAAATAAATCAGTCACATGGTGTTTTTGCAATGCTGATCTAGCCCAGCACTTTATGATGTCATCATTACAACTGCCCTTACATTGAGTGATTAGTGACGTCATAAAAAAACCCTTACTTTAAGAAGAATTGATAACTACATGGTGCAAAGTGATTCATTCTATCAGTGTTCCTGATACACGTAACAAGTTTTGAAAACATCTTTAAAATCCTTTGAAGAAGAATCAGAAACTATAAGTTATGATAGCTTAATTTATGATCAAGTTATGTCAATATACTGACCTGTGATCAATATCATTATCAATATCTCAATTTCTACACGTTTACACGGCAACTAGGTCACATGATTCATATATAGGTCACATGACTAACTGACCAATTCATTAGTATTATCTAATAGCGTAAGATAACGTGCGATAACCTATGGTCTACAGTTTCCGGATAAATAACAGTTAGTCATTGGTACAAGATAGTCAAAGATCTTCGATTTCCGGATCATAAAACCAAAACCTCGTCAATCATCACGTACTTTATTCAGTATCTATATTTTCTCATGAAAATATTTCAGTGTTATTTCCTAAATGGAAAAAGGTATTTGATGTTACAAATTATCAATGTGAACTAAAAATTTGGTAAACACGCAAGATATTGCAGATAATGAATTTATAGTTTAGAAAGAGATCAAATGTTAAATTATAAAATTATAAGGTGTTATCCTTGTAAAATGATCGCCAAGACGGGATTGTAGAACGATCTTCTTGAACCTAAGTTGATATCCTTTAATATAATTACCAAGAGGTTTGGTCAAGGACCAGCTGGTAGACAGGATCCTTGAGAACCAACTTGTTATCCTTGTAAAATCAATACCAAGAGGTTTGACCAAGGACCAGCTGGTAGACAGGATCCTTGTGAACCTAACTTGTTATCCTTGTAAAATTATTACAAGAGGTTTAGCCAAGGACCAGCTGGTAGACAGGATCCTTGTGAACCTAACTTGTTATCCTTGTAAAATTATTACAAGAGGTTTAGCCAAGGACCAGCTGGTAGACAGGATCCTTGAGAACCTAATTTGTTATTCTTGTGAAAAGAATATTCCAAGAAATTAATCGATAGAACCAGACAATTATTGAACGAAAATTAAACCCATTGATTTGATTGGTCAATATTGATTTGATTGGACAGTGTGAGTATATGTTGTTTACGCCATCTTGACGATGTAAAACGAAGTAGAAAAACAGAATCAATAACAATTCTAATATAGACAAGAAATATCCGATAATGGTTAAATATTATTAATAATATCACTGGAAGATATTTCTAGAAATTACCAGAATACAAGCCATAATAACCTGGTCTATCTCTATACATTACGTTACAAACATATCTGATAATGGGATAATCTTCATGTTATGAAAATACAACTTTACAAGAAGAATTCTAGCACTGAACAAACCTTCAGTTTCTTTTTTCACTGGAAGACATTTCTAGAAATTATCATCTTTATTTTAAGGAAATACAATGAAAATAATTTCTCTTCTCTGGTAAAAAAAATTGTGAAAATGGGATTACAGAAACACAGGCCACATATGTTGCATCAAGATCTCTTTAAAGATAGAAATTAAAGACGAGCTGGCTGATCTCCTTGTCATGGTTATAGATTGACTACGTTCGCTATGCTCATGGTATATCAGAGGCATCAAGACATTGCAAGGAAAAAGAATCCCAAAAGTTAGGAACCAGGCCATGATCTCGATCAGTGAACCTACACCTTTTTAATAACATCACCTGTTATTATTGACTTCCTTTCAGTTAATCCCCCAGTCAATAAACAGGTGTCTTAATCAGATTGCCTTAATCTTAATCCCTAGGAATGATCCCTTTTCCTCAATACCTCACTGAGTCAGAAACAGATGGCTGTCGAGACCCCTTAACCCAGTAACAGACGGAAGAAGAGTTTAGCTGTTCAAATGGAAACAATAAATCCAGGCTCTACATGTCTTTTTGCAGCACTGACAAAATCTATATCATAGTATCAGGTTAAACTCCTTTTCTCAGGCGCAGATGGCTGTCGAAACCTTTTCCCTAAAGTTATAATTAACATGAAAGTAGCGTCTAGTTGTTCAAACAGGACAATAAACCATTTGTTTGCAGCACTGTCAATATTAACATCATATTAGTCTGTTAATCTTAATCCCTAGTGATAATCCTCCCTATTAACCAATCAAACGCAGATGGTTGATGAGACATTTTAACACTGTTACAGATGAGTGAAAACAGTGTTTAGTCTAACAGATGGAACAATTCGGCAAGGTATCTTCGGTCTATTTGCACCACTGGTAATATTTGATTTACATTTCTATAAGAATCTTAATACCATGAGGAAAAAAGCCTGGACTCTCTAACTAGGATGATCTCTGCATCAATCTACAACACCTGATGTTACTTCTCGTTGGAGAAGTCCACTATCACACAACTTTTACTCTCGAAATTGTCATTCTTTGGATGAGATTTTGATTAACGGAATTGTCTTGCTTGTACAGATTTTTAACTACAATATTACTACTTAATAAAATGATGCTACTTTGATATCAATCTCATGAAAATCAAATTGGGGGAAATTATCGGAGACGTGATTTTAATATTGATATCATTATAGTTTAGGCTTTTAAATATTCTCTCATGATTGTTCAAAATCACGCTTCGATTTCCGAAGTTAATTCTCATAACGGATAATATTCCTCTCTCACGGAATTCTGAACAGATCATGTCCTGGAATTTACAGTCGATAATTCCACATCTTGCAGTAATGGTCTTATAATTACATTACTTCATTTCAATAATGAGTTATTGATTAGGGGGATTCCAGGGTTTTCCGAGTTACTATTTATAGAAACAATGTCATGAAATATTCTTTGCCAGATCTTACACCAAGTTACAGATGAGTTGTAAACATTAACTCCAGTATTTTCTATGATTCTACTTAAACAATTGATTCCCTGACATTTCCTAAGCATTGACCATAGATCTAGGGATTTCCTAGGTTACTATTTATAGCAATGACATCATTACTTTCCTATATGAACTATTAAATGAACTTCTTCTGCTTACATGACCCTTTAATGGATTAATTCAGACATGACTGGCTAATACAGTGATATCAAAATCAGCAGCACTAACCCTTCAACTCTGTGATAACATTCCATGAATATATAATTACATCAAAACAATTAACAATATATTCATAGTTCTTATAAAGTTATAGAATACAGGGAGTTTGTGGTCTAACACGAGTTTAACTAACACTGATGCAGTCAAGCAATCATCAAATGAAAAGCTAATCTGAATTCATTGTGCCGTTTGTCCAAAAATAGCAATGGGTTTTTCCTTGCTGCTATTAATAGACATGATGCCATGGAAATTCCTGCGACATTTATCAGATGTAGACTAGTATTGAAGTTTTAATATCTGACATTGATTCCAATAGTCTGGTCAGAAATTCCATTTCAATTGATTATGTCACTATTTTTCTATCTGAAGCTGTCTATA
Organism: Lottia gigantea; assembly: GCF_000327385.1. Taxonomy (NCBI): domain Eukaryota; kingdom Metazoa; phylum Mollusca; class Gastropoda; family Lottiidae; genus Lottia; species Lottia gigantea. The sequence continues at coordinate 365,190 of NW_008707309.1, forward strand.
CCATCAAGAGGGGAAACTATTTGTTTATGTAACACTTGAAGAGATGCTAAAAGGTTTTCCAAATGTTTTATGTGTATTGGGGACAATGAATGCATCAATTTGTATGGTGCCATTCCAATTTTTAATCAGACTTCTCTGGTTCTTGCAATTCCATTAAAAATAAGTGTTTGCTGACGTCACTAATTGCAAAATATGCTTTATCACATGAGGACTTCTCGATTAATAACATCATAAAACACATAGTTTTAGTGTAATTGCAGGAACCATAGACGTCTGATTGAAAATTGGAATTATGAAAATTGATGTAATCATTACCACAATATGTATTACTAATAACTTGACATTAAATTGCTTTCTAAACTAGGTTCTAGCTTTGTACTGAAGAATTTAACAGTGACTTTCTTTCTAAACTAGGTTCTAGCTTTGTACTGAAGAAGTTTACAGTGACTTTCTTACTAAACTAGGTTCTAGACTTGTACTGAAGAAGTTAACAGTGACTTTCTTTCTAAACTAGGTTCTAGCCTTGTACTGAAGAAGTTAACAGTGACTTACTTTCTAAACTAGGTTCTAGACTTGTAATGAAGAAGTTAACAGTGACTTTCTTACTAAACTAGGTTCTAGACTTGTACTGAAGAAGTTAAAAGTGACTTTCTTTCTAAACTAGGTTCTAGACTTGTACTGAAGAAGTTAACAGTGACTTTCTTTCTAAACTAGGTTCTAGACTTGTACTGAAGAAGCTAACAGTGACTTACTTTCTAAAATTAGCAATGAATTGGTACCAACTGTCAAAGTTATACAACTTCATTAATTATTTTAAAATTAAAACAGAAGAACATGATCCTATGAAGAAAACTGACAACTTTTTCAATCAAAATTTGACAATCTAGAGGTTTCCCTACTAACACTATATTTAGCAATAAACCAGCCTTATGATCTCAGTAATGTGAACATCATTCAAGTCAGTTTCATTTGATATGTGAATTAAATAAGAGTACAAAATTGTTTAAGTTATGTTATTTCACTGAAGAGTTATTGATATGGAAGATTTAAAATTTAAATAGTAAATTACGTTGTTAAAATAGATGTAACCAGCTGTAGATAAACAATGAAATATTAATTATGACAAAATAATTTGTTAAACGACCTGCTGACCTGGTGAATACCCAGAGATAACCCAGAATAACCCCTTCAACACCATGATAACATTCCATGAATATATAATAACATCGAAACAATTAACAATATATTCATAGTTGTTTTAAGGGTATAGATTATGACATCTTAGTGGACTAAAACAAATTAAATCTGAAAAACTTCACAAGAAACCCTTAAAAACAAGAAAATAATTTGTCAATCTTTGTAAGAACAATATGGTCCTGTAGAACATAAATAAAGATTTAGATAATAGATGGCAACTATAGTAACCAACAGACAAAAAAACAAGACGGGAAAAATCCATTTCTGAATTTCAATCAAATTGCTGGTAAAGTGAATATTCAGATGACCTTGCAACAATCTCTCTATGGACAATAAAATCTCAATATATTCATATAAAGATTTAGATTCAAGACGGCAAGTGTAATAACCTTCAGAAAAATCATAAAACGAAACAACCAGACCTGTATTTTCAGTTACAGCATATATTTATATGAATACATCCCTTTACAACATACATCTTTATCACATCACTTGCTATCAATGATCTGATAATGACAGGATGAAAATTTCATTGTATGTATTTAAGGTTATCCTACCTAATCTGTTATCTGTTTGGATTAGGGTTGATGTAATTTAAGAATTAACTGGACTGAGAGATATTTAGAAGATAATGATTAATATTATAATAACACTCATCAGAGATAAAAAACACTCACTGATACTGGAGACACAAGCAAAACTGAGTTTTACGTCTACTTTTCTGTCTTGATATAGGTTAATGAAGTTTGGTTAATGAAATTTGGGATTTGCTGGATCAAGCAGAGATATCATAAAGATAATAGTAATGAGTAATAATATGATAAGATCAATCAATATCAATATCTGTAGCACACCCACCAACACCTGATAGATATATAGTCATTGTTTAAACAGACTACCTGTTCTCTGTCAAATTATCAATACTGACTCAATAGGGTGAATCATTTATGATCTCTAAATACCAAGTTTTTCAACAGAAATTCTTTTTTTAATCACCTCTGAATCAAAATTTTGAAGGAGAATCTTATTCAAAATTTCCGCTGCGTGTCCGTCAGTCAGTCAATTTGTCCACAACTAATTTGTTAAGGAGATAGGCCACAGTTTTGATCTGGCTTTGATGAAACTTGATATCCATTGCAAGATGTCAGTTGCCTAATATCTCCAAAGAATTTATTTTCTGGACAAAAATCCCATATCATCATCCTGATACCCAAAATACCCGAGCTAAAACGGCATAAAAACTTGACACCTTCTTACCATCATCTGGACACAAGAAATACACAAGTAAGAAGGACCTTCAATCTCATTCCTACCAAAATTGGCTTTACAAATTTTGACGACATGCTGAAGAAAGTGATAATATGTATTTGAAGTTTCAACCAGTTTTTAATTTAGAAGTAGTTATTCCAGGCTAGAATTAACAAACAATATTAAATAGTGAGATCTCTTTAACTTGTCAAAGGCACGAAATAGAAAAAATCACCAGAAATATAAATATGAATAACAATTCAGATCAATTGTTGTAACCACCACTTCAAAATTTAAAAACATCTTGAGACTTAAAAGTGATTGTTTCCTCCGTTAAGTGTTGATCAAGTAGAGTAGATATCGTGGTTAAAGTGATACGATCATCTAAAGATATGTACCATAAATATTCTAAATAAACATTATCAGATATGTGGACTCTCTTGGAAGAGTGAGAAAGCGCTGCGTTGCTAGCAACACCCGCCACAGTACTTGTTTGAAGCCCAACTCTCAAAAGTCTTCAGCCTTGGACTTAGAGTTAAACACTAGTGGGTAGAATAATTACCTCAGGAACAATATGATCACATGTTTAACTGTTATCTATATAGAATTTAAAATTCTAAAACAAATTTAGATTTGTAGAGCATGCCCACTCTTTCAACACACCTTATACCTCTCTGCATCTAGGCCAGTCAACTGACTTACCTTTCACATCACATATGACAAAATGTATAACGATACAAAAAGGAAAACGCACTGGTTCCCCAAGCAATAAGTAAGAAATCATGTGTGGAAACTGGTCTGAATTGGATGTTTGGATAACTTTATAAAATTTGCAAAGAATTCGCATAAAGCATTAAGTATAATAGAAGAAAATACAAAAAAACAAACAAACATTTTTTTCTACAACTGACTTGCACCGCATTTTGAATAAAATTTCACGAGATAAAAATGACGAATTCTGATTTTATATTCTAACATCACGTCATTACAGTGTGAATGTGAGTAATATCCGAACCAAAATAATTTTAAACAATACCAAGTCATTTCCTTACTAAAGTGAAAATAAACTACTTTTACTAACATTAACAGAGAAAATACCTAACTTTCTGACAGAATGGCGTAGAATAATATTTGGTTTCCTGATAAATATGTCCTACAGATATAGATTATGTAATTTCTTACATTACTTATGTAATTTTATCCACTAATATATGAAGGATCTTGAATGAGTATGAATTCTTATGTAATTGAAATGAGTTGCAGCATTTAATATTTCTAGAGCCAAATTGTATGAACCCGGAAAGAGAACTGAGTAAAATAACAGTAAATCCTCTCAGTATTTCTGTTTGTATAAACAATATTTATTAACATAATAGGATTGGAGAACAGGTTTTCACCTATAATACCCTCTCCTTTTGTAGATAAAGATGGACATCAAGTATATAGAGTTGAAATCATGGAATCTGAGGAAGGGTATACTTACTTTTCAGAAACACATGATGCTACACTGCTGTACAGTTAGAAAACTGATAATAATATTTTACCATTCTTTTACAAGAGAAAATAATATTGATTGCAACCAGATAATCATAGCCTCTGTATAATTGTGGTTTATTGTGGGTCAAGTAATTCTATTTGGTCAGGGCCAGTGCTTTCTGAAGAAAATCCACTACACTATATGACCTGTATAGTATAATCCAATATTTGACCGAAAGATGAAGAACAAATAATATTGAATTATATGTGTAGGTGTATGTCAGTGTTGTATATAATAAACAACAATATTGATATTTACTGGTGAACATGAAATATCCATTAGACTGAGTTTAACTCATCATACCTTGTTACATTATAACAAATAGTTTACACTATCAACTTAACTTTATATTATAAACTAACTCTTTACTATTCAATATCTTAACACGGCTTTATTACATCATAATGCATCAGTTGACTTAGTTTAGTTGAGAATACATGGTTGAAATCCAGGGTTCGTTTAATTCAAAAAAAACTAATTAGGAGCAGAAAAAACAATGTATCTCTCTTAATTACATTTCATTATACATTAATATCCTAACGATTCCCCCACCCCACAAAATTTTAAAATATTTGGATCATTGTTAATTAGCATAAAAACTTATGAAATTCTTACCCGGGGAAAATAATCAACTATTGAAAGCCACAAAGAGACAATGTAACAGTGAGACATAATTCTAAGTTTAGAAACACAGAGACAATAAATCAATCTAAAAAAATAGAAATATCTAGCAAATAAAACGGATTACTTCAAAGTTTAAAATATATAAACCAATCATCAAAATCACAACCCAATCTCAACACCTGGGGGTGAAAAAAAAAAAAAAGTAATAAATTATCATGATTATTTTAATCATCTGAAAATATCAATATCTTACCAGTGAGAAATAAATCCAAATCTAGGAACCAAAAACAGAAAATGAAGCAGTGGGTTCTAACTCTGCAACTACAACTAAGGTGGAACAAAAGTCTTTGTGATTACCACGACACCTGGCTTGCAGGAACTGACATAAAAAATACAAGCTTTGTGATGTTACTATAAATAGAACAAAGACTCATAGCGTGTAAAATTGAATAATCAATCTGATATTTCTAGTTCGTAACATTTTATAATGTCAAATCGATGGCCTAGAAAGATCTTTTCAATGGCTTAAAAGACCAGATGTCAAAAATACTTTCTTTCTTTAAGATATTGACTTATTTTTAACTTCAAAGGACTCAAAGTCTAAAATCATACAGCGTAAAATCATATATTTCTGTGGGTACCAAATCTCATAAGGGGGGGGGGGGGGGGCAACATTTTTTAGTTTGGGTCTGGCCCCCTGGCCCCCTGGCCCCCTGGCCCCCTGGACACATATTCTTTCTACCCTTCTACCTAACTGAAAGTTAACGTTTAATCATTTTTTTTAACAGGGTCCTTAACAGTGGAAATTTCTAATGCCTTAAATTGACCTTTGCCACCCACACGTTCCCTTTCACCTGACATATTCGGTTCAACATTCAATTTAATTAAAATTAATTCAAAATAACAAACAAAATCGAACAAAGCCTTTGACTGTAAACAGACATTTAACAAAGGACCTCATTCATTGACAAAAGATTGAAAATTATAAATAAAATTGTCATCTTGGTAAATATTTAAAAACCATTACTAGAGGGAAAAACACGCTTCATGATCAATACTGTTAAATAGATGTCTCTTTAATTTTCTATTGTATTTTAAATATCTGTCTTCTCAAACAATCAAATATTATGATGTTAATACAAGGTCGGTAGGGCCTGTGCAATGTGGGTAGGTCCGGTGCAATGTGGGTAGGGCCTGTGCAATGTGGGTAGGGCCTGTGCAATGTGGGTAGGGCCTGTGCAATGTGGGTAGGGCCTGTGCAATGTTGCTATGGCCCGTGTAATGTGGGTAGGGCCTGTGCAATGTGGGTAGGGCCTGTGCAATGTGGGTAGTGCCTGTGCAATGTGGGTAGGCCCGTGCCGTGTAGGTATCAGAGGGTGGGAGCCGATACTGGGCCGACTCTCTGTAGCAGCCTAGGGTTCAGGATTATTGATACAGTGGGGGTGATTATAAAGGCAAAGAGACAAGGTTTGGTATATGAAGGGGTAAAACTGTCATGAAAAATTTATTGTGAATTGCAAAGAAAGTTTTTATCAGGAAAAACTGAGTTTGACTCAGAACCACAATGATATCATAACATTCTATGAACGATGAATTTGTCACAGAAAGTTTTTATAAGGAATTTAAAAAGGGCAACAGAACAGTTTGACCTGAAAAACACAATGATATCATTAATTAAATCTACCAACAGGTATGTTGTAACAGCTGTAACCAATGACAACACCTCACAATGATACATTTTTTATTCAGGTTATATTCCTTGTATAATATCACTTCAGATAATTCAATAGAACAATGATATTCCAGGGGCAGGTGTTAATAGGTCACCCTGACCTTGTCTATCTTTCTCTTTTAATATTTAAATTCATCATCATCATTAACATGTATGACTTTCAACAAAGGGAAGTGATGCTTATAATTATTTTATGTTAATTATGAGAAGCAGAACAAGTTATTTCAAAATTTCTTTAAATATGAATTGTATTTGGGCTCCGCTTTCGTCATGAGGAGGCCAATTTATGACCACATACTCTTATTTGATATTCAATTTGTTATCATTATAGCTCTTTAAACATGGAGACAAGATAAAGGCTCCGTGACAGAAATCACAATTGATAATGTAATTTAGGACGAGATATTTGAACTTTCTACAAAAAAAAAATGTTCATATGATTTGGTCTCAGCTATAGAAATTACTGACTTAAAATGATATAGGCTTCCTTTTCATATCTACATATCATGCAGTGGTCATTATGTATCTACATATCATGCAGTGGTCATTATGTATCTACACATCATACAGTGGTCATTATGTATCTACATATCATACAGTGGTCATTATGTATCTACACATCATACAGTGGTCATTATGTATCTACACATCCTGCAGTGGTCATTATGTATCTACATATCATACAGTGGTCATTATGTACCTACACATCATGCAGTGGTCATTATGTATCTACACATCATACAGTGGTCATTATGTATCTACACATCCTGCAGTGGTCATTATGTATCTACACATCATACAGTGGTCATTATGTATCTACATATCATGCAGTGGTCATTATGTATCTACACATCATACAGTGGTCATTATGTATCTACATATCATACAGTGGTCATTATGTATCTACACATCATACAGTGGTCATTATGTATCTACACATCATACAGTGGTCATTATGTATCTACACATCCTGCAGTGGTCATTATGTATCTAGCAAGCTTAAGGCATTTGAAACTCCAATTAGAATACATCTTAGAAATAAGCTTAAGAACATTAAACTGAAATCAAATATTCATTGTGTGCATCTAAATTTAGATCCTCATCTTTCAATCTATCTTGAATTATTTATTTCTAATGTAAATTGTAAACAGTTTCAAGACTCTTCAAATAGGAAGGACAAAAAATATCAAGAAGATAAAATTATACAACTTATTTGATAAAACTTGGCTACGTATGAGATCCATTATAGAAAGCAGGCATTAATAAATCAAGTATAAACGATGCTCGAAATCCAAAACAGCATTTTGACGAAACATTGGTAGAAACCAATGAACTTTTCACATAAGGAAGTATATCAATCATAAGTGAGTACGTATTTCATAATGAAAAGGTGTATCAGGTGTCTAGAAGAGTAAGCATATAGCGCCTGCTGTCTGCCGTAAGTTTTTAACAAGCACAACATGCTTGCATCCTTGATGCATGGTCAGACATGACTATCAAATATAGCCAGATCAACATCCCTTCAGGTCTCTCTATGAAATAGAAGGAAGAAACGCATGTTAACCTTACCTCAAACATGTTCGAAAAAATAATTGTTGTAAAAATAAAATAATTAGAAGTGAAATGAATTAGTTGTCAGCAGGCGGCCATAGTAGTTTATTATCTCACAGCTTGAAGAGCTCTCCTGAAGCCATGACAACCAATTCAAACTATATCTATTTACAAAGAATACTTCAGAAATCATTTTCACTATTTTCTATAGAAAATATTTCTTCAAATGTCAAATGAATACAATTAAGTAACAAATTCTAATGAAGAAAGCTGTATGTTCAGTCTAATCATACTCCCTTATCAATGAATAAATAAGACTGTGGTTTACTTTATCCAAATAGATTTGTACATGAATTTGCAGTGAATTTTAAGCTGCTATTTATGGATCTATAATAGGCAGTCTGTAGAATCTATTTGATTAAAATTCAGCAGACCATGCTCACTCTTTTTGAAACACCTGATGATACTTCTCTTTGGAGGAGTCCACTACTATACAACTTTTACTCCCGATTTTTTCATACTTTGGACGAGATTTAGATTAACGGAATTGTCTTGCTTGTACGTATTTATGATCCGGATGTTACTTTTTGTGTTTTTTCTGCAGGTTACCATTCATGATCTGACTAGATTCTTCTATAAATTGTGTTGTGTTGTGTTGTGTTGTGTTTTGTTGTGTTGTGAAGGTGGAGACATTAGCTTGCTTTTCAATTACCTTCTGTCATTTGTATTGTTCACAGCCAGTATAATAGGGCCTGGAGAAAGAACAGATGTTGCATATCTCTTTATAATACAGTATTGTACAAATACACACCTTGTACATAAATACACACCTTGTACATAAATACACACCAAGCCAGAGATAACCGTCTGTTTCTAACCCTTAGTCTATAACTAGGTCACTGTGTCAAGTATATTAATAATCAGATAATTTATTCATCTTGCAGGTCACACCTGACAGCAGTGTGGTGTGTCTCCTTCAGATGGCTCAACCAACCACACCAACTCAAATCATTTCTAAGTACATTTCTCCGAGGTTGCAGGTGGGGTGGGTGGTGGCTCAGAGAGTTAGACACTTGCTCCATCAGATTTCCCCTGTCAGTGATGCAAGTTAGGAGGACTGACATGGAAAAGGGTCTTACCAATATCAAGTCACTGTACTGTACATGCTAAAGATCTCAAGATAGTTATAAAACAACACCATTTCATTTCATAAACTCAATCAAGTGACGACGGATCAAAACCCTCATTTTATTTCAATTCCAAATCTCAATGCCACTGAATACCTGGCTCTACGACATATTTATTCAGATTCAGAATCTAAGAAGTTATTTTGATACAGTAAATTTATTTCTGAATTATCTTGACCTTATCAAATTCTACGGGAGAATATCTAACCTTACACCTGATTTATTTCACCTGGTCAGTAAATAGCCAGTGGTCATCCTGTCAAACTACGACTTGTCAAATTACCATACATGGTGTTTATACTGGCTGGATACAAATTCAATTAGATCTGTCAAAATATTAGCTTCATTATTCATACTTATATTCTAGGGGTTCAGAAGGGGAGGGGGGGGGGATATCTTTCTCTGGGTGCCCACTAGTTTCAATCTCTGACAGTGGGGAGGGGAATTTTTATTTAAGACATCTTCAAACTGTTTGATAGTGTTTGAGTTATCATGTTCTGTGTGTGACGTCACCATCGCAAATACTACTTATAATATCTAAGAGCCTTTGAGATAATTATATAATTGCAGGAACCAGAATTCGATATTTGAATGGTGCACATTGATGCAAAGTGTCACCAATATACATAATAATTCAGAAAAACCTCTTCACAATCTCTTTAATACATATTTAGATGTTTAAGTCGTTGTATATAAAACTTTGGTCATGACAACCTATATCTCTAGTAATAATATTATTTGTCTATAATCAACTAATTTACTGTCGGACAGTTTAATATCAAATTATACCACATTGACATTCACTATCTTCCTATAACCTTTCATTATTCTACATTTATCACGATATACTGTATTTATCACGACTTTATACCCAACATGCCATAGATATTGTATTTGTCTCTTCAAAACTACCGCAGCAAGGCCCTTGCATGTTGCCATAGATACAATTTTAGTGCAGAAATAACTTGTAAAAATCAGAAACTGTTGTTCATGGCTGGAAAATTGAGCTTTTTAATTCATTTTGTTACGGTTTAAAGACAGAAATTCTCAAATGACTTGACGATGACAGTTCCTTTAACTCAAAACTTTCATTACTATATCATTCAAACATCCAGTATGTCATAGATAATACCAACACAGAAATACTCAGTAGGAGCTCTTACATTTTCAAATCAGGACAATTCAGCTTTTCAATTTTTGTAGCCAATGATCACCTAGCATACAATAGATAGGGCAATTGTAACTAACGAGGAGGAGGGGGGGTGGAGCTGAGAATCCTGATCACCCTACCCCCAACCCCACCTCTTTTTTCCTCCAAAACCTGGAGCTCCCATTAGAGTCATGTTTGATTGAAGCCTTAAACTGTCTGGCAGTAACTTAAGTCGTTACAAGAATTTACCTACTAAATAAATTTGTTTACATCTATTCATATTTTCATCAAATCCAAGGTCGAAATTGTCAAGAGTTTCAATGGATGTTTTCAAGATCTTCAAAACTCTTACCAAACTAGCTGACTATGCCTAACTGATTTCAAAGAAGCCACATTCCAAGATAATTGAGCAGAAACGAAAATATTTTTCCAACAGACGTCAAAATTACTCTTGACATATGAATAAATTCGCTGAACCAGAACGAAATTTTAAGATGTAATCATGGTATAATTGTTACAGTAATCATTAAATAGTACACTAGGTGGAGACACCAGTAGTCAGTTGTAGAAAAGTTTCATCTTGGTATGAATAATTTCAAAAATTCTGATTAGGTGAAAACACCAGACTCTTCGTCAGATGAACAATTATTTCCAAAAAACTTTGGTACTGATAATTCAGGAAAGATCAATGCCAAGAGGATCGGATAAGGAAAATATGTTTTTGTCTTTTCCCTTTATAAGCAGTTTTTTTTTGTTATATTTCACGGACTACATAACTTTATAATTTCAATGTGCTCTACATATTATAATCATTTACATTACAACTTTTCTTTCACAACATTCACTGATGTAAATTATAAATTTTAAGCCTTCCCAAGCGTTAAATTTTTTTTTCAAATGTTTTAAAAAAATGACTGGCTTGTCCTTCCTCCTACACCTTCCCACTGGTAAATCATGCTGTGTAGGTTTAATACAATTTCCTCTAATTATCTCATGTGAACTTTACAGGTGTTTGGTTACTTTACTTATACCTGCAGAAAAAGGTGTTTTAATCATGCATTGATAATCATGTACACCTGAAAACATAAACAATAGTAGACTCAATTATTTTAGGCAGAATTAATCATAATTGAACTGAGAGAAGAGGCGTTAATGCAGCAAAACCTAGTCTGGTGTCATTGGCGCTGACAGCTTTGATGTTGTCAATGCGATGATGAAGTAGAGGAATGATTACTTCAAATTCCAATAAAAGTTTGTGTTTGTACTGAGTAAAGGCCTTAAACAGTTCAACATCAGGTAGTGGAAGTAATAATAAACATAATTTAAGTTTAGCTTTCAGTCAATCAAGTCCAGAAAATCAGATTATGACAATGTGTTGGGTGTATTTTATCATTATTGTTTTTAGCCCAACAGGAATATGAGCATTATTAGATATTTGAGTTGTTTTATGTAGTGTAAGTTTTACACCAATATTTTATATTTCTCATATTCTTGTGGTCATACAAAATACATGACATTTCACACCATTTCTGATATGTTTGACGGATGTGGGGAAGACACAAAATCAGTTTATGACAATCACTTCTATTTCAATAGTTGTAACAATGTTGATGGTAACATGATTGTCATTTTGTTTTCAATTTTAAACCTAGATCAATATCCCAGCATGATATTTTACCAAATTGATTTTCAATCAACACCGAACGTAACAACTCATATAAATGTCAAGAATAATCCTCCTCCTTCAGTTTTCAACTTCACAGAAACATTCGCGAAAACAAAATTGATTTTATAAATAAAACATAGCTATTGCATGATGGGTTTTAAATCTGGAAACTGAGATAACATCTCGGCACGCAATATTGTAAAGTTAATTCTGTCATATTGAAGTAGAGTTGACAAACATTGAGTTACATTGAATTTGCAAATGCTTTTTTTTTGTACAAGAAGTTAGAAGGTACAGTTTATTTCACAATCTGTTCTCTGGCAAATGTTCGTTTGTAGAATGAAATTGAAGTTTCTTGTCCTCCTTTTCTGCATATAAGGACCGAAAGCTATATTCGAAATACAGTATTGAAAAAATGCAGTAATACATGCAATCTAGGATTGACGTTGAATTTACAAACACAAATGCAGAGTGACCTTTGAGAAAAAAACCATTTCGGATTGCATTTTGGAACTTCAAATGGTAAATTGTTTTTCTAAATGAATTGAGAGAGTGGTAATTGAGATATGTTTGAAGTAATGACAACAGGAAGTGGAATTATATAAAATAAGGACATTTAAAAGCACAGCTTCATTTTGCTTTTTCAATTTCAGACTGTCTTGGAACATACATTGAGTCTTACAGCTGGTTACAGTTCAGCAGCCTTGTCAACTCAGCAGCTGGAGTTTCAGCCAAGTTGGTTGGTCACAACAACTAGCTTGAGGTCTATCACTTGCTGGAGAAAATACAGAAGTGCAAGCATTTTTAGCAATGTTACACTATATTAGAGCAAAAACTAAACTGGGCAATTTCTCCTGTGCTATTATACTATCTATATAGGACTACGTTGTCTACAAATTATGCCATCGATAGCAATTGATACAGTAACACATACTGATCTGTTGTTACTGATATATTCTGCTCTGTTACCTCAAAAACATACCCAGATATTCAATGATAGTCTGTTTCATTAGCACACATTGTGCAGAAAAGTAGGACCTAAAACTCCATTCATTTTTTCAATTAAATTCTGTACTCACTTGGTGTGAAAATCAAGTTGACATGTTACAAGCTGAAGGTTTATAGTACAAGTCAGTTAGTCAGATTTAAAACTAGTCAATCAGATTAACAACTTACCTGATTAACTCTCCTTTAATCTAATTATATCTTAATCCACTATAATACTATATAGTACTGTAGGTAGTGACATGTGCTCTAATCACAGGGAGATCAATAGAACAGCCAGGTAAACTCAGCTGTATATATCTTAAAACATATTGACAAAATGATGACCTATTTAAAACTAAAGATCTACAAACAGTTGAATTTAAATAGATAGTGTTTCTATTTACTGATATGATTGTATTACAATGTATATATAAAGAGTTGTATTGGGGAGGGAGTGGGTGGAACAGCCAGGTGACATATGCTAGGTATATGGTCAGTAGAGCTCAGGGTATATCAACTATTATATACCAATATTATCATATACCCCTCCTATAAATACACCTGTACTCTAAACATATTACACCTGATCTTAATTCATATCATAATACTTATCAAAATATTCAAAAATATACAAAACGTAGAAAAACTTGAAATTTTACCCCCAAATTTCTGAGCAATGATAATTGTAGGGTAATAAATGTGATATTAAAGGTGATTTATAGACAGTATAATAACAGAATCTATTCTATGATATTAGAAGTATTTGAAGAATGTTGTCCCTAGAAGATTAATGGTGAAGTCCAGTGTAAAATAATACAATAGAATCACATTGTAAACTGATACTTTAGCCTCCTGAAGGGATGTTTACCCTAAATTAATGCAAACATGGAGTTTTACATTTTTATGCAGAAACCTTGTTTTGAAAACAAAAACAAAATGGTGGCATTTGTGGTTACCAGTACCCTACTTTTATAATATAATAAATATTATATTGAGTTCTACAGTAACTAATGTAATCATCTATTTTACAGTTAAAGAACCTTGACTAACATCTCATACTGACAATATGTGTTTCAGATACACAATCCTCATCAGGACAGTGCGAGGCATGTGAGGAAAGTGAACGAACTCACTGAACATGGTAAAGCACTGGCTTAGGTCACAAGTAGAGACTCTAGTGTAATGCGATGATGCTTGAATCATGCCTAACTGAAACAAGGCACATTTATACAAACAATTCCACCAACAAATCTTATAATCAATTTTTTTCATTAGTGTGATACTTTTTAATTAATATTCCACAATTATGATAGATTATTTCGGTATCATATTGGTGAACGTGGCCCAGGAAGATGACATGAAACAAGATATAAGTAAAACAACTCCAGTAATCTGTTCTTTGATCAACTCAATCCAGGTCTATAATTATGAGATTAACTCTTTTAGAGTCGAACTATCTCGGTCAATGATCTTAGATTAACCCTGATATCTCTTCCCCTGATATCTCTTCCCCTGATATCTGCTCCCCTGATATCTCTTCCCCTGATATCTCTTCCCCTGATATCTCTTCCCCTAATATCTCTTCCCCTAATATCTCTTCCCCTAATATCTCTTTCCCTGATATCTCTTCCCCTGATATCTCTTTCCCTGATATCTCTTCCCCTGATATCTCTTCCCCTGATATCTCTTTCCCTGATATCTCCTCACAAACTGATTTATAATACAGTAACAGAATAATATCTATAGATGACATGACTTTACATCGTTTCTTCAACACGTCTCTGAAACTATTACACATTTCTACCATGTTTCGCTTTAGGAGTTGAGTCTCGTATAAATGACCTTGGTAATAAATATTCATGTCTTGTCACTTTCAAACGGTGCAAATCAACACGATTTTACATAAACAATTTTAAGATTGGGTTTTAAAATGAGAACACAGACAGTAAACTCCTATGGTTCCAGATATACATTGATAAGGGAAGAATGATGACGAACAGGAAGAGGTAAAAAAAAAAAAAACCCTATTAAAATTTAAATTTTTATTTTATCTGTACAAATATGTCATTTCCAATTGAAATGAGCTCATGATCCACACTTATGCGTGAGAGTTTTCCTTCCTTCCAAAGTATGTCAAAGGTCGTTTCTGCGAGATCGAGATCTACGTGATGATCACCAGATTAGTGAAATATTTGTAGATGACAGTATAAAATATATACATTGTTTATAAAATAGATATATACTCTCTGGTTGATTGATGAGTATTATTATAACTATAGACTTTGTACCGGACTTGACTTAAATAATATTTTACAAACTACAATATTCATAATATTATCTATTATAGAATTAAAGGTTATTAAAAATTTCATCTGAATCATATTGGATACACAAAACTCTCTCAGTGAGCTAGACGCTTGCTAACCTGAAGGTCCTGGGTACCTCAGAATTTTCAACCCAGTTTCCCCCTGTCGGTGATGCAGGTCATAGAGGCTGACATGGAAAAAGCGTCTAGTTGTTCAGATGGGACAATAAACCGAGGCCCCGTGTACTACAGCCTGTACACGTTAAACATCCCCAGACAGTTGGAAATCGAAAAGAGCAGGCAAATGCTGCGGTCCTGGCAAAATTTTACATTGCACACTGTATGATGTTGCTCGTCTTCATTAGCCTATATGGTGCGTAAGAGTAAGATGTAAAACTTGACGGTTGACAATATTAGGTCCCAGGTGATAAGATGGTTAGTGTAATAATGTCTTCATAACCCAATACCCTAACATATCATATTATCTAGGCTAATCTTAATAATATCACTATACAGTCTGATCATATCATCATGGTGGGAAAATATTTCAGTACAGGGTAAGGGCTGGTGGGGAGTTTTATAGCAGGGTATATTTTGTACATGATATCTTGATAAGCAGTAGAGGTTTTCTGTTTTGAGTGAGTTTTATTGATTGATAGGGGGGAGGGCAGTGGCGGAGCCAGGTTTACGTGAAATATCTGAGGTTTGCCAGAATTTCTAACTTGTTATGAAATTTTTGCCCCAAAAACTTGCTCTGCCACTGGGAGAGGGGATGGAGAACAATAATATTTAAATAGTATTATTACTACTGTTTCATTAATTGATAAGTACAAGAATTGGTGGGTAGATCTTTAAAATAGTTGTGTGTCTACTGTCAGCACCAAGACCTACATCACGAGAGAAATCTAGTATACTAATAAACTATCTGATCATGCCCCCACCCTCGTTGAAAAAAAAACACCACTAGCAATCTACTATCAAATATTCATTTGACCAATACACCAAAACTAATTTCTAGTCATAATACGAAAATACAATAATATTTACAATTAATTCTCACACTGGTGTTAAAATAGGGTTTTGGAATAGACTGAAACTATCTTATTGGATTATAATAATCTCTCACCAATCTCTACCGGCCCTATAAAGGGTTAATATCTAGTCTGTACCGGCCCTATAAAGGGTTAATATCTAGTCTGTACGACCCCTGTATACAGGGTTAACATGAATCAATGAATAAAGTTTTGAGACGGGTTAATTCACACCTGAGATTACCTGGTTCTCACCTGTATTCATATCTAATATCTCATATATATACAGGTAGATAAACCTTTGATGTTACCTACAATGTTAATATCTAACTGTGATATACCTTACTCCAATAAATACTATCAATATTTTTACTACTATTACAGCAAACTCTTAACACTACTATTATCAAATCAATTTTGCATAAGGAAACTTGGGTTCTACAGCTGATTGAAGGATTTGACAAATACAACATCAAGATTTCAAGCATGGTGTTTAAGATTAAACTAAAAGCTGAAAATCAAATTATCTTCAATAGATCTTCAGGTTAGTGAGCAAGCGTCTAACTCACTGAGCCACTGCGGCTCCCCACACAACACATGCAAACTTTTAAAAGAGACACTTCAGATAAGACAAACCATGCCATGATAATCAAAATGTCACTGTTAAAGTAATATAAATTTTTAAGAATGTTCCAAAGGAAGTTTGATCTGAGACCTAAACCGGGGCTATTAAATGTCAATCACCAATATACCATCAAAAAGAACTTTCAAAGAGGTGTTCTTTAGATCAAATAAAAAGCTAAGACAGTGTCACTATCATAACAAACTATAGGGCAATTTTTACATCTTCAACTTATGCTTTTGCAAACTAACCATTTAATTTGCCACTGTCATAACAAACAAATCAAGAACAAATTGGGTTTTGTCCATTTCTGTTGAGGGTCATTTATTTATGGTCTGTCACACAGACACCACTAACAAAACTCTCAAAAGATCAAATTCAAAGTGAAAGCATCACTCATATAAACAATAGATCAATCCTCAGCCTTTGTCTTTGGAAGTTGGCCACTTAATTGCCACTTTAATAGGGGTCAGTCTTTTATCTCCTCTCACCATATACCTCTAAGACAACTTTCAAAGCTAAAAACTAAAAGTGTCACTATCATAACAAAGAAAAGAGCAATTGCTAGATCCTCAACCTTTGCTTTTGGAAGTTGGCCATTTAATTTGCCACTTTAATATCAAACAGAAGAACAAACTGGGACCTAAATCACCTCTCGTATCTCACCTATATACCACAAAGACGGCTTTCAAAGATAAAAACTAAAAGTGTCAATATCATAACAAAGAAAAGAGCAATTTCTAGATCCTCAACCTTTGCCTTTGGAAGTTGGTCATTTAATTGTCCTTTTCATATCAAACAAAAGAACAAACTAGGGCCTTAATTACCTATCATCTGACACAAACATACCACAAAGAGAACTTTCAAAGCTAAAAGTGAACATGTGACTATCATAATAAACAAGAAAGGTTTTAGTATAAGTTTTATACACCCAGCCTTTCTCACCCAATAGAGCCTCTAATTACATCTAATGACTGGTAATTGACCAATAAATGTTAAATAAATAAGTATATTTGAGGATCTGATGAGGTTATATAATATCAATTTACAGCTTGACTATGTATCAGACACATCAAATAGATTCAAACCAACCAGACTTTCTGTCAACTTTATTCAATAGAGTCTTACTTTTACTTTTCTTATTCTTCTCATTGAGCTGGTTAAAGGGACAGGTCAACCATCTGTTTAGCCGATCATACTTTAGTCTCAGAATCATGAATTTTTTAGCTGAGCTAATCAGTAATAGTGTTCACAATTCACCGTCAAAATTTTAGCCTTCAAATCCAAGTGTGTCCAGAATTATCTCTGTTTGAAAGTTAAAATGACGACGTATCTTTTCTTGAGACACATCCATATAAAGAAATAATTTCTGAAAACGCTTTACATATATTCAAGACCCAAATCAATCCAAGAAAATACCATCCAGTGTGATATGAATCAAATTTGCATCCACACTATGCTCTAGAATATCGGTCAACCCTGGTGCCCTGAAAGTTGTTTCAACCAAATGCAATGAAGTATTAGATAATATTACCTATCAAGCCAGAGTAGATAAACAACTTACACTGTGTACCAAATAAATAAGGAGAAAAGTTAATAAACAATTAGTAAGATGGTAGTGGACAGTTGATTTAATAAGGTACATGTCCATTAACCTCTTGATGGAGTGGCTAGTTTAGCTGTCTTACCGATCTCATTCACACTATACACATTTATTGTCATGATATGTTTTGTTTTCAGAATTTCCAACTCTCTTTTCAGAGCTTAACGGCCCTGTTCTGTTTTAAACCTTAAGATTTATGTTTTTAAGGGGCAGGTTTGCCATTATCAAGGGTTGATCTGGGTCTTGAATATAAACCTATCCCTTTAAGATTTGTTAAGTTGTTTTTAAAAGCCTAGTATTAATAGTTAGGGTGGTTGAAAAGTAATACTTTTCAGAAAAAGAAGTTAGTATTTGAGATACAACTGTGGTCAATTTTTGTTTCATCAGCTGATTGAGCTCAGTTTAGCTTTAGTTTTTAAACAAAGCTCATTTCAGCTCATTTCAATTTTTAAAGTTACAGCCCGTTTCAAGATGAAAAACCATCCACGTAACTTGGGAGTGAACAATGTCAGGAAAGAAAACTTCAGAACAAAATAGGCAGAACAAATCAACCGACTGATTGTAAGTAATTATATTATATCATTTATCACGGTCAGTCTGGACATCAATCTCTATAATAGACTACAGCATGACTCCATCTTTTAAACTATCACAACATCCTAGACAACCATTTCATCTCATTTCTACATAATTAGTGTACAAAATGGCTACAATATATCACAGAATAAAACTAGTTCCACCAACTTATTTGTCTACTGACTTGTCAGTCTTAACTCCCTAGTTAGATTTTTCATTTTCTAAGATTTTTTTTTTTATCTAAGTGTACAACTTGAGCAACTGACAGCATTTGATGATAATGATTGCAAGTTTTCAGTCAATTTGTACCTCTGGTCGTCAACTTAAACCATAGATTGATCTGATTATCCAGGGTGCCCCAAGTTGCTGGAAGTCTTGGTTAATCCAGTTGCTCTTAGATTCCACCAGTCACAAAGTCTAACTGATCCTCCTCTTCAATCTGATCATATTTTCCCAGATAACCCTGATTCTTGTGCCGGCCTGGTGTCGCCTGTCACCCCCAAATATCTAGCTAGCAGTCCTTATAGTCATTGAAAATTCAGGGACTTAAATCTCATCAAATTCTGCCAGTCACAAAATTTAACAGATCCTCCCTCTCCCCTCCCCTTTAAAGTGTTACTATGTCTTAGAATGAACATAAAATTTAATTCTCAAAAAAGGTCAATATGAGTATATATTCATCAGTCAACTTACCTGGTGTCATAAAGTTACAACAGAATCCCTGTAAAATCTAGAAAATTGGAAAATTCATAAAACTAAGTAATTATTGAAAAACAATTAATCTTAATATTAAGCGTTTTTCAATAGTTAATTGCATTTTATGTTTATCTAAGACATGGTATCCCTTTAAATCAGATCAGATTCTACTAGATACCACTAGTTGCTTGCTCCTTACAGTTCATGAAAATCCAGTTGCTTTCAGATTCTACCAGTCTCAAGGTCTACCAGAGACCACCTAGATCTCATCAATCAAGTCTACTGTATTATCAGACAGGAATTAAGAGTTTTATCTTAAAACATACCACGTTTATTTTTTATCACCCTGGGTTACTGGGTGGTCAATCATTAAACTCTCTTATCAATTCATGTTCTTCATTGCTCAGTTTGTTCCATTTCTATTAAAACCTCTACCAGATCATGATGTAATTATAGTCAATTTCACAAAAAGCAAATGATTTGAGATCTATGGTTAGAAATTATGCAATCTATATTTACATGTTATTATACCTTGATCTGTAGTCAAAGGTTTTGGGGATCTGTGGTCAAATGTTTTTGGGATCTGTGGTCAAAAGTATTTGGGATCTGTGGTCAAACGTTTTTGGGATCTGTGGTCAAACGTTTTTGGGATCTGTGGTCCAAAGTATTTGCAACCTGTGGTCAAAAGCAACGACTCAAAACTACAGATATTTGTTCAAAACTAACCTCAATTCTGATAATTAACCTATTTATGAAAGCACCATGGAATTATTTTGATGATATTATAAAACCTACAGATTATCACAAAGTACCATAAATTAAACCCCTGGGACATCTCGTAAAGATTCTTCTTATTTCATCAATAACAAACGAAAAATGTATTATATTATAAATCAAGACAGCGAAATTAGCCTACTCCCTTTCAATTTTAAACTTCTTGGCACTGATTATTTTGTTTCAGTTATCTTTAGGGTGCCCAGTTAGGCTACAGCTAAGTCCAGAAGCCAAGAAGACTTCAAACTTATCACAATTTTTGCTTTATTAACAGTATCAGTTGGCTCTTTCTGATTAAACTTCTATGCAATTCAAATTCTCCCTGTCTCAAACACTACTTGATTTACATACTCTATAAACTATAGACCAACTAATTACCATGACAACAAGAATAATAACAATTATACAACCTAGCGATTACCAGCACTTTAGAGAAGAAAAGAAGCATAGCTATGATATGCTAATATAGAATACTTGTATGATTTGAATAGGACAACTGATAGGACAAACACTGCAATACAGTTCCAGTTTGTGCACCTTAAGATACATGACAATACTGAGTCACACGATCTCTTCCAAACAATACTATCTTCAAATCATGAAAAATTCAGCTGCAGCTGCTCCAGAAAAGTGACTACATATTTCATTACTTTCTATCCTTAGAACATTACATGAAGGAGTGGTATTTTAAATCTGTACAAGACAATTCCGTTAATCACAATCTCTCCAAAGTATGGCAAAATCGAGAGTAAACGTTGTATAGTTTTGGACTCCTCTAGAGAGAAGTACCATCAGGTGTTACGGAATGGATAAGCATGGCCTGCTTTGCACGCAACACCATATAGGTTTATCCATAATAGTGTTTATAATATGTTCTACAGTTTCGAAAACAACCTGACCTTTAAAATCCAAGTTGTGAAACTAGTCAGAACATAACAGGAAAAAAACTCTGACAGATTGAGAAAGTTAACAGAATGATAAACTGCAACAACAAGTAATAATTGTCATAAAAACACAACTCAAGGACAACTATTGTTATAAAAATCAATTGTTTACTCGGGAAAACAATACACAACTGGAATAATGAATCAACTTGGAATATCATTTAAAACTGAAAAACAATATATACAACAGGAATACTGTATAGTGGAGGAAGACAATAACTAGGAAGGCAATAAACTTTGATATACACTGGCATGTATTGTCTACCTTCAGGACAATAGGTGGAATAATTTTCCATTTTCAACTCCATTAGATTTCAAAACTGGATTAGTGTGACTAGATTTAAGATTTGAGACAAGTTGAAACACAGTTTTTTGATTCTATTTCAGAAATCCCAGAAGAATATCTCTGATATATATATTGAAAGTATTGTCGATATTCAGGATGTACAAACAATAGCATTATCATCTTGTGGAAACTGGATTAGATCTTAAGATTTAAGATTTAAGACAAGTTGAAACAGATTTTGTCAATAATATTTCAGACTATTCAGATATTTTTTGTAGATATTCAGAACTAAAATCTTGTGAAATAACTTAAAAGAATGGATTTTACAAGATCTAACAAGTTCAAATTATTTTAATATTTTTTCTGAAAATTCTTTTCCAAACCAAATTAACCTGTGACATTTTTTCTCGAAAACTTAACTTAAATTGATTTTAGTGTTCCAGACATTTCATTGGTTAATCACTAAAATTGATTTTAAATTAAGTTTTATCATCCAATCAGATGACTATATTTCTTCAAATCTGGATTTTATCTTTAAGTTTTGGGGAAAAGGCCCCTGATAGACTGAAAACTAACACATTTATGAGAAAATATTATTATGATATAGACTGTTATCTCACATGTTGCAAAGCAAATCTTGGTTTGATACACAAAAATCAATACATAGCAATTAGAAGTTGCCTGTATTGTTGAGTGTTTCTAACCTAAGGCGCCAATAACCTAGCAGACCGCAATATAACATACTAGAGATGAAAATATGATATATTGTAATATACTTGACATACACTTGCTTGTTTTGTGGAGGTGGTAAAGATTCTAACCCCCAGCGCCAAATGTCCTATGAGACTGTAATTCAACTCCATGAACTCATACAGATTCATAAGATTGACAGCTTAAGAGACCTCAATATCTCTAATAGAGGATTCCAACCCACAGCGCCATTAGTCAAAAGAAAGATCAGTATATTGAAATCATAATTTCTAGATATGGGTATATTAGTAATATAGAGGATTTCAACCCACAGCGCCATTAGTCAAGAGGTGGATCAGTATTCATAATATATGGTTGGAATGAACCCCCATAAAACAACAATTATTAGGGTGAGAAATTAGGGTTAGGGGTAGGGTTTGGCCCTACCAAGAGACAATATTACATCTGTAGTATCACGTCTGAAGAACTAGCAGGGTACAACATCGGTATATTTATCCTAGTTTGGGATTTCGATACGAAAGTCTAACATGAAAGTATGTTTGGAATCTTTCCTACATGAATATATTGTCTTTGAAACCCCAGATTTTAGCTTGGTTGTATTCAACTATTTTTATCACCTCTCTCAACTTTTCATTCAGCTTGTCTATATTATCATGTATGTTATGTTTCATATTTAAAAGGTAAAAAAAAGAATGACCTAATAATCTACATTTTGTAAACCGTGTTAAAAATTTTAAATGGTTTTGGCAGACTGTATTATATTTAAAAACTGAAAACCTGTAATCTGTCACAATACCTGTCTATCTTTCTGCTAACATGTTGTCTTGTACCTGGTACTGCATATATTGTTAACTTTATATAACAATAGACAGTACAATACATGTACATAATTTAACAGACTTTTTGTAATGGATTCACAATTGTTTTGTCATGTTGTGTCATTATTCTACGATTAAAATATCAGCCTTGAACTATCTCTGCACTAATACGTGCGAAACAGAAGGTGTCACCAATGAGTCAGGTATTGCACATTGACCTGATATTCATGGAGACTGTATGATTTATTATTACGAATATATAATATATTTGATTCTGTTTAAGTAACTATCTGACAAGACACCCTACTTTCTTACTTAATAATCTATACTCAGCAGATGAATTATTGTTAGAAATATGTCTGTATTGATTCTGTTTCTGTATCAAACTATTTAGCGACACTTTTCTGTAGAAGCAAAACGCCATTTCATTTAATTTCATTTCATTACATACCACTATTCTATACCAGACTTGGATTGACTGTCATTGATATTAAAATGACATAAAAATCAACACTGCATGTGTGGCAGGACATTTTATAAATCATTAAAATTGGTTGAATAGATATGTTAAGATGTAATCTTATGCATGTATTTTATTCTGTTTCTGTATGGAAAACCTATTCAATGCATGTCACTGCACTTTTAATACAAAAGAAAACTTTGTATGATATGAAAAACTAGTAACTAAGTACATAACATACATTTCCAATTGTCTTCATTATGTGTTGAAACATTATGTAGCCTACTTTGTTATTAAAGAATATAAATAATATATTCCCTTGTATTTTCTGTTATATGTGCTCTTAGCTTCTAAATGTCATTCAATTCTTATCATGCCAAGATTGACATTAAAAACTCATCTCTTACCTGATTCTATACACATCAGTCTCTAAAAACACTGGAAACTTTCACCCAACAACACTGTTGTAGAGCTCTGCAATCAACCTACAAAATAAAGATATGAATTCCGAATTGTTAGTTATTAGCAGGCCACGGTTGATGAACTAACAGTTATGTACCAGCAGATGTAAGCCTGTAGAATCAGTCAATACATCACAGCACTTAGTCTAAAACATCTGTCTCTATTCCAGCCTCTGATAGCTTTTCTGACAGTTGTTGGCTAGTGCAGACAGAAAAATTCTGGATAACAGCGAATTTCAGAGGTGTGGAAAATCCCCAAAAAAAGGAC
>NW_008707309.1:389673-391220 GCF_000327385.1 Lottia gigantea
TAATTCATGAATAAAACACCAAGAGTATCAGTGGGTGAGAAACCACAAAATTTTACCATGGAATAAATTAAACAATATTATAATTTACCCATCCTTATTTGAGATTATTATATTACAATAGATTGAATTCTGATACTTTGTATTACAATGTTATCATTTATCAAATAAATCAATTTGAATGGTGTTTTACGTTTTACTTTTCCCAGCCTGATTGAGCTAATAAAGACTGCAAATTTTGTCAGGACTGAGAGAAGTTCAGTGTCAATCTCCTGTTTTAAAAAATGTTCAACCGTCACGGGATCTTTACAAGCACAGTCTATATAATACAATATGTACCATTTTTGCATTCCTTTCCCAGGCAACTTGCTATTATAATAATGTATCGGAGCCTGTAGTTGGGTAAGAGTTTCTTGGAATATAGTAGTAAGAACTTAAACTTCTTGACAATATTCTATTTACAAACCCAATATAACAAAGAATTCAAATTATGGACATTTGTCAAGACAGAATTAACCACTTAAAGTACTTGAGTGTCAATGTCATTATCATTATATTCTGACCAAATAAGTTCAAGAGAAATTTCAAATGATACACGAACATGCTTGAACCATGGCTTTGAAACAAAATAAGATTCAAGATGTCCTTTCATCAACACACAATGTTCAATTAATGTTTGACCAATCAAAAGGAAGAATTAAAGAACAAGTAACCAATCATCAATATTATCAATTATATTTGACAATCGTTAGTTGAATGGCTGTCAATGGCCGCGACCAATCAGAAGCTTTGTTTAATAACTGACAGTCGTTACAAATTTCGTCATCAAAGGAGGAACTTGAAATAGTTAGATAGAATGATAACTACTTAAGTACTTTAAATCTAAAATAAGATCAAATCATAACAAGTGGTCACTTCCTCTTGCTGTAGGTTGTGTTGCCTTAGGTCACATGACAAGTCACATGATAGGTCACATGATGTCTTTGAGTAATTGCTTAATTAAAGATCTTATGTTCTATTATGTTGTTGACATTTTTGAAGTATTTTTCTAAAAACAAAAGTCTGTTGTCTGTTATGTGAGATGCTCCAAGTAGATTTTATCAAGTCAAAAACTTTAAAATAATAGGTATACAGAAAAATAGTATGTTATTTCACAGAGTTCTTCATTTTACTATTCTGCTTTCGTTTCAGCTAAAGAAAACAGCGACCCCAATCAAAGTTTCATGATGGTCTAAAATATCTTTGTCCTGAGCAAGTGACCTATGTTTTAGCTAATGAAAACAGCGACCCAAATTAAAGTTTCATGATGGTCTAAAATATCTTTGTCCTGAGCAAGTGACCTATGTTTTAGCTAATGAAAACAGCGACCCAAATCAAAGTTTCATGATGGTCTAAAATATCTTTGTCCTGAGCAAGTGACCTATGTTTTAGCTAATGAAAACAGCGACCCAAATTAAAGTTTCATGATGGTCTAAAATATCTTTGTCCTGAGCAAGTGACCTATGTTTTAGCTAATGAAGACAGCAACCCCAATCAACGATAGGTGACGA
>NW_008707309.1:403565-404739 GCF_000327385.1 Lottia gigantea
GGCCTGTGCAATGTGGGTAGGTCCGGTGCAATGTGGGTAGGGCCTGTGCAATGTGGGTAGGGCCTGTGCAATGTGGGTAGGGCCTGTGCAATGTGGGTAGGGCCTGTGCAATGTTGCTATGGCCCGTGTAATGTGGGTAGGGCCTGTGCAATGTGGGTAGGGCCTGTGCAATGTGGGTAGTGCCTGTGCAATGTGGGTAGGCCCGTGCCGTGTAGGTATCAGAGGGTGGGAGCCGATACTGGGCCGACTCTCTGTAGCAGCCTAGGGTTCAGGATTATTGATACAGTGGGGGTGATTATAAAGGCAAAGAGACAAGGTTTGGTATATGAAGGGGTAAAACTGTCATGAAAAATTTATTGTGAATTGCAAAGAAAGTTTTTATCAGGAAAAACTGAGTTTGACTCAGAACCACAATGATATCATAACATTCTATGAACGATGAATTTGTCACAGAAAGTTTTTATAAGGAATTTAAAAAGGGCAACAGAACAGTTTGACCTGAAAAACACAATGATATCATTAATTAAATCTACCAACAGGTATGTTGTAACAGCTGTAACCAATGACAACACCTCACAATGATACATTTTTTATTCAGGTTATATTCCTTGTATAATATCACTTCAGATAATTCAATAGAACAATGATATTCCAGGGGCAGGTGTTAATAGGTCACCCTGACCTTGTCTATCTTTCTCTTTTAATATTTAAATTCATCATCATCATTAACATGTATGACTTTCAACAAAGGGAAGTGATGCTTATAATTATTTTATGTTAATTATGAGAAGCAGAACAAGTTATTTCAAAATTTCTTTAAATATGAATTGTATTTGGGCTCCGCTTTCGTCATGAGGAGGCCAATTTATGACCACATACTCTTATTTGATATTCAATTTGTTATCATTATAGCTCTTTAAACATGGAGACAAGATAAAGGCTCCGTGACAGAAATCACAATTGATAATGTAATTTAGGACGAGATATTTGAACTTTCTACAAAAAAAAAATGTTCATATGATTTGGTCTCAGCTATAGAAATTACTGACTTAAAATGATATAGGCTTCCTTTTCATATCTACATATCATGCAGTGGTCATTATGTATCTACATATCATGCAGTGGTCATTATGTATCTACACATCATACAGTGGTCATTATGTATCTACATATC
>NW_008707309.1:422301-439942 GCF_000327385.1 Lottia gigantea
TTCTGGTATTTACAAAGGTAGGCCTACAACGTCAACATGTGCTCGTATCATACAGCAAGTCGGTGTGCCGAGTCTATTAAAATACAATCAACAGACACAGAGCCTAAATCACAACGACCCAGGAACTCCAAACTCTACCTCTGTTAATGCTACATACCTTCGCAAACCAAATGGTTCAAGAAACTACAGATTTTCTCTACGCACAGGTAAAGTCAAGTCGATTCTAGACAGGTAAACAGTCACGTGACAGTGTGCTGAGGTTATAGACTCAGTATATTGCAGTGTAAGGGGCGCAACTCTATTTAACAATACAATACTTCAGACAACAGTTAACTTGTTATATTTGATCACAGAACAGTATATAGTTCTATGATTTGATTTGTTTCTTTTGAATTATTTCTTGATAGTGATATGTATTGACTAGTGACTGTTACAAACTTCGTCTTATACCTTGACTACAACAGTCACCTTTCAAGTAGCATGAAAAGTAACTATTTGATTCCAAGATGAGCTAACTTGTATTTGAGTCAATTTAGCTGAAAATTACATTAGATAAATTAATTACTCTATGGTCACAGCATTGACTCGCAGTTTAATGAATGTTTTACAGCCTACTTCAAATGAAGACAGGCAACGCTAAGGTATAATCCTTCTCTTCCAATTCCAACTGTTCAAGAATCTTTAAAATGCACATTCTAATGACTGGACGCTTTTTCAATGTCATCCCCTTCCGAATGGCATCACTATGGCCAGAAAAATCCAGCTTATGTAGCATGGGTTTTTTTTTAACATAAAATTTAAGTATAGACCTCTTTAGTTTTCCACATAGCTAGATTAATAGAAATAAAATGAATCTATTTTTTATAAGAAAAAGGTTTTTATTAAAAAATATACTGAATATAAAATTGATTAATATTATTTTTATAAAAAATTCTAAATAGAATGAAATTGAAATATGTACAATTATTAATAATAATGGAGGTGGAATCAGCATCAATATAGATTACCAGGTGATTAGCTTCAAAATCCAAAAATAATCCAAAAAATTAAAATAAGTGTAAAAATATCTTATTTAAAAAAAATTGATGGACTTATTTCCAGTTTTTCTTGTAGTGTACTCCATTGTCCACTGTCTAAATATTTTACTAGCTTATTTCAGCTATTTCCTGTGCAATGTAATGTATCTGTGTTTATTAGACATATTTTATTTAAATGAAATGAAAATATTTACAATATTATCCAACTAAAACTAAGCATTTGGAATGCAAATTCAACAGTTCAAAATAAACTGAAGTTAAACCAATCACAGATGGTATTAATTAATTGGAATGATAATTGTTAATTAAAACATAGCTCGTTAAAGCTTAAAATCTAATTAATGATATGCACCTAGTATATCTACAATAGGGACATAATATATACAAAATGAAAGTAGGCTATAGGTGGTCATCAGGGTGTCCACTAACCAACCGTGCCTTTATTTATGCAGTTTTAGCACTTTAAAATTCATATTGGAGAAAATAATAACTTTAGAACATTTATCATAACACACCAAGGTTTTTCACAGATAAAATAGTTCTTGAAAGGAATGATTACAGAGAGATATAGAAATATTACACAGATTCTGAAGTTTGTTATTACTCAGTATCACGATATGCATCAGTTATTGGAATAAAAAATAATGCAATCTCATAAAATTGGATAAAACGTACGATTAAAAAAGTATTTACTGAAAGTCTACAGATAAAATATAATTAAACTATAGAAAGCAATTTCAATTTTTCATGAATCAATAGTCAAAAAGGATAAATAAAATTAAAAAACCATCATTAAAAATCTAAGCTATTTATTTTACATTTGTGTGAAACACGTAAAGCTGTATTCAGAAAATCGCCTTAAAAAAAAATTACAATTGAAACTTATAGGGCAAGCATAAAAAACCCAAATTTAGTGATTAACTTTGCACCAGTGTCAAAGAACACAGGACTATGCGAAGAGATATGCCTCAAACACATTGTTGCCTTAAAATTGAAGACCCAATGGTCATGCGATACAAAATCTAAGATTCAGACGATTTTTTACACGAAAGATGAACTGGCTGATGCTCCACCTGTTGGACGAGGTGGGGGGAGATCGTCATAGCGATCAGAATAACGACTGGATCTGTCGCTATAGGCAACCTGATCATCATAGGTGCGGTGAGCACCGTGACTATCAAACTTGTTGGGTTCACGATAATCGCTGGCAGGTTCGTTTGGTCCGGAATTTTGACGGTTGTAGTCAGCATCATAAGGGTCATCACGGTAACTGTTTCTATCACGATTCTCATCACTATGGTAACTGTATCTGTCAGCATAACTATCACGTTTTTCATCTCGACCATATTCATCACGATCATAACTATCACGTCTGTCTCCATAGCTATCTCTATATCCGTCTCGCTTGTCATAATCTGCGTAGTCTTTGTAACTAGGTGGACGGTCGCTATGACGATCATAGTCATTATAACTGAAAAATAATAAAAATCATTATACACTACCTCAAGATGATAGGTTGTTCCTGATTGGGGTAATGAAGACAAACAATGCCATGCAGTGGACAATGAGGAATTTGATTTGAAACATTGTGGACTTCAGGGTCTGAAACTCTCCAAAGGGATGTAACTAGGGTAAACTCAAAGTGATTTAGCATTGCCTGTAAACACCAGTAGCAAAATAGACTTTCAAAAAGCGGCTTCACTTGGTAAAACTCAAGCGTGTGGGCTCTCTAAAAGTGATGATGAGTGAAAACATACCTGTCTCTGTCATCATAATAATCATTGTGATGTCCCCCAGGTTCTCCTGTTTTCGCTGGTAATCGTTTAGTATCTGATAGAAAATAACAAACATAATTAGTTACTGTCTTACAAAGTCAATACTTAATAACAAAATCTCTAAAACATTTAACTTGGGACTTCTCTAGCCGTGTCTGTGCATCAATAAGAGTACTTATATATAATCCTTTAGCGACATTTAGGGGTAGAGATCACATTAAATAACGGACTGTATACTACTCCTTAGTTTTATTACACACTACGTTTCAACAATCTACATTGTCATCTTTAGATGAAGTTAGGAAATATGGTACAAGAATGTAGATTGTTGAAAAGTAGTGTATAATAAAACTAAGGAGTAGTATACCATAAAATTGAGTTCCGTTATTTAATACTTATAAAGTCTTTGAATGGCATTCAGCAATAGAGCTGTGTCTATAAAACTATACTTATACCATCAATTTACACCATTATGATTTGACGTCTGAGTCTCAGGTTTTTGATGTAAATTAGAATGGTGTTAATAGAAGGTATAAGTGTCCTTGATATACTGATAGAGGAGAGAAACCAAGTTTTGAATCACTCTGAAAGTGAGAAACAAAACCATTGAATTTTTAAATATAATTTGTAAAAAAAATTTAACTTGTGAATTTTGAATGCAACTAGGGCCTGGCTTTTTCCAATCTTTCCAAGAGCTGACATTTTGTGGTCATCAATCTAAATAGCCCTAAAACTAGGACAGAAAACAGAATTTTCATATAAAAAAAAACTACTAAAAAAATATGAAAAATATTGTTTATGTTCCTGACTTAGGGATATGACTACAAAAATATGAATAAGTAAATCAGGTGCAGGAAGGTCACATTGTGATTGGTTAAAATTAAAAAAAAGGGTTGTATTCACCGAATTGACCTCAAAATATTGAAATAGTTAGACACAGTTCGGCAATCCAAGCATTTAAAAAGTTCCTTAAGTAACGTTAGGATTGAACTTTGTTACTTAAAGGTGCGGGCACACGAGCGGTATTGGTCGGAGGCTTTTTGGTCGGAGGCTTTTGTCGCCAATTAGAGTCTTCTCTTGAATTTCAACAACTGGCACGGGCACACGAGGAGACAAAAATCTCCAGTTGGTCGTTTTCCATCATGTCGATAATCATGTGAAGAGCATACAATTGAAAGGAAAGGGAATCTGATTGGATGACAACTTTCTGTCTTGCAGACGATAAAACTTTCGGAGACAATTATCAAACTTGTTTGATGTTATAACTCCTTTTGAAGACAAATTTTGTCGTGGAGGCACGGGCAAGATTTTTACTCAATATTCAAAAATCTCCGACCAAGACCGCTCTTGGGACCTGCTTAAAAACTTCAAAAGTCAAATAGTAAATACAACCTGATGGAATTACCAGCGATATTTAACTGAAGATTACGTTATTTTTTATATTAAATATTGCAGCTATAAATAATATCACAGCCAAGATATTAAACAGGGAGTGTGCACCTATCTAATAGTCTAAAAGTAGAGTTAAAACAGGATATTACTGAGCGAAAAATGTGCAGATCTGAATGTTTTGAAAAAGTTCTAACCAATCAAAGTTCATAAAACAAGGATTACTCCCTCTATGGAGCCAAATTTCTTTTAAAATAAATCTACACAGTTGACCCCTATTGGGGTGTCAATAATCTTGAAAACTCCGATATTAATATAGTCTTTGTCAGAGACAGTTCAGAATTTCTGTTTTTATGAAGCTGGTACACACTCCCCTTTTAATAATCTACATTCTATATAAATAACAACAGCCAATATAGAAATATCTTAAAACCAGGATTAAACATAATTCAAGCTATAGATAGACTTCATTCATACAATATTAAATAAAATATTCTAGAATGCTCAGAAACGGCCAAGTCTAATAGTAAACCTATAGCAGGACTGTAGCTACAATATAAACCATGATATATTACTTGCCACTCAGAACAATAAAGTCTGGCTACAGAACTGAATTAAACATTCAGAGAAAGAACCAATTTTTACACCTGTGTTCATAGAGGGATATCAAAAGAATAAAATAAGAGACAGAAAAATGGATAGATAAACTAGTGGCTCAACTAGAATAGGGGGCCCGTGGACTGACGTAGGTTGGGGTCCCTGCACTTGGACATTCTTTCAACACATGCCCTCCTGCATTCTGAATCACCTCTGTAAGTTAATTAATGTCTGTTAATGGAAGATTTAAAGATTTTCAGTCTATTTTATTCATGTATTAAAATAAAACACTAAGATATATAGATATTCTACTTCTATTTTGTTACTTTTATTTCAATTTTGTAGTTTTGTTTCTGGGGGTGTGATGAAGGGGGTGAGGGCCTGTGGACTATGGTAGTTGAGCCACTGAAATAAACAGGGTTAATACTACTACCTTCTACGTAGAAACACAACAACGATGTTACGATAGTCAGGAACATAGGGCGTAAAGTAAAGTACTAATACCTGCGTAGGAGACACCGCTATAAGGCGCGTCTCGAGGCTCCTCCGTGGCAACACGTTTAAATCCCATTCCAGCCTTGACACAGCAATATACACCCACTCCTATTGCTATAACTATTATCACCGCTAGCAACATTCCAATAAACCAACCAATATTCGCTACCAGAGCAGATGCAGCAGCTAAAAATTTGAATATGAATTATGAATTATCTCCAAGTTATGCAGTGTACAATCAGGGAAACGTTATCAAAATGTCTATTGATCTTTTAATTTTTTTTCTTTCCAATCAAACAATAATACTGTTAACGATATGACTGAGTGTTAAACTACTAGTTCTCATCTGCCATTTCTTTCATTGTTCTCTGTAACAAAGCATTTGATTGGCTATATATTCAACTCTCACATTGGAAATAAATCCAAGTTAGCAGGATGTTAACTTTCAAACAAGTTAAGTGCTAAATGATATCAAGGTATAAGTGGTAATTCGTAATACCTTGACATAGTGAAGATGTGAAACCTCTTGTTCCAGAAATATGTGAACAGACGAGATAGACCTGGTAATAAAATCAACTTACCAACACCGAGAGTGGTCACCTCAGTAGTACCAGATTCTGTTCGTTGTTTTCCGTTAGTAGCCACGACTCTGATTTCGTAAGTAGTCCCTGATTCCAGGTCTGTTATATTCTTCCACGTATTGATGACTTCATCAGTTGATTTCAACCATTCAGACGCACCTAAATTATAAATATTAAATATTGTACACAATATCATGTTGTATTATGCAATGTGATCTCTAAACTTATAGTGAAATAGCTCACTCAGAAGCGAGTTGGATTGTCATCAAGGTAAGAAAAATTCTGATGCGTGTACCTGTGCTTCCGAGAGTCAGAGTGGTGTCAGCTTTCACCCCCTATTAAATTTAGCATTTTTTCGCATGTTCTTTACACTTTGAGGGGATATTTCCTGAACGATGTATTTTGTATTTGCACTGGGGCCCCCTTTCCCAACTAGTCATACCCATAACCCCTGGGCACCACCATTTCTGCCCATTTACAGCTGAGATAATTGACACAACTCAAAAAAGTTGTTTTTGCATGTCAATCAAAATTAGAACCCACAACCATCATTTACTTTTCTCAGTCATAGAGTCTTTCAATAAACTTTTATAATTCTCAAATGAAATTAAAAGTTTTGCATATTTAAAACTAATTTCAAACATAAACCAAAGTCCGTACATACCATCTTTCTTGTATTCAACGAAAATAACGGTTCCTGATTTAACGTAAGTGTTTAACCACCACGTAACATTCACGTAATGTTCTCCGACTGATTCTATCGTGTATCTTGGCGCTTCTGGGCCTGAAAATAAGGTTCCATAACTTGGTTAGACATTATGCAAAGGAGACAAGAAATTCTGCTGTTAATTTCCTAATTTGTGTATTTTGAACTATATTTAACAGTAACTCTTTAAAAAATATGAAGTTCCATGTGACCTCCTCTCATTTTTGTATCTTAAATATACAATTTTCAATTTACAAACCCTCCCACCCCACAAATCCACCCTTCCCAAGTTGACAAAATTCAAATTCTGAAAGGTTAAAGAAAAAGCTGAAACAAGACGTTATTCAAATATTTGGACTACCAGTATATTGTTTATAAACTATTTAACAAACATACAAAAGAGAAAGAATAAAGCACACAAGAAAATGGTTCTCTGATGCCTTGACAACAGAGTTATCTACTTACTTCCAGGAGCAGTTGTTGTTAATTCTATAAAATATCCATCACCTCGACCTTGAACAGTTCTCGCCCAAATATACACCCGATATTTCGAATTAGCTAATAAACCACTCAACATAGCCATTGTTGTTAATGAATCTTGTATTTGAGGTTCTCGATCCTGCATCTTACCCAAATCTAATCCATTTACCGTCTGATAGCCTAGTGATAATAATAATAATAATTTTATTGCATTTAGAAATCATATGGCAAGAGGCAAATAAAATGAATTCTTGCTTCAAATTGGAATGAAGGCAACAGGCAATGCCATGCAGTGTGCAATGAAAGTATTTTTGTCTCGTCAGAGGCATTAGCCTTTTGTTTTTAATTTCTAATTTGCAAAGGAATTGTTCATTTGTACAGCCTATACCAGACAGTGCCCTTGTCTATTTTCCTACACATACAACCATTTTTCCATCCAAAATCTCTCCATCTAGCATCAATTAGTTGAAAATTCCATCACAAATCTGCAAGGATTAAGCCACAGAGAATAAGGTCTGCAAACTAGTTTCCCGTTAGCCCCTCTGACCTGCACAGTGACAGGGATATATAACAAACTCTACGTACCTATGTCATATCCAATAATATATCCATTTTTATCCAGTGGTTCGTTCCATTCCAAGTTAAAATGGTTATTACCAATACTCTGAGCTGCAAATCTTTCTACAGGACCAGATACTGGAACAGAAACAGATTTATAACAATATTTGAACTCAAATTGCTCTTGAATAAATCTGGAGAGTAAATCTCAAAAACTCTCCAGATACACTGCCCCCTAGAGTAATAGTATATGTCTACCTCCTAATCATTTTAAACAGGTTACAAAATAATATTTACAAAAATTTGACCCAAAATATGTGTCAGAATGACCCATCAAATTTCTTCTGGGCAGAATCTCCAAGAAGCTCCATAAAAAACTAGCTTGACTCTTTGGCAATTCCACAGCACTACCCCATTTGGATTCCCAACCCTGTCAGTTGTGTCCCCCATTTAGTAACTCTGCCCTCTATTTGTACCCCCACTTTCCAAGAGTTATAGAATGAACAAAGATGTGGTATTCCTTTAAACATAAGACTGGTAACAAGTGTGTATCCTTACCTCCTGGGCCTGTTTGGAAACTGATAACATCCGTAGGTCGACCGACGTAGAAATTATTCATGACCGATATCCTCATCTGTAACTGAGTAAAGGGCAGGAGATTTTTGACCACAGCCGTGATGGTGTTCCCCTGGGCATGCTTCAGGGATTCCTCAGCTGTAACATCATACTCTCTGATTGTATACTCCTTAAAATTCTCTTGCCAATACTGAATCTGTTAATATAGTCAAATAAAAACTAAATGAAATGAAATAGAGTTTTATATCCTACTGTTCTTATTGGACTAATGAAATGAAATGGAGTTTTATATCCTACTGTTCTGTATCTTATTGTCCTAATGAAATGAAATGGAGTTTTATATCCTACTGTTCTTATTGGATTAATGAAATGAAATAGAGTTTTATATCCTACTGTTCTTATTGGGTGATGAAATGAAATAGAGTTTTATATCCTACTGTTCTTATTGGGTGATGAAATGAAATAGAGTTTTATATCCTACTGTTCTTATTGGGTGATGAAATGAAATAGAGTTTTATATCCTACTGTTCTTATTGGGTGATGAAATGAAATAGAGTTTTATATCCTACTGTTCTTATTGGGTGATGAAATGAAATAGAGTTTTATATCCTACTGTTCTTATTGGGTGATGAAATGAAATAGAGTTTTATATCCTACTGTTCTTATTGGGCGATGAAATGAAATAGAGTTTTATATCCTACTGTTCTTATTGGACTAATGAAATGAAATAGAGTTTTACATCCTTCTGTTCTGTATCTTATTGGACAAATGAAATGAAATACGAGTTTTACATCCTACTGTTCTGTATCTTATTGGACTATTGAAATGAAATACGAGTTTTATATCCAACTGTTCTGTATCTTATTGGACTAATGAAATGAAATAGAGTTCTACATCCTACTGTTCTGTATCTTATTGGACTATTGAAATGAAATACGAGTTTTACATCCTACTGTTCTGTATCTTATTGGACTATTGAAATGAAATACGAGTTTTACATCCTACTGTTCTGTATCTTATTGGACTATTGAAATGAAATACGAGTTTTATATCCTACTGTTCTGTATCTTATTGGACTATTGAAATGAAATACGAGTTTTACATCCTACTGTTCTGTATCTTATTGGACTATTGAAATGTAATAGAGTTTTATATCCTACTGTTCTGTATCTTATTGGACTAATGAAATGAAATACGAGTTTTACATCCTACTGTTCTGTATCTTATTGGACTATTGAAATGAAATACGAGTTCTATATCCTACTGTTCTGTATCTTATTGGACTATTGAAATGAAATACGAGTTTTACATCCTACTGTTCTGTATCTTATTGGACTATTGAAATGAAATAGAGTTTTATATCCTACTGTTCTGTATCTTATTGGACTAATGAAATGAAATAGAGTTTTATATCCTACTGTTCTGTATCTTATTGGACTATTGAAATGAAATAGAGTTTTATATCCTACTGTTCTGTACCTTATTGAACTAATTGTTCTGTATCTTATTGGACTAATGAAATGAAATAGAGTTTTATATCCTACTGTTCTGTATCTTATTGAACTAATGAAATGAAATAGAGTTTTATGGCCTACTGTTCTGTATCTTATTGGACTAATGAAATGAAATAGAGTTTTATATCCTACTGTTCTGTATCTTATTGAACTAATGACATGAAATAGAGTTTTATATCCTACTTTATCTTATTGGACTAATGAAATGAAATAGAGTTTTATGGCCTACTGTTCTGTATCTTATTGGACTAATGAAATGAAATAGAGTTTTATATCCTACTGTTCTGTACCTTATTGAACTAATGAAATGAAATAGAGTTTTATATCCTACTGTTCTGTATCTTATTGGACTAATGAAATGAAGAGCTACTGTTTTGTATTGTTTTCAAGTATTATTGTGTTTTACACAGAAAAGACATGAAGTTAATGAATTGTGCGATTATCCTTTTATCTTTTATTCTTCTGTTCTGTTAATTACTGGGATAATGAAAAGAAATTGAAAGACACACCAAACAGAACTCATAACTGGACATTTTATATAATTCTTTGACTAATGACATTAAATGACGTTTTAAATCCAATAGTTCAACATTTAACTTTCTTACCTTAAAACCTTTAAACTCCCCTCGTATTGGAGTATCTAACATTCCGATAGTATTTAGATCAAAACTCCACGACACAGTAGCCGAGGTATCGTTAATCATCACTGTCTGGAAATTACTCGGTTCTATCTGCGGAACTGGAATATTCAAAAATTAAACCTAAATTTTTCATCCTTCTACTTGGTTTATTGAGTGTCTTCTACATCTGGCCTGTCTTCCACACTCAATCACAATCCCCCCCCCCCCCTCCTAACAACTATTAAGTCAATAGGGCTTAAATTGTCACAGATTTTTACTGTGAAGGCTTTGTTTTGTAAGGAACAAATTTAGTGGTTTTGTCTTAAATTTGTAGGGATGTAAAACTATGCATTATTTTGTAATTGTCAAAAAAAATTCTTGGTTTTAAACTTAATCTCAGCTTCATTGTTTTCTGTTTTTCTCTTGTGACAAATCTTTTTGTTAATTATCAAAAAAATGAAATAAGATTAAGTGAAACGAGTAAATTTTACCTACTCAAAAGTGTTCCCATGGCAACGGTAAGCGTAAATCAGTGATTTTTTGTCAGTGAAGCATTTAATTTAAAAAATTCAAAAACTTTTGACTTTTAAAATACACTACTTACTATCTTCCCCTGAATATCCAATAATAGTTTTAGCGTTTCCAGCTTCTCCCTGAGCATTTTTAGCTTTCAGAAGAATTTCGTAAGGTTTATAGGTGTCGCCTGTAGGCAGTTCAAAATGGTCAATCCTCCAATCGCTGAAAGTTTCGACCCTTGTTGATGTATCAGGGTCACCCTGACGTTTGAGTTGTAAGTTGTATTGAAATCCTGGACCATTATGTTGAATCTGAGGCATTGGCTGAAAAAGAAAATTCAGAAAAATTTACATCCTACTGTTCTTTATCTTATGAAACAGAGCAGTGTTTCTCAAGTCAATGAGCCAAATCGCCACTTTTCAGGTCTGGAATTGCTAAAGCGCCACAAATCTAGTCAATGGGTTCAAAACCCCAGAAGCTGAAGGGTTTTTGGGTGTTTTAAAAGCTGAAAAATATCCTCAATAAGCCTATTTAAAATTACAGTAAAATACATATATACAGAGACAGCCCTCTGAAGTTTTTTCATTTTCATTTAATCTTTCTTCATTTCTGAAATTTCTTGTATACACTTTACAAGATCTGAAATGCAACATACATCGCCAGTTGAGAAACCCTGAAATAGAGTTTTACCTTTCTATATCTTACAGGTTACATCCTTCTCTTCTGTACCTTATATTCTAGGCAAATAAAAAGAAGCATTCTATCTACCTACTTCCAATGATGAAAAATAACACGTATTTAAATCACGGCCATGAAATATAATACTTACTGTCCATTCCATATATAACATATTCTTCCGATATCCAATGGTTCGTACATTTTCTGGATTTTTACTGGGCAGTTTAGCGCTAGTAGTACATTTCTTATCCGAGGGAAAACTGGGATCACTTTCGCCTATTTTGTTGTAGGCTACGATTCGGTATGTGAAGTTAGCGTATGGTGATAAAGGAAGCGTAACGTCCGTTTCCGTTGGTTGCGCTTTCAATCCAAAATTCCATTGGTCGGGATTAAAAGATGTGTTGTACTGGACGACGAAGTATTGAATAGGAGCGTTGTTATAGCTACCAGGTGTAAATTTCATGGTAGCGTTTCCACCATCCACACAGCTTTTTATAATTACATTAGTAGGTGCATCTGGACGATCTGAAATAATTTAAAAAAATGAATGGTAAAAATAAACTGAAATGTAATGGATTTTTACTCCCTAGCGATATATAGGTCTGCTTGTGTTTGTTATGAATCAAACTTCAAGGTGTACAAATATCTTTGTTATTTGTGTAACTTTGTGTAACTTTGTGTAACTTTGTGTAACTTTGTGTCTCTTTTCAAAATAGACAAAAAAAATACAGAAAATCACAATGAGTCTTCATGTATGAACAAAAGTGTAATGGATAACTGGATCAACAAAACATATTCCCTATCTCCATACATAAAATAATCTACATCTACCTTTCACAGTCAACATGGCTGACTTGGTGTAGGCATCGAGTCCGTTGGTGGCAATACAGGTATAGGTTCCTGAATCACGGACAATCGTACCACTTATAGTCAACGAATTATCCTGAATATTCGTCGTCATTCTCTGATCGTTGGCTGTGATTGGTTTATTATCCTTCGCCCATAAGATTTGCAAATTTTGAACTTCTTCAGGATCAGTTGTTCCTGAACACGTAAACTTGGCATCAGTTCCAGCGTTCACTTCCAAATCCAACGGAGCCTGTTCAATCAAAGTTTTTCTCCGAACTGACAAAGTTCCCGTAGCGTTGGCCTTTCCGTATGAATTCTCCACCTCACACATATACACCCCCGCATCCGACAGCACCACTTGCTAGAAAATAAAATACTCAAAATTCAAAATACGAAAATATATATATGCAATTTTAGAAGTTTTGTCTTTTTTGTCAGAAAATCTAATTAAAAAAACTAATCAAATGTTCTGTTTAAAGATGGGTTTCCTTATTTTTTAGTGTCAAATTAAGTAAACTATTTGATTAAATGGTGTTTCTAATGAATTATCATATATTCTTAATCATATCATTATGTTATTATTGCATATAATTAAGAGTTTCAACCAATCATAAATGTCCATGTATGTACAGTCATGATAAACAAAAAAAGACTTTTTGACCTTTCTTGATCGGTCACTCATTGGAATTCTGCTGGTAATTCTCTTCTAATTTAGCTAATTATGAATTAATTATGGTCATGTGAGACAAACTGGTATTTTTCCAAGTCATTTTAACACCTTTACTTTCTATCAGATTAAAAATCCTACCTTTATTAGTAGATCTCCGTTAAGTTGGGTAACATAACGACCACCTGTAATCTGCTGACCTTCCACATACCATGTGACCTGTGGGTCAGGTTTCCCCGTGTTCCCACACGATATATTCACAGACAAACCCTCAGCTGTTACCTTCACTAACTCAGGTGGACGAATAATCGTAGGAGCTTCAGCTGAAAATTTCAAAATATTTTAGGTCTTGAATTATCTCAAAAATTCTAAAAAATGTAAATTGAACTGGGTGAGATGGGACTAATATTGTTGACTTCATAAAAAAATACAAGAAAGTAAAACTTACATAATACATTAAGATAAACGTCACTGAAAACATAGCCATGTTTATTGGTCACGTTACACTGAATCACCATAGTATCCTCCCTAGTTACATTAACCAACTCCACGGCTTCACCACCTCGTAATACACGGAAACGGCCCCCTTGAGTGATTCGGGGATCAGTAACAGCTGAAAGTTTAAAATTAAATATAACCAAATTGAGATTTATGTAATATTTTTCTGTTCGTAACTGGGAAAAATATCACAAGTTTAAATTTGTCAGCCTATTTAAACAGCTCTACCCTAATAAACTCATAAAAACTGTGTTATAAATATTACTTGTATGACATTAGTTCAAATCGACCACCAAATACGAAGCTATTAACATAAAGTTACCCACGGTGCTATCTATTCAGTGATAGGGGAATGTGGTTTTTAACAATGATGGCCTCAATATAATATAACAGACTTACATTCAAAGAGTACACTGTTGATATACCAATGTCGTACTGGCGGTGGGGTTCCTTCTCCTAGACAAGTATATCTCGCAGTTCCTCCGATTCCTATCTCTACATCTTTTGGTTCTACTACCCAAAATGGACGTGCTGAAAATACAAAACATTTCATATTAATGTTGACAGAGTGGTAATTAGGCTAATTGGATTTGGTACACGTCAGTTTTATCCATAAGAATTGAACTTATGGATTGTAATTAGTTACAGATGCCCTCACACGATAGCAATCACTAGTTATTTAAGGATATGAATAGCTGTCATAACTCTCAAGTAACTGAGCTGTGAGTTGCGTTCGACCACTTTCATTTTTAGTTACCATACCCAACTAGTACTTGGTTTTGTGTGAGGGGCTTGTGACTTTGATCAATTGAGTGGTAATTGAATGTTAAAAAAACAGACTTACATTCAATCCTGACTTTGAAAGTTCGAAGTTCACGTTTTGTACTCTGGGTATTTGTGGCCCAACACTCGTATTCTCCGGCATCGGAAAACTCCAAACTGCTGAACACCAACTCTTGGCCAAAACTTCTCGTTTTTACAGTGTCCGGCAAACTTCCTCCCTTAGTTTTAGTCCAGTGAACATCAGGGGTCGGGCTGAAAAAATATAAAATGAAATGGTATCAGACACAATTTGTAATAGCTTGACATTGTGAAGATGTAGTTTGTAATAACTTGACATTGTGAAGATGAAGTTTGTAATAGCTAGACATTGTGAAGATGAAGTTTGTAATATCTTGACATTGTGAAGATGAAGGTAATAGCTTGACATTGTGAAGATGAAGTTTGTAATAGCTTGACATTGTGAAGATGAAGTTTGTAATAGCTTGACATTGTGAAGATGAAGTTTGTAATAGCTTGACATTGTGAAGATGAAGTTTGTTATAGCTTGACATTGTGAAGATGAAGTTTGTTATAGCTTGACATTGTGAAGATGAAACCTCAAAGCAAAATTATGAAATCATTTATTATCTTCTGGTGTCGAATTTATGAAACATTACAGTGCTGTGAGAGAATGGTGAATGTTTGAAAATGAAAATAAAATGCACCTGATTCGTAATTCGATGGGTAAATAAACCATAGTGATACAAAACACAAAGATAAGGTCATTTCAAAAACACAAAAAAAATTCTAAAATAGTACTTACTTTCCAGAGAAGATACATTTCAGCTTGAACTCATCGCCATAGAGACCAAAATGGTCGGAAGGTGAGGCCCACATATATCTTACTTGGTTCAGCACAGCGACTTCTACAATTATAGGACAGACAGAAGTTAACATAAAATAAATAACACAATTACTGTCTTCCCTAATTCATTAGGATATCAAATTTCATCCATTTTACTAAAACTGATGTCTTTTAATGACTTTGAGTTGATGAATGATTAATTGTTTGTAAATATATAGAAATCTCAACTAATAATGTCCAAATTCTCCTGAATAAAAACAAATTCCAAAGAAATAATGTATGTTTGTGTTTACATTCTTACCAACACAAACCATTCTCTAAAGATAAGATAAGATAAGATAAGTTTATTGTATAAAATACACCCAGTAAAGGCATCATACAACCAATGGTACATTTGAAGAAGGTACGAAATTACAAAAAAAATACAAAAAAGAAACGAAAGGTGGATATTTCTTATAAATGATAATACATGGTAACAATTAATAGAGAAAGTGATATATAATACATAGTACTAATAGAACATGATGAAAACTAAAATAAAGACTCAGAGATGCAGAGTATATCAACCGAATTACTATCATTAGCCATGCAGACTTCAAAACCATGCTCAATTCACCTTCAAAGATAGTGAAGTTTTGAGAGCGTTTACAAGCAAATGTTGACGGACGGACAGGTGTGCCGACAATATACGTCCACATAGAGAGATGTGGGCGTATAAAAATGAAGCATGTGAAAAATTATGAGAATTAGATCTTCGTTTTTCAGAGCTATTTATTCTAACTAAAAAATGATTACCTCCTCTTGATTTGATTGTGTGTAAGGAACCCTGTTTAACATCGCGAACGTCCATATTGATTGCCATACAAGCGTATTCACCATCGTCATTTTCCTCGTCGTCTTTTCGTATGTTCGTTATTCTCAGTCGAGCTGGAAAAATCAAAATCAATCAATAAATATTTCCCATTAAAATTTGTAAAAACAAAGGGAGAGAGTGCTACAAATTTTCAACTTAGGGAAAGACCACTCTTAATTGTAAAATAAAGGGATAAAATATAGGCAGAGATCCCACAAAATGTAAAAAAGGGATAGAGCATCAAGATTTAAAAAAAAGGGTCCCCAGAATTCCAATTTAAAGAAGGAGCTCTCATAATTTGAATTAACGAAATAATCTTAGTGCTAGGATCTCCTAGGTTCTCATCTTCTAAAATTGATTCTAGGATATCCTAGGTTCTCATCTTCTAACATTAATTCTAGGATGTCCTAGGTTCTTATCTTCTAACATTGATTCTAGGATATCCTAGGTTCTCATCTTCTAACATTGATTCTAGGATATCCTAGGTTCTTATCTTCTAACATTGATTCTAGGATATCCTAGGTTCTCATCTTCTAACATTGATTCTAGGATGTCCTCGGTTCTTATCTTCTAACATTGATTCTAGGATCTCCTAGGTTCTTATCTTCTAACATTGATTCTAGGATATCCTAGGTTCTCATCTTCTAACATTGATTCTATGATATTCTAGGTTCTTATCTTCTAACATTGATTCTAGGATATCCTAGGTTCTCATCTTCTAACATTGATTCTAGGACGTCCTAGGTTCTTATCTTCTAACATTGATTCTAGGATCTCCTAGGTTCTTATCTTCTAACATTGATTCTAGGATATCCTAGGTTCTCATCTTCTAACATTGATTCTAGCCTAGGTTCTCATCTTCTAACATTGATTCTATGATCTCCTAGGTTCTTATCTTCTAACATTGATTCTAGGATATCCTAGGTTCTCATCTTCTAACATTGATTCTATGATATTCTAGGTTCTCATCTTCTAACATTGATTCTATGATATCCTAGGTTCTCATCTTCTAACATTGATTCTATGATATCCTAGGTTCTTATCTTCTAACATTGATTCTATGATCTCCTAGGTTCTCATCTTCTAACATTGATTCTAGGATCTCCTAGGTTCTCATCTTCTAACATTGATTCTATGATATCCTAGGTTCTCATCTTCTAACATTGATTCTATGATATCCTAGGTTCTTATCTTCTAACAT
The DNA here is from genome assembly GCF_000327385.1 of Lottia gigantea. Classification (NCBI taxonomy): domain Eukaryota; kingdom Metazoa; phylum Mollusca; class Gastropoda; family Lottiidae; genus Lottia; species Lottia gigantea. Next base: position 439,519 of record NW_008707309.1, read on the forward strand.
TGATTCTATGATCTCCTAGGTTCTCATCTTCTAACATTGATTCTAGGATCTCCTAGGTTCTCATCTTCTAACATTGATTCTATGATATCCTAGGTTCTCATCTTCTAACATTGATTCTATGATATCCTAGGTTCTCATCTTCTAACATTGATTCTAGGATCTCCTAGGTTCTCATCTTCTAACATTGATTCTATGATATCCTAGGTTCTCATCTTCTAACATTGATTCTATGATATCCTAGGTTCTCATCTTCTAACATTGATTCTAGGATATCCTAGGTTCTCAACGTCTAAAATTGATTTTACGACATCCTAGCTCTAAGATCGTTTCGAAATATTAAAAATAGGATTTAACTTTGAAGTCACAAATCTTAGATATTCAGAGTTGGGCTGTTAAATTTCAAGTTTGCGAGATGAAACAGAGA
>NW_008707309.1:439992-452113 GCF_000327385.1 Lottia gigantea
TNAAATTATNAGAGCTCCTTCTTTAAATTGGAATTCTGGGGACCCTATATTAAAAATTATTAAAAATAGGATTTAACTTTGAAGTCACAAATCTTAGATATTCAGAGTTGGGCTGTTAAATTTCAAGTTTGCAAGATGAAACAGAGATCCCAAGACTTTTTTACAACGCAGATTAAAAAAAAACGTACATTCATGATCCATGGTTACTCGGGCATTGTAACTAATTGGTATAAAACCACCAAATTCTTCTCTTTTGGTCCAAAACACGTCTGCAGTTGGTACACTGTTTGGTGGCACACACACCAAAGTCAGAGAATTACCTATTTTGAAAAAAATTATAACAAAGATATGATTTTCAACCTTTTAAACTATAAAGTAATAAATCATCTTGTTTATATATCAACTTTTAAATGTGTATGTTGCTTAGTTTCTGTGTTGTTTCAAATCAGATACTTTGAGAAACTTAGCAACATATACATTCTTCTTCTAATGTAAAATCAATCCAATCTTATCACAGCATTCTGTGATACAAGAAAGATGGCTATTGCAGTCAAGGTATAAGACAAAGTTTGTAATAACTTGACATTGTGAAGATGTGATACAAGAACAGTAACTATTGCAGTCAAGATATAAGAGAAAGTTTGTAATAACTTGACATTGTGAAGATGTGATACAAGAAAGATGGCTATTGCAGTCAAGGTATAAGACAAAGTTTGTAATAACTTGACATTGTGAAGATGTGATACAAGAACAGTAACTATTGCAGTCAAGGTATAAGACAAAGTTTGTAATAACTTGACATTGTGAAGATGTGATACAAGAACAGTAACTATTGCAGTCAAGATATAAGAGAAAGTTTGTAATAACTTGACATTGTGAAGATGTGATACAAGAACAGTAACTATTGCAGTCAAGGTATAAGACAAAGTTTGTAATAACTTGACATTGTGAAGATGTGATACAAGAACAGTAACTATTGCAGTCAAGATATAAGAGAAAGTTTGTAATAACTTGACATTGTGAAGATGTGATACAAGAACAGTAACTATTGCAGTCAAGATATAAGAGAAAGTTTGTAATAACTTGACATTGTGAAGATGTGATACAAGAAAGATGGCTATTGCAGTCAAGATATAAGAGAAAGTTTGTAATAACTTGACATTGTGAAGATGTGATACAAGAACAGTAACTATTGCAGTCAAGATATAAGACAAAGTTTGTAATAACTTGACATTGTGAAGATGTGATACAAGAAAGATGGCTATTGCAGTCAAGATATAAGAGAAAGTTTGTAATAACTTGACATTGTGAAGATGTGATACAAGAACAGTAACTATTGCAGTCAAGGTATAAGACAAAGTTTGTAATAACTTGACATTGTGAAGATGTGATACAAGAAAGATGGCTATTGCAGTCAAGATATAAGAGAAAGTTTGTAATAACTTGACATTGTGAAGATGTGATACAAGAACAGTAACTATGGCAGTCAAGGTATAAGAGAAAGTTTGTAATAACTTGACATTGTGAAGATGTGATACAAGAACAGTAACTATTGCAGTCAAGGTATAAGAGAAAGTTTGTAATAACTTGACATTGTGAAGATGAAGAAAGGCCGGTTGTAAGTCCACTTTTTCGTTGCTGATCAGATCTTCATCTGACAAAGCCATCTCTTCAATAGATGACGTTATGATCCTTTCAAAATGAGACATGAATAAGATCGCTCGCATCTGAAGTGTGAAAAGCTAATAAACTGACCTAAATAAGGTGTATACGACATCGCTGGACTATTAGCAAACGGATCAAGCTTGGCAATACGAAGATTAACTTTGATGGAAGCTGAAACACCATAGCCATTGTCGGCCAAACACTGATAAAAGGCCTCATCTTTATCTTCTGGTCTATTGATGACCATAGTTCCTACGTTCGGCAACTGAACGATTCGATCATCATTACCAGCAACTTCGAATAAAAACTCGTTTCTCTTCCAAATATATCTAAATAAAAAAAAAATAAAAAAAATTTAAAATCAGCAAAAAAAAGCAAATCTCTTTTCTGATAGAAACGCCACTGTTGATGACTAGTTAGGTAGATCTTCCATGTCATAAAAGAATGGGAGGAAGGGAGGGAGGGTTCTGCTGGTAACTTGGCGACTGACCTACAGATTGAAATATTCAGATTAGCATTCTGCTGAGATTCAAATCTGTCTGATGTTGCAGATCACTAAAACCCTGAATATTCTAAACTTACGTGGGTTGTGGTTCTCCATCTGCTACACATGTCATCTGTACAGTTTCACCTGCTTTATAAAATATATCAAACGCTGGCTGGATAAAAACTCCAGGTGGCCGGGTGACTGAAATAAAATTATCAATATTAAAACATGCTCCTTTATCAAGTAATAGAAATATAATAATTATCGTTTAAACTTGTTCGTTATCAAAAATAGATCTAGGTTCACTTGCCTTCAATCTACAATATGCTGAGGCAAAGGAGGTCTGGTGGATTTAAAATACAAAATCGAAAAAGTTTAGTTGTCAATTCAAAACTTGAATTAAACCAGTAACCAGTTAAACTTACTTGCTACAACTGTTGAAAGACATATTGTAAAAATAACACTAAGAATAATATTACTAGACCCCATTTTCTTCTCTTTCTATCAGGGTCTGAAATAAACAGGATATCAATATAGAGTCAGAATAACTGGGGCTGAATCAATAGTTGTTCTCTTCTTGTGATCTTGGCCAGTACATCTACAGGTGAAAAATATCTTCTATAACATCCTAACACTATATTTAAAAGTGATTAGTTTGGAAACTTTGATTCAGAACAAAATTTCAGTAAATACTATTAGATTGGAATGATAGTGGCTGGATTTGATTGGAATGATAGTGGCTGGATTTGATTGGAATGATATTGGCTGGATTTGATTGGAATGATAGTGGCTGGATTTGATTGGAATGATAGTGGCTGGATTTGATTGGAATGATATTGGCTGGATTTGATTGGAATGATATTGGCTGGATTTGATTGGAATGATATTGGCTGGATTTGATTGGAATGATATTGGCTGGTAATATCATGTGCAATGGGGAATATTCCTTTGATGGACAGCAGTATAAACTTTTCTTTTCGATTCCCAAAAGTTAATAATCTAACCAAACCAAACCAAACCAACGACTACCAATCAACAAGAAATACCATGATCAGAACGAGTTTGGAAGAATGAAGGAGACCGAGTAACTCACGCCACACAATCCAGGGCCGAGTTTCACCGCCATGTCATTCGACCCGACCAGATCTAACGAAGAATCAACAACCAAACCAACAACACCGAATCATCCAATTTGAACCAATCCAACTACCAACTACTACGACTACCAACAACTACTTAGTTTGCGATATCAGCATCCGCTGGAAGCGAACGTTAACTTGTCATCTACCTACCTCCCAAAAGTTACGAGAACTTTTACATCTATAAAGGTAGATTTTCATTTCAGTATTTGGTATATCAAATTTTTATTAAAGTAAACTTGTATCAAGCTTTAAAAGGGTGCAGATAATCTTTGAAGGTGTCCTCATGTTTATATTTTTTATCAATGCGAAGATATTCGAAGATAATCATAACTTTTTTAAAGCTTTTAATCAATTTCTCTTAAATCAAATGGGCATTATTCGATATACCAATGCACTTGCTCAGATAATACAATTGTCAATATGTTAAAAAATATCAAAACTCAGATTCAACAGCCCCTACAGTCAGACAGTAAACACAAACAACAATTTTTACCTTTCAGTGTGTAATGGTGGCCACCATGATTGAATTGTCCCCAATAAAATATGACAAATCTATGATTCATGCTTCAAATATGTGAAGATAAAACCCTTACAAAAATCATTTATTTCACAATAAATATCCAAATTGAGCCAAAAAACAAAAATTTAAAAGCAACAATTTACATCCACAAACGCTTTTAACACATGTAAAGAAGAAAAAACTTTCTAAAAAAATTCAAATGTTTTTCAAACTTCCATTTTGAGACTCAAGGTATTCAAATCATCTTAATATCTTTTGATCTTACCGCCAGGTGTGTCGATTTCAACATTCTTAGCATCAATAACGATATTTTTTACATGAAAAATATTCTTTACTAGGGAATCGGATGCAAAGAAAAAATTTGAAATCAAAATTGTGTCACATACCTTTGCGTGCCCAAATTTCAGGCCGCCATTTGCATTTCCTACTTAACTAGGTCACTTCAGGTAAAAATGGCGTAAATACAAAACTTGATTATCCAGTGATATTTTACAATAGACATTCTGACGTTATGTGATAATCGAGTCTACCAGGTATATTAAAATTTCACCTGTATCATTTCAATCACAGTAAACGAAACAGGAAAGGGAATAATGCAAAATTACAAGATAAAGAAATCCAAGATAATTTTCCCCTGAAACTGACAGAAGGGAACCATCTTTTATGGCTTTAACAGTCGATACAGGTGGATATCTAATACCCACTCCGCTTTTCAGAATAAAAATCTGAAGCTCCGTTCCTCTACAATTGAGACAAAAGTTGAAGCCTATTATCAACACGACTGAAAAATACGAAAATCGGAATCACATAATATAATAATACGATAAACCGCGACAAAAAATAATGCATAGCATACATAATATTTCTTTCTACTTATCAGCACTTTTCTAATTTGTCAAATGACGACGGGCATTGTAGAATAAGGGAAATAATTTCATGGAAAGGGGTATTTGCATTCCCTTTTTGGCATTGAATGACAGGAGGCCTTTTTCACCTCAGCTCCCCGGACTTGCATCACTGACAAGGGGACCCTAATCATTATTTGTGGCTGTAAAAGTCGATTCAACTAAATCTCCAATACAGGCACCGCTTTTTAGAATAAAAAAAACCGAATCTTCGTTCGCCTACAATTCAGCCAAGGTTGAAGCTTTTGTCATTTCATTGCAAACTATGAATGGATATTGATTATATTCGGCTTACAGTTGGTTATTCAGAACTTAAAGGGACAGATGCGTCATAGTGGGGTGGGTGGGGGGTGATTTGAGTGTTGATTATATGTAAATAGTCTTCAGAAGTACTGTACTGAACAATATTACTGATTAGCTTAGCTAAAAAAAATCCCATTTCTGAGACTTACATACGATTAGTCAAAAATGGCACATCTCTCCCTTTAAAGTGACAATCGTTTGTACAGACATTTTAGTTGGTAAATTACATACATGTATTTAGACGCCTCGAAATGATCGTATCACTTTAAGTTCTATGGGTTGTTATATAAAATATTTAGATGATTACGTCTCTTTAAGTTGTGCCGGTTTTTATCAGATAAGAAAATGTTATACAACAAAAATCTGTCCTGGATTAGTTTTCAACACAGTGAGTTCACACAGAGGACATGGTACCTATTCTGATCCTGTTGTTCCTGTCAGGGGTTCTAACAGCCACTAATCTCTTTCAAAACCCTGGGTTGGAGAGTATCACAGGCTGGAGCTGTAGCGGGTGTCAGTGTGAATCATCAACAGATAGTCACGATGGTTCTCACAGTATTCATATCACTCATAGGTTCGTCTTGTCAAATTTTACTTCCTTCTTCCCCCCCCCCCCCCCCCCCCCCCCTNCTTTGAAAACAACGCTCTGAAAACAACGCTCTGATGTAACCTAATGCGGGGAATTGTTTTGCTTCCATCAAACACAAGTTCAACAAATCAATTTATTTTTTGTAGAAAGCGGAATTGGGCTGGAGCTCAGCAGACGGTTACCCTGGAATCGGGAAAATATTATTACGTCAGCGCCTGGGTCAAGATTTTAAATCTGGCTCCAAATAAAACAACACAAGATCTTGTCGCTAAGATTGACTACATCGACAACAACGGTAAGATCTGCTTCGCGTTTATAACCTAAGAACATTGTATGGACGTTTTCGAAATTATTTATGTATATCGGGGACACTGATAGCATCCATTTGCACAATTAAACTCCTGTGGTTCCTGCAATTCCACTAAAACTAAGCTGCTATTCGTATCTATATATAAGCTATAGTGACGCCATAACACGGAATTGCAGGAACCACAGACGTCTGATTCACGTTACCATTTCAACAGATGACAGTTCACATGTGATACACTATGTAACAGCTATGCAAAAATCTGATACAGAATTTGCTGCACGTCTTAATACACGAAATAAGGGCAAGGATATCAAAGTCAATAGCCACCATTGTCAATGTAAGACAGACAACGTCGTTCCTGAAGAAGATCAAAAGCTTTAAAATACCACATTAAGTAAATAATAATTTATAAGATACCGAGGAGTCTAAATGATTGTTCTTTATGACAAATCTTTTTCTTTTAACTTGACTCGTTGGACAGTGGCTCAACAAGATGGATGGATGCCCTTTTACTTGAGTGGGTTGGAGCTTTTCCAAGAATTTTTTTAACATTACTCTCCTGCATTCTGAGACTGTTTTATAAGTCAATTTAACAACTTTGGAACATTTTTTGTTTGGGCATGGGGGTCTGTGGACTAGGTTCAACCAGTTCCTATAGTAGTGGAGCCACTATCGTTGAACCCGAGTCAACTAGTGATATAAAGCTCAGATCCATCTCATATCAAACAATCGACATACTAAGAGCACCTGCGATGGTCGCAGATTCCGACCGACCAGGTTCACTACGAGATCTATTTTTTGTTAAAAGAAAAAGTCCACAATGGGCAACCTGAGGCAGCTGTGATTTCTCAGTAGACTTATCGTCATCTCAACACTTCCACCACGATTGCTTTTTATTATTTATTACTGTCGTGGACTCGTGGTCGACTAAATCCAATGATGGATCAGATTCTACTACATGTATTTACTACAATTTACTAACAGTCGTTGGAAATCAAGTTGCTCTCAGTTTTTGCCAGTCGCAACATCTTGAATTATAAAATTAATAATTTACATTTCAGATAAACATGTATATGATACAGCCGGACACACCTTGTTCGTTACCCCAGGGAAATGGTCACTTGTGGGTGGAGATTTCACTGTGCCACCAAATAGTAAGTTTCCAAGGTATATTACGCCATCACAAATACCATACGAGCCAAAGGAGTTTTTTTTCTAGAATTGTAAGACTGGTGCAAATGTACGCAACAAAATGCCAGCTAGTTTGTAGGGCTACTAATAAAATTGTGCATTTCATTTCATTGACCCGATAAGGTTTTGTACCCGTTTCTCAAAATATTGTAAATTAAAGTAGGGAAGTAAATGTTATAAATTAACAATTTTTCATAATTTATCGTGCAAATGAAATGAAATAAGAGTTTTATAACCTACTGTTTTGTATCTTATTGGACTAATGAAATGAAATAGAGTTTTATATCCTACTGTTCTGTATCTTATTGGACTAATGAAATGAAATAGAGTTTTATGTCCTACTGTTCTGTATCTTATTGGACTAATGAAATGAAATATAGTTTTATATCCTACTGTTCTGTATCTTATTAGACTAATGAAATGAAATAGAGTTTTATGTCCTACTGTTCTGTATCTTATTAGACTAATGAAATAAAATAGAGTTTTATGTCCTACTGTTCTGTAACTTATTGGACTAATGAAATGAAATAGAGTTTTATGTCCTACTGTTCTGTATCTTATTAGACTAATGAAATCAAATAGAGTTTTATGTCTTACTGTTCTGTATTTTTTTGGACTAATGAAATAAAATAGAGTTTTATATCCTACTGTTCTGTAACTTATTGGATTAATGAAATGAAATAGAGTTTTATATCCTACTGTTCTGTATCTTATTGGACTAATGAAATGAAATAGAGTTTTATGTCTTACTGTTCTGTATCTATTTGGACTAATGAAATTAAATAGTGTTTTATGTCTTACTGATCTATATCGTATTGGACTAATGGAATGAAATAGAGTTTTATGTCCTACTGTTCTGTATCTTATTGGACTAATGGAATGAAATAGAGTTTTTTATCCTCCTGTTCTGTATCTTATTGGACTAATGAAATGAAATAGAGTTTTATGTCTTACTGTTCTGTATCTATTTGGACTAATGAAATTAAATAGTGTTTTATGTCCTACTGTTCTGTATCTTTTTGGACTAATGAAATTAAATAGAGTTTTATGTCTTACTGATCTGTATCTTTTTGGTCTAATGGAATGAAATAGAGTTTTATGTCCTACTGTTCTGTATCTTATTGGACTAATGAAATGAAATAGAGTTTTATATCTTCCTGTTCTGTATCTTATTGGACTAATGAAATGAAATAGAGTTTTATGGCCTACAGTTCTGTATCTTATTGGTCTAATGAAATGAAATAGAGTTTTCTGTCATCCTGTTCTGTATCTTATTAGACTAATGAAATAAAATAGAGTTTTATATCCTCCTGTTCTGTATCTTATTGGACTAATGAAATGAAATAGAGTTTTATATCCTCCTGTTCTGTATTTTATTGGACTAATGAAATCAAATAGAGTTTTATGTCTTACTGTTCTGTATCTTTTTGGACTAATGAAATTAAATAGAGTTTTATGTCTTACTGTTCTGTATCTTTTTGGACTAATGAAATGAAATAGAGTTTAATATCCTACTGTTCTGTATCTTATTGGACTAATGAAATGAAATAGAAATTTATATCCTACTGTTCTGTACCTTATTAGACTAATGAAATGAAATAGAGTTTTATATCCTACTGTTCTGTATCTTATTAGACTAATGAAATGAATTAGAGTGTTATATCCTACTGTTCTGTATCTTATGGGACTAATGAAATGAAATAGAGTTTTATATCCTACTGTTCTGTATCTTATTGTACTAATGAAATGAAATAGAGTTTTGTGGCCTACAGTTCTGTATCTTATTGGTCTAATGAAATGAAATAGAGTTTTATGTCCTCCTGTTCTGTATCTTATTAGACTAATGAAATAAAATAGAGTTTTATATCCTCCTGTTCTGTATCTTATTGGACTAATGAAATGAAATAGAGTTTTATATCCTACTGTTCTGTATCTTATTAGACTAATGAAATGAAATAGAGTTCTATGTCTTACTGTTCTGTATCTTATTAGACTATTGAAATGAAATAGAGTTTTATGTCCTACTGTTCTTTTTGCAATTTAAAGTGAATCATTTCTTTTTTTCAGCCAAAAGTGTAACATTTTACGTCCAGATTGCTCAACCGGAAGTAAATTATCTGATCGATGATGCTGAACTGATAAAAATCGAACCCGACAGTGCCGCAGAACAAGATAAACGGATTGACACATTGAGAAAAGCTAATCTAGAAATCAGGTAAATGAAATTAAAAGAAATGGTGCTTTAGGCTGACGGTTAACTTCAATCGATCTGTTATAAATGAAGTTCTAGTTATTTCGTTCGAATGTTTGTTACTTGACTCATAATAGTTGTAAAAAGCACGAAAATAGTTTCTGAACTTTCATGTCAATGATACAGCATTTGTGCAAAATTGAGTAAGTACTCACCACTTACAGTGAACGATATGACTTCTTATTTCAGTGTCCATGGTACTTCTTCTGCTACCAATCTCAAAGTCGAGGTAAATCAAGTTTAGATACTTCCATTCCATGCATCTCATTTTAAACAACGTCACGTTACACTGTCAACTAAAAAAATTAAGAGCTCACTAGGTCTATGAAAGGCTTGGCTTCCAAATTGATGATTTTGATGTTTAGATAGTCAAGAAAATCCATTTTACGTCCTACATTTCTATACCATGCTAGCTAATTAAGACTAACAACACCATGTAGTGTACAAACAGGGGCATTAGCCTGCTCTTTTTTACGAAAACATCTTGATAACCGACTTTATTGTCTAACCAGATTACTAAATTCCTTAAAATGTGGATTTTATTATAGTTACAGGGCTCTAATTTCGGTTTATTTTTTTCAATATCTCACTTTCTCATTAAACTGAAGGTTCAACAAATGAAAAGTATATTTGGTTTTGGATCGGCTGTGAATCTGAGGTTTCTAGATAAAAACAAACCGTACACTGATTTCTTCTATAATAATTTTGAATGGGGTGTGATGGAGAACGCTTTAAAATGGCCAGCTGTTGAACATAATGTGGTAAGTATTGTTGTAGGCTGATTTATTGGGTAGGTTAGTGGGTATTGGGGTTAAAAATCAGGTCTTGAAATTATAAGTTGATACACATAGCTAATAATGTTCATTTTACGTTTTCATTTATTGACGTTTAGGCTTATGTGATTAATGCATGTCACGTGGACACAAAAACTGACGTTGTGATAGTGGCATCAAATGACGTCAAGATGACAACGTCGACTGACTTTATAATGAATATGTATACTGACTTTATAATGAATATGTATACTGACTTTATAATGAATATGTATACTGACTTTATAATGAATATGTATACTGACTTTATAATGAATATGTATACTGACTTTATAATGAATATGTATACTGACTTTATAATGAATATCTGACTTTATAATGAATATGTATACTGACTTTATAATGAATATGTATACTGACTTTATAATGAATATGTATACTGACTTTATAATGAATATGTATACTGACTTTATAATGAATATGTATACTGACTTTATAATGAATATGTATACTGACTTTATAATGAATATGTATACTGACTTTATAATGAATATGTATACTGACTTTATAATGAATATGTATACTGACTTTATAATGAATATGTATACTGACTTTATAATGAATATGTATACTGACTTTATAATGAATATGTATACTGACTTTATAATGAATATGTATACTGACTTTATAATGAATATGTATACTGACTTTATAATGAATATGTATACTGACTTTATAATGAATATGTATACTGACTTTATAATGACGACGTCGACTGACTTTATAATGACGACGTCGACTGACTTTATAATGATAATGGAGTTATTATGTCGACATCCAATGACATGAAGATTGACGTTAAATTCAACGCCAAGATGGCTAGAACATGATGTCGTAAAAAATGGAGACGTCGACTTGCGATAACATAGCGGCATCAACTGATGTCGTCTTACGTCGTCTTACATGAAGACGTAATTTTTTCATTTCCATCGATTATGAATATATACTAATAGCTACTTCCCCGTCTCCTAAGCCAATATAAAATAACGAACTACAAACTAGATTCAGCTTGAATAACAAACTACAAACTAGATTCAGCTTGAATAACCAACCACAAACTATATTCATCTTGAATAACAACCACAAACTAGATTCAGCTTGAATAACCAACACAAACTAGATTCAGCTTGAATAACCACCACAAACTAGATTCAGCTTGAATAACCACCACAAACTAGATTCATCTTGAATAACCAACCACAAACTAGATTCAGCTTGAATAACCACCACAAACTAGATTCAGCTTGAATAACCACCATAAACTAGATTCAGCTTGAATAACCAACCGTAAACTAGATTCAGCTTGAATAACCACCACAAACTAGATTCAGCTTGAATAACCAACTACAAACTAGATTCAGCTTGAATAACCAACCGCAAACTAGATTCAGCTTGAATAACCAACCGCAAACTAGATTCAGCTTGAATAACCACCACAAACTAGATTCAGCTTGAATAACCAACCGCAAACTAGATTCAGCTTGAATAACCAACCGCAAACTAGATTCAGCTTGAATAACCAACCGCAAACTAGATTCAGCTTGAATAACCACCACAAACTAGATTCAGCTTGAATAACCACCACAAACTAGATTCAGCTTGAATAACCACCACAAACTAGATTCAGCTTGAATAACCACCACAAACTAGATTCAGCTTGAATAACCAACCGCAAACTAGATTCAGCTTGAATAACCAACCGCAAACTAGATTCAGCTTGAATAACCAACCGCAAACTAGATTCAGCTTGAATAACCAACCACAAACTAGATTCAGCTTGAATAACCACCACAAACTAGATTCAGCTTGAATAACAAACTACAAACTAGATTCAGCTTGAATAACCAACCGCAAACTAGATTCAGCTTGAATAACCAACCGCAAACTAGATTCAGCTTGAATAACCACCACAAACTAGATTCAGC
>NW_008707309.1:454843-455953 GCF_000327385.1 Lottia gigantea
CAAACTAGATTCAGCTTGAATAACCAACCACAAACTAGATTCAGCTTGAATAACAAAATACAAACTAGATTCAGCTTGAATAACCAACCGCAAACTAGATTCAGCTTGAATAACCAACCGCAAACTAGATTCAGCTTGAATAACCAACCACAAACTAGATTCATTTTGAATAACCACCACAAACTAGATTCAGCTTGAATAACAAACTACAAACTAGATTCAGCTTGAATAACCAACCGCAAACTAGATTCAGCTTGAATAACCAACCGCAAACTAGATTCAGCTTGATTAACCAACCACAAACTAGATTCAGCTTGAATAACCAACCACAAACTAGATTCAGCTTGAATAACAAACCACAAACTAGATTCAGCTTGAATAACCAACTACAAACTAGATTCAGCTTGAATAACCAACCACAAACTAGATTCAGCTTGAATAACCAACTACAAACTAGATTCAGCTTGAATAACCAACCACAAACTAGATTCAGCTTGAATAACCACCACAAAATAGATTCAGCTTGAATAACCAACCATAAACTAGATTCAGATTGAATAACCAACCACAAACTAGATTCAGCTTAAATAACAAACCACAAACTAGATTCAGCTTGAATAACCAACCACAAACTAGATTCAGCTTGAATAACCAATCACAAACTAGATTCAGCTTGAATAACCAACTACAAACTAGCCATCCACAATCTAACATTGGGCACCTATGTTTTATGTTGTCTGATATGACGGCAAATTTTTGGAATATTGAGACAACATTCATGGCCGGAAGAAGGTTTTTAATCTGAGAGGCAAAATTGTTCGGAGTCTGTAGGCTGGTAAACCTCGAATGGTTGTCACCAAATTAAAGTTGAATACTCACATATCCTGCATATCGAGCTATTAAAATCAATTGACAACATATGGGAGATAACTCTAGTAGGTTTAATGCGACTGAGTGTTAGGTCTTGTTCATTTAACACGTGTAACCTTCATGGTATGTACATTCAAGCGGAAATTTTTTTTCAACCAATTGGAGATAAGTTTGTAGTCAAACACTTTAAGTTATAATGTTCGTGTGGTGCCAAGACTTTTGGTACGATAAAGGAACGTT
>NW_008707309.1:457119-463142 GCF_000327385.1 Lottia gigantea
GAAATGGAGTATTACGTTCTTATGGGATAATGAAATGGAGTATTACATTCTTATAGGATAATGAAATGGAGTATTATATTCTTATGAGATAATGAAATGGAGTATTACATTCTTATGAGATAATGAAATGGAGTATTACATTCTTATAGGATAATGAAATGGAGTATTATATTCTTATGGGATAATGAAATGGGGTATTATATTCTTATGTGATGATGAAATGGGATATTACATTCTTATAGGATAATGAAATGGAGTATTACATTCTTATAGGATAATGAAATGGAGTATTACGTTCTTATGGGATAATGAAATGGAGTATTATGTTCTTATGGGATAATGAATTGGAGTATTACGTTCTTATGGGATAATGAATTGGAGTATTACGTTCTTATGGGATAATGAAATGGGGTATTATATTCTTATAGGATAATGAAATGGGGTATTATATTCTTATAGGATAATGAAATGGAGTATTACATTCTTATAGGATAATGAAATGGGGTATTATATTCTTATAGGATAATGAAATGGAGTATTATATTCTTATGGGATAATGAAATGGAGTATTACATTCTTATAGGATAATGAAATGGAGTATTACATTCTTATAGGATAATGAAATGGGGTATTATATTCTTATGTGATGATGAAATGGGATATTACATTCTTATAGGATAATGAAATGGAGTATTACATTCTTATAGGATAATGAAATGGAGTATTACGTTCTTATGGGATAATGAAATGGAGTATTATGTTCTTATGGGATAATGAATTGGAGTATTACGTTCTTATGGGATAATGAATTGGAGTATTACGTTCTTATGGGATAATGAAATGGAGTATTACGTTCTTATAGGATAATGAAATGGGGTATTATATTCTTATGTGATGATGAAATGGAGTATTACGTTCTTATGGGATAATGAAATGGAGTATTACATTCTTATAGGATAATGAAATGGGGTATTACATTCTTATAGGATAATGAAATGGGGTATTATATTCTTATGGGATAATGAAATGGAGTATTATATTCTTATGAGATAATGAAATGGGGTATTACATTCTTATAGGATAATGAAATGGAGTATTACATTCTTATAGGATAATGAAATGGAGTATTACATTCTTATGAGATAATGAAATGGAGTATTATATTCTTATGAGATAATGAAATGGAGTATTACATTCTTATAGGATAATGAAATGGAGTATTACATTCTTATGTGATAATGAAATGGAGTATTACATTCTTATAGGATAATGAAATGGAGTATTACATTCTTATAGGATAATGAAATGGGGTATTACATTCTTATGAGATAATGAAATGGAGTATTACATTCTTATGAGATAATGAAATGGAGTATTACATTCTTATAGGATAATGAAATGGAGTATTACGTTCTTATGGGATAATGAAATGGGATATTACATTCTTATAGGATAATGAAATGGGATATTACATTCTTATAGGATAATGAAATGGGGTATTATATTCTTATAGGATAATGAAATGGGGTATTACATTCTTATGAGATAATGAAATGGAGTATTACATTCTTATAGGATAATGAAATGGGGTATTATATTCTTATGGGATAATGAAATGGGGTATTATATTCTTATGAGATAATGAAATGGAGTATTACATTCTTATAGGATAATGAAATGGGGTATTATATTCTTATGAGATAATGAAATGGAGTATTACATTCTTATAGGATAATGAAATGGAGTATTACATTCTTATAGGATAATGAAATGGGGTATTACATTCTTATAGGATAATGAAATGGAGTATTATATTCTTATGTGATGATGAAATGGAGTATTACATTCTTATGTGATGATGAAATGGAGTATTACGTTCTTATGGGATAATGAAATGGAGTATTACATTCTTATAGAATAATGAAATGGGGTATTATATTCTTAGAGGATAATGAAATGGAGTATTATGTTCTTATGTGATGATGAAATGGAGTATTACATTCTTATGTGATGATGAAATGGAGTATTACGTTCTTATGGGATAATGAAATGGGGTATTACATTCTTATAGGATAATGAAATGGGGTATTATATTCTTATGAGATAATGAAATGGAGTATTATATTCTTATAGGATAATGAAATGGAGTATTATATTCTTATAGGATAATGAAATGGAGTATTATATTCTTATGGGATAATGAAATGGGGTATTATATTCTTATAGGATAATGAAATGGAGTATTACATTCTTATAGGATAATGAAATGGGGTATTATATTCTTATGGGATAATGAAATGGAGTATTATATTCTTATGAGATAATGAAATGGGGTATTACATTCTTATAGGATAATGAAATGGAGTATTACATTCTTATAGGATAATGAAATGGGGTATTATATTCTTATGAGATAATGAAATGGAGTATTATATTCTTATGGGATAATGAAATGGAGTATTACATTCTTATAGGATAATGAAATGGAGTATTACATTCTTATAGGATAATGAAATGGGGTATTATATTCTTATGAGATAATGAAATGGAGTATTATATTCTTATGGGATAATGAAATGGAGTATTACATTCTTAAGGGATAATGAATGAAAAAGAATTTCTAGAAGTTAACAGGCGGGTATATTAAAAATCTAGGATTAAGCATAACCAGAATTTATCTTTCTGTTCCAGGGTAAATTTTACGTACTACCTGTTAAACATGCCGTGGATTCATTATTAGCTAAAGGGTAAGTAGACGACTTATTTAACTTCTTTTTAGATGGTCTTGACACAGGGGCATCATCTTTGGATAGTTTGTAATATAAAGTAAGAACTGTATGCGGTATATGTATCTCCGGAATGTTACTTAGTATTTAACAAGGTGTTTTATTCAGTTTTTTGGAAGATCTTGACACCGTAGGCATCATCCCTGGCCTGGATAGTCTATATATTAACGCATTACTGAATGTGGGTATCACATTACTTGTAATGTCCCTTGGTATTGCTTTTATAGTAGATCTGCATCATCGTTGGAAAGCCCGCATATTAACATGTTACGTCATTCGATATTTTACCTGGCATCACCTTAGAAGATTCACATAATAACTTGGTGAGGCAACCATAAATCCTTCATAGTGCTATTCGATGCAACTCTTGATATCACTATCGAAGTTCAACACAGATAACATGGAATTATTGTCAGATTTTTGTTTTATTGTCTATCATCATTATGTAATACATGTAGCCGTTGTTTGACCTTGCATTACTTTTTAAAGTATGACGTGTGATTTGTAGAATAAAACTCAGAGGGCACAATATATTCTGGGGAGGGCCTAAAGTGGTGCCATGGTGGCAGAGACACATGAATGGATCACAGATCAGACCACTTCTTCCTAAACATGCCCAAGATATGACATCCACCTTCAAAGGCAGGTAAGTGAGATCATATGTTACACCTGGTGCAGCTCTATGACTAGCTTGGTATCGACAATAGGTAGATGACTACTGGACGGCGCGATTACCACGAGGCCTTTTTCAACCAAAACCTTTGGGATTTGGACACCCTTCACAGTTCTACTTCTTGTGGAGCTCGTCTTTAAAGACATGAGCTTTAGAGGTTATGACGAAGCTTAAATTCTACAATGTCTTTGGTCTGAGACTCAAGGGCAGAGAGATTTTAATATAACATTTTTTACCCCTCTATTTTTTCAGTTTTTAGCTTTGGGATGTGGACACGCGCCACAGTTCTACTACAAGTGGAGCTAGATTTTGATGAAGTCTTTGGACATTGACTCAAGAGCCTCAAGCCAATATAATATTTCACCTTTATTTTTCAGATTTCAGCATTGAGATGTGGAACTAGCCACAGTTACACTTTCTAGTGAAGCCCAATACCAGTAAAGTCTTTGGATAAGGACTAAATACAAAACTGTACAAGCAAGACAATTCCGTTAATCAAAATCTCGTCCAAAGCATGTAAAATCTAGAGTAAAAGTCGTACATAGTAATGGATATTTTACCTTTATTTTATTTTAGTTTTCAGCATTGGGATGTGGAGAATGAGAACCTTCATCTTCATTTTTACGAGGAGAAACTACATGACCCTGATATCACAGAATGGATGTTTAGAGAAGTGAAGAAGTTGGATTCGGTCACCAAGTTGTATCTCAATGATTATGGTATCGTGGCCAACAAGATCTCAACCGCGGTATGTTTTATACCATCTTAACAATGTGTTCAGGTATTACGATCAGTTTCAAGCTATCACGACTTATGTCAAGGTATTACGAACAATGTCAAGCTATTACGAAAAATGTCAAACTATTACGAAAAATGTCAAGTTATTACGAAGAATGTCAAGGTATTACGAACAATGTCAAGCTATTACGAACAATGTCAAGTTATTACGAAAAATGTCAAGCTATTACGAAGAATGTCAAGTTATTACGAAAAATGTCAAGTTATTACGAAGAATGTCAAGTTATAACGAATAATGACAAGTTATTACGAGCAATGTCAAGCCATTACGAACAATGTCAAGCCATTACGATCAGTGTCAAGCTATCACGAAAAACGTATAGCTTTGTCCACCTATGTCAAGCTATCACGACCTATGTCAAGATATTACGAACAGTGGCAAGCTATTACGAATAATGTCAAGCTATTACGAACAACGTCAAGCTATTACAACTTATATCAAGCTATTACAACTTATATCAAGCTTATATCAAGCTATTACAACTTATATCAAGCTATTACAACTTATATCAAGCTATTACAACTTATATCAAGCTATTGCAACTTATATCAAGCTATTGCAACTTATATCAAGCTATTGCAACTTATATCAAGCTATTGCAACTTATATCAAGCTTATATCAAGTTATTACAACTTATATCAAGCTATTGCAACTTATATCAAGCTATTGCAACTTATATCAAGCTATTGCAACTTATATCAAGCTATTGCAACTTATATCAAGGTTATATCAAGTTATTACAACTTATATCAAGCTATTGCAACTTATATCAAGCTATTGCAACTTATATCAAGCTATTGCAACTTATATCAAGCTATTGCAACTTATATCAAGCTATTGCAACTTATATCAAGCTATTGCAACTTATATCAAGCTATTACAACTTATATCAAGCTTATATCAAGCTATTACAACTTATATCAAGCTATTGCAACTTATATCAAGCTAGTACAACTTATATCAAGCTATTGCAACTTATATCAAGCTATTGCAACTTATATCAAGCTATTGCAACTTATATCAAGCTTATATCAAGTTATTACAACTTATATCAAGCTATTACAACTTATATCAAGCTATTGCAACTTATATCAAGCTATTGCAACTTATATCAAGTTATTAGAACTTATATCAAGCTTATATCAAGCTATTGCAACTTATATCAAGCTATTGCAACTTATATCAAGCTATTACAACTTATATCAAGCTATAACAACTTATATCAAGCTTATATCAAGTTATTACAACTTATATCAAGCTATTGCAACTTATATCAAGCTATTACAACTTATATCAAGCTATTACAACTTATATCAAGCTATTGCAACTTATATCAAGCTATTGCAACTTATATCAAGCTTATATCAAGCTATTGCAACTTATATCAAGCTATTGCAACTTATATCAAGTTATTACAACTTATATCAAGCTTATATCAAGCTATTGCAACTTATATCAAGCTATTACAACTTATATCAAGCTATTGCAACTTATATCAAGCTATTGCAACTTATATCAAGCTTATATCAAGCTATTACAACTTATATCAAGCTATTACCACTTATATCAAGCTATTACAACTTATATCAAGCTATTACAACTTATATCAAGTTATTACAACTTATATCAAGCTATTACAACTTATATCAAGCTTATATCAAGCTATTACAACTTATATCAAGCTTATATCAAGTTATTACAACTTATATCAAGCTATTGCAACTTATATCAAGCTTATATCAAGTTATTACAACTTATATCAAG
>NW_008707309.1:463192-468189 GCF_000327385.1 Lottia gigantea
ACTTATATCAAGCTATTGCAACTTATATCAAGCTATTGCAACTTATATCAAGCTTATATCAAGCTATTGCAACTTATATCAAGCTATTGCAACTTATATCAAGTTATTACAACTTATATCAAGCTTATATCAAGCTATTGCAACTTATATCAAGCTATTACAACTTATATCAAGCTATTGCAACTTATATCAAGCTATTGTAACTTATATCAAGCTTATATCAAGCTATTACAACTTATATCAAGCTATTACCACTTATATCAAGCTATTACAACTTATATCAAGCTATTACAACTTATATCAAGTTATTACAACTTATATCAAGCTATTACAACTTATATCAAGTTATTACAACTTATATCAAGCTATTGCAACTTATATCAAGCTATTACAACTTATATCAAGCTATTACAACTTATATCAAGCTTATATCAAGCTATTGCAACTTATATCAAGCTTATATCAAGCTATTGCAACTTATATCAAGCTATTACAACTTATATCAAGCTATTACAACTTATATCAACCTATTACAACTTATATCAAGCTTATATCAACCTATTACAACTTATATCAAGCTTATATCAAGCTATTACAACTTATATCAAGTTATTAGAACTTATATCAAGCTTATATCAAGCTATTGCAACTTATATCAAGCTATTGCAACTTATATCAAGCTATTACAACTTATATCAAGCTATTACAGCTTATATCAAGCTATTGCAACTTATATCAAGCTATTGCAACTTATATCAAGCTTATATCAAGCTATTGCAACTTATATCAAGCTATTACAACTTATATCAAGCTATTACAACTTATATCAAGCTTATATCAAGCTATTGCAACTTATATCAAGCTATTGCAACTTATATCAAGCTATTACAACTTATATCAAGCTATTACAACTTATATCAAGCTATTACAACTTATATCAAGCTATTGCAACTTATATCAAGTTATTGCAACTTATATCAAGCTATTACAACTTATATCAAGCTATTACAACTTATATCAAGCTATTGCAACTTATATCAAGCTTATATCAAGTTATTACAACTTATATCAAGCTATTACAACTTATATCAAGCTATTGCAACTTATATCAAGCTATTGCAACTTAGATCAAGTTATTAGAACTTATATCAAGCTTATATCAAGCTATTGCAACTTATATCAAGCTATTGCAACTTATATCAAGCTATTACAACTTATATCAAGCTATAACAACTTATATCAAGCTTATATCAAGTTATTACAACTTATATCAAGCTATTGCAACTTATATCAAGCTTATATCAAGTTATTACAACTTATATCAAGCTATTGCAACTTATATCAAGCTATTGCAACTTATATCAAGCTATTGCAACTTATATCAAGCTATTGCAACTTATATCAAGCTATTGCAACTTATATCAAGCTTATATCAAGTTATTACAACTTATATCAAGCTATTGCAACTTATATCAAGCTATTGCAACTTATATCAAGCTATTGCAACTTATATCAAGCTATTGCAACTTATATCAAGCTATTGCAACTTATATCAAGCTATTACAACTTATATCAAGCTATTGCAACTTATATCAAGCTATTGCAACTTATATCAAGCTATTGCAACTTATATCAAGCTATTACAACTTATATCAAGCTATTGCAACTTATATCAAGCTATTGCAACTTATATCAAGCTATTACAACTTATATCAAGCTATTGCAACTTATATCAAGCTATTACAACTTATATCAAGCTATTACAACTTATATCAAGCTATTACAACTTATATCAAGCTATTACAACTTATATCAAGCTATTTCAACTTATATCCCGAACTTCGCCTGAACTTTCACTGCAATTCTATTGTATTCTTGTATCACATAAGTTTGTAAATTCTGCGTTTTATTTAGATTGTACGTTAGCGAATATCGCCAATCAGAGCCCCCAACAGAATTCCTTGATACAATAAAGGTTGCTATTGCATTCAAGGTATAAGACGAAGTTCGTAATAGCTTGACATTGTAGTTTGGAACGGGCCCGAGCTTTTTGACCGCAATAAAACTCATGTTCCTGTAGTCCATCCGAGCAGTCAGAATTTGCGACCATCAAATCTATTGCAGTTTGCTGACAGAGAGTTAATTTGGCGATTTAATCATTTTTTTTTTATTTCAACTTATAAGACATTAGCCTTTATTGTCCGAAAGTCTCAGATAATCTAAACCTAAATGGTTTTTTCTATTATCTCCCTTGAACGTATGACTTCCATTGATTTTATTTCAAGTCCTATGGCAGTGGTTTTATTCAGTGATAGTGCAAGAATTATTTTCTATATTACAGGCATACCGGGGTCAGGCGGAATATCTTCTATCTAAAGGAATACCAGTTGAGGGAATGGGAATACAGAGTCATCTACATGGCAACCTAGATCTCAACCTCATCAAGGTGAGTTTCTGTAAAGGGTGTTAATTTGAACAATCTCACGCCTATAACAACCAGTAAACCAGAAAAAACTGAACCCATATCCAACAGTAATTCTTTCAACTTTTGCCTACTAAATGCAAGATCAGTTCGAAATAAACTAACAGAATTAAATACTTACATTACCGACAACGATTTGGATGTTTTTGTGGTAACGGAAAGATGGTTAAACTTAATCGCGCGAAAGGAAATGTTGGCGGTGTCCAGACACCATGCTATGAAAGCTTTGAGATCTTAATCATTGATAAAAAGCGTTAGTGAGTCCATCCGCCTTGTGACAATATAAACAGTTTTTGGAACTTTTAGATTCTCACAACTTGGTTCAGCATATTTATGAAACCACTCACAAGCAGTGTCATATTCTTGATCTTCTTATTACGCACGCGCAAGATAGTTCAATTGAGAAATGTGGAGTTATTAATCATTGTGTTTCTGATCATTTTGGTGTGTTTGTCACCTTCGCGCGCGGACATTACGCACCCAGATAATTCCCGCCCGGACACTTCCCGCCCAGCCAATTGCCATCAGGACATTTCGCACCAGGACTATTCACATCAGCACAACTTCCACCCGAGACATTTCGCACCCGGGCACTTTGCACCCAGGACAAATTCCACCTAGGACAATTTCCCACCGCGACATTTCGCACCCGGGCACTTTGCACCCAGGACAAATTCCACCTAGGAAAACTTCCACCCGAGACATTTCACACCCGGATACTTCACACCAGGACGATTCACATCCAGGAAAACTGCCATCCGGAAATTTCGCACCCGGGCAGTTCGCGCCCAATGTTTGCTCCCATTATAAAAATATTAAAAACAGAGGGCATGAATTGATAGAAGAAGAAAAAAGTTATGATTGTGGTAAATATTTGATGCGAAGAGCTAGCAATGGCTCTTTGGTGGCGTACATGTTTACTAACTAAATTGTTACTGTTTTCAGAATTTATCTTCAATATAGGCATAATAAGGTCATATAGGCCTATGCCCTGTGCTATATTTTGTTTATTCGTCGGAAAAAAAAGTTCAAAGGATAAAGGAAAGTGAAACGTGCAGTATCCGTTTCGTCGTGGCCTTCTTCGCGGCCTTCTTCACAGGGTTCTTCGAGGCAAGATGCAGGGTTCTTCGATCCTTTTTTAACGGTAAGTGTCACGAATGTTCAGAGTTCCAAATTTTCAAGCCGGGGAAATCGTGCATGGAATTCAATAATAAGAATGATTAAATTCAATTAAAATATGGGTGGGTGATAAACAACACTGTCCCACACTAAAGTCTAGCCAACACCAGCTCTCTCTAAAAGAGGTTCTAAGGTTTGTATGTTTATATAAGTTATAATGTTTCGTTAATGTGGGTATTTTCAGTGAGTAAACCCACTAGTCCGAATGCTCAGTAATAGAACGGGGACGGATGGCTCTTTAATTTGTTTATAACTCCCACATATTTACATTGGGAGGTATAGCCTAACCTTTCAGGCAAGCCCTAAAACATAGCCCCTTTCACCCCTTAATCATTTTTTACTAATATATGATCAAGTTAAGTGGGTGGGTGTTTTGTGATCAAAATAAGCCCACAAATCAGTATGGGTAAGATTTGGGCCCATCAGATATAATATTGTATGGGTACCAATGTTACTTGGATTATTCTGATTTACAATGCATTAGACTAAAAATATATTGATTAGGCCTATTACGCTATGCCCTTTACCTGTGTGTTATTACATTTATGGTAAAAAGGTGTGAGCATTTCGTAAATGGGGGCCAATGTAACCCCATGTTTTTGAATTGACAGATCACAGTTCAGCAATGCCCACACAGAAAATTTCTAATGTATGTTTTTACCAAGGCAAACTTCTGGGTGCACTGCAGTTCCCTTTTATTTTAATTATGAATTAGTTAATGTACAGTAACTAGCCTAAATATTCTTTCAGATGCAGTTTGTTTCTACTCAACGAGGAGCCGAAAGACTTGTATTTGATGGCTTCGACTATTACTATGCAAAACTGCTGGCTAATGGCAACAGGTCATGGGAGTGTGTGCTTCGAAGACCAAAAAACTGCAAAGCAAGGTTTCACGCTACTGACGATCATGTAGTTTGGCAATACATGCAACATAATCATCCACCTGAGCCATCCCGTATTGCTGCCTACGTGGTTCGACGACAAGTCAAACACGCAGCTTTAAATACACCGGTAGGCCTAAATTGAGTTTTCATATGCATCAAAATTGCACGGTTAGGTCGAACCTACAGTTTAGTTTACAAAAGGTTCATCATGATTCGCTGATCAACTAATGCTATATCCAATTTCAATACAATTCTTCCATATTTCATTTTAAGCATAAAAATATGGTGGCAGGCAATCATTTAATATGTCATAATTCAAACAATATTCTGTCTGTTTAAGGTTTCATTGACCGGCGAATTCTTGCGATTGCTTCGCTTATCTTTAGAATAAGCACTATAAGTTATTACAATCGGTTGGGAAATAGCGAAGTAATCGCAAAAAAATTCATCGG
>NW_008707309.1:469187-484211 GCF_000327385.1 Lottia gigantea
TGAGATTGATTTCAGGTTTATTTTTAAAGTCTCAGCATAGTCAAAGCAGATTTTGCAAATTTGAAAAGTAGATAAATTCTCGCCAAAAGGTCCCAAACGGCAGCCAGTCATACTTTGAGGCAGATTATGGCCCATTTTAATACTTTTCGTTAAAACCCCATTGCACACAGTTAGTGTAAGAGATATTGGAGCGTTGTCACTTAGCAAAACTAATACCCTGAGGCCCGTTCCAGTAAAATTCGTAGGTACAAAATTATGCGGAACTTCCATAGATACCATAGCTTACCATGGCAACTACGCATGATTTTGTACTTACGAATTTTATTGGAATGGGCCCTTGTAGCATTGTTGTTTGTGTGAGAGACAGGAATGCGGTTCTTATGGGTGGAAATTGTCATGCGTGCTCTCTGTTTTTAATTTTTATAATGGGAGCAAAAATTGGGTGCGAACTACCCGGGTGCGAAATTTCCGGATGGCAGTTTTCCTGGATGTGAATCGTCCTGGTGTGAAGTATCCGGATGTGAAATGTCTCGGGTGGAAGTTTTCCTAAGGTGGAATTTGTCCTGGGTGCAAAGTGCCCGGGTGCGAAATGTCGCGGTGGGAAATTGACCTAGGTGGAATTTGTCCTGGGTGCAAAGTGCCCGGGTGCGAAATGTCTCGGGTGGAAGTTGTCCTGATGTGAATAGTCCTGGTGCGAAATGTCCTGATGGCAATTGGCTGGGCGGGAAGTGTCCGGGCGGGAATTATCTGGGTGCGTAATGCCCTACTACCCAATTCTTGATGAATTTTGAAGAAACTTGGCGTGAGTGTTCGGAATCACCCAAGGATGAACCTTATTGAAATTCCGAAAAATCGAAAAATATTTAGTATAAATTATTGCCATTGTTCTTGAAAACGCGTCCAATTTGCAGCACGTAAACACTCTAGAAGACACAATTATTGACAGATTTTGACGAAACTTGGTGTTAGTGCATGTAATCACCCAAGGATCAACCCTATCGAATATAAAAAAAATCGAAAACTATTTAGTTTGAGTTATTGCCCTTGTTCTTAAAAAAGGAGTTCAAGTTTAGATGGATTTTGATGAAACTTGTTAATATTATTCAGTATCGCCTCATAAAGTTCAAAAGAAGTGTATGACTGAAGGTTGAATATATCAAACTGGTGATTGTTAATGTACTGTCAAATATTTTTATTCAAAATCAAAGCTGCCAGTGAGCGTATATAACCTTGCCTGGCAAGCTATCTTTCTTACTTGAAGATGATTCGAATAAAGAGCACCTAATCGCTAAGCAGACGACAATCAAACACGCTACCGACTGAATTATTTCACTGTCGCAAAAGACAATGTTCTCAACCCAGCATAGTGTGCGAATGGACGAGGTACTGTCTCCGATTCGGTTTACGGTTCGTCTGCCTGATTATCTATCCGCACCGTACACCAGACCGGACAACGTATACCTCGTCTAGTCACGCTTTAAAGACCACGGTTCGTCTTTTTTCTGGGGTTAATTTGGGTCTTGAATATATGTAAATAGTCTTCAATAGTACTAGAAATGTACAAAAATCACATAATTCGTTCAAAACATCTCAAACTATGGATATTTCTTTCTTTTTCTATAGATGTCTTTTCTATATATCGCAGAGTCTCAAAAAGACCAGTCGTCATTGGAGACGATGAGAGTGATGACGTCTACACATTTTAGTCAAGAAAGTAAAAGATTTTAGTGTTGTACTCATTTGATTGGCCAAATCTTACAATTGATTTAAAATCAGCCAATCACATTTTAAATCATATTTTTATCAGCCAATTAGAAAACTATTTAGTCAAATTTAAATCAGCCAATCACATTAAATGTATTTAATCAAATTTAAATCAGCCATTCAGAATGAAGTTTTCATTTAAAGTTTTATCAGCCAATCAAAATAATGTATTTTTGAAATGTAGATTTGATCAGCGTATCAGATTAATGTATTTTTTTGAAAATCGGGGTTTTATCTAAATAGGTATTTGAAAAACAGGATATATTCCATTTGGTCGAGGTTTCCTTCTTTTATGAAATATTGGCCGAGCGTAAATTACGTAAGAGGACAGCTGTAGTTTTAATCTAACCTCTTCACACCTTCAGATCATGTAATTCTCAGATTCGGGGGCTCCTTCAGATCTTAAACTAATTCACGGCCCAGGTTGTATTGATTTATTGATATATATTTGAATAGAGGTATTCAGAATACAACATAACCTCCCTTGGACTGGAAAAATTTCTACTAGTTACTATAAATAGACTTGACGTAACGAGGTTATGTCATTTCTTACAAATATTTGCCAGTATCTATGCTTAAATTAGCAACGTATGTACTAAAACAAACAAAAAAGAAATGAAAAAAGGAAGACAATCAACGACATACTTCACTTTTTATATTGAAATACAAACTTTGATTTTCACCAAGGTGATAATTCAAGATATTTAAATTAAAGACATTTTTTCGACGTTCTGTACAAGATAGAGACGGGTCATATGGATTTAAAAAGTTTTTGATTAAAAATTCGTTGAATTAGCACCTTAGTAGAAATTAAAGTTTTTATTTCAAACTAAAAAGTGAAATATGTCGTATGTGAGCCACGGTAAATAACATGATAAAATAACAGATTTGAAGAAATACTATGATGTAAGAGAATAATATCTTTCTATTTTATTTTCTTATTTTCTTATTTTCTTAATGAGGTGAAATGGTAGTTTTACATTCCAGATACAGAACACTAGGATATAAAACACTATTTCATTTCATTTATCAATAAGATACATAACAGTAGGATATAAAACACTATTTCATTTCATTTATCAATAAGATACAGAACAGTAGGATATAAAACTCTATTTCATTTCATTAGTCCAATAAGATACAGAACAGTAGGATATAAAACTCTATTTCATTTCATTAGTCCAATAAGATACAGAAAAGTAGGATGTAAAACTCCATTTCATTTCAATAGTCCAATAAGATACAGAACAGTAGGATATAAAACTCCATTTCATTTCAATAGTCCAATAAAGTACAGAACAGTAGGATATAATGCTCCATTTCATTTCAATAGTCCAATAAGATACAGAACAGTAGGATATAAAACACTATTTCATTTCATTAGTCCAATAAGATACAGAACAGTAGGATATAAAACTCTATTTCAATTCATCACCCAATAAGAACAGTAGGATATGAAACTCCATTTCATTTCAATAGTCCAATAAGATACAGAACAGTTGGATATAAAACTCTATTTCATTTCATAAGTCCAATAAGATACAGAACAGTAGGATATAAAACTATATTTCATTTCAATAGTCCAATAAGATACAGAACAGTAGGATATAAAACTCTATTTCATTTCATTAGTCCAATAAGATACAGAACAGTAGGATATAAAACTCCATTTCATTTCATTGGTCCAATAAGATACAGAACAGTAGGATATAAAACTATATTTCATTTCAATAGTCCAATAAGATACAGAACAGTAGGATATAAAACTATATTTCATTTCATTAGTCCAATAAGATACAGAACAGTAGGATATAAAACTATATTTCATTTCAATAGTCCAATAAGATACAGAACAGTAGGATATAAAACTATATTTCATTTCATTAGTCCAATAAGATACAGAACAGTAGGATATAAAACTATATTTCATTTCAATAGTCCAATAAGATACAGAACAGTAGGATATAAAACTCTATTCCATTTCATTAGTCCAATAAGATATAGAACAGTAGGATATAAAACTCTATTCCATTTCATTAGTTCAATAAGATACAGAACAGTAGGATATAAATTCCATTTCATTTCATTAGTCAAACACTATTGATTGCATAGACCAATATAAACACTATGTTATGAAACATTGAAACTCCATTTTTCCTCTTATGTTGCTTAATTTCAGGCACGACTGGACGAAGTTGCTAAAGTAGGGTTACCCATCTGGATCACTGAGTTGGATATTGATGAAGCTGATGAACAGAAGAAAGCTCAGAAATACGAGGATGTGATGAGGTTATATTTCAGCCACCCAGCTGTACACGGTATCATGCTGTGGGGTTATTGGGACGGTCGGCATTGGAACCCAAGAGCTGCCATCTGTAATGGGGATAGTGTAAAGGTAAGATAAATAAGACGATATCATTAACTCTAGAATATTTATTATTTTCAACGTTTCAATAGGGTTCTCACACCGTCATCAGGAATATAATGATACTTCTTGAATATTTATGTTAGTGTTAGACCTTACTGTAGTGGTTACGTACAAAGCTAATAGCTAATAAAACATTCAAAACGAAACTAATGAAATACAAACGGAAGTTAGGTCTAATTTTAATTAGACTGATAATTAATAATTGATAATTGATAATTAAATAAATATAAAAATATGAGCTGTGAAAGCTTCAGGTTGGGTCGAGCTTACCACTGACAGAATCTAACTGTATCTGGATTTCCAACTAGGAGAATCTATAGTCTATACAAGGGCTTAAAAGTCGTGATTGCCATTAGTTACCCAGTGGCAAGATTCAGATCGCACAGTCCCCATGATGCCCTCACTACGTTAAAGTAATGAAAAACGTTCTGTACAATTATGTTTCCAGCCGAACGCAGCAGGCAGAAAGGTTGTAGAACTTTTGAAGAAAACCTGGAGGACAAACGAGTCACATGACATCAAACATGGCGGAGTTGTTAATATCCGGGCATTTAAAGGATCTTACAAGCTATTGGTCCATCACAATAACCACATGATACATGCAGAAAATTTTGAAGTTGGTGCCCATGGTAACAATTTAAAAATAAACCTATCTGGTACCGGTAAGTGGAGATAACTCCAAATTAACAGTTTGAGTAGTATTTAAACTCACGAGAGGCCGATTTTCCCTTCGAGTTAGTATAGAATCACTCGGCTAACCGTAGGTGATTCACAATAAACATGGTTCCAAATATGTTCTTTGAAATAGACTTGTGTATATAATGATCTATGATAAATGTAGAGTATTTTGACCCAAAGAAATTTGATCGGCATTATACAACCCGGTCGAAATCTTGTCTCCAACTACCGAGAGTTGCCGATCGTCTTATTTGTTTTGCCTGATCTAACAATGTTTATTATTGTGATGTTACTTTTTCAGGATCGAAATCGAAAGTAGACAATGTTCTTATAGGTAAATAAAATAGTTTTTGAAATTTTCTAGTGTGTTTAATTAAAGTGCCAGTCATATGGACTCACTCCACTAATTCATTTGCCATCTCTTCCCATGTTAAAACACGAAATTCAACCTTCTATAACTTTTTCCAGAAATCTCGTTGAAAGCTTTCCAATATGTCGAATGAAAGCCTGACCAATTCTCAATGTCTCCTAAAAAATTCATTATATGATGACCATGAAAATTTTGAGCTACTAAAATTGAAAGTAGACTACTACCGGTTATACTCATCCGCTAGAGTTTGGCACTTCACAAAACGACTATTTTTAGAATTAGCCTTCCGCCTTTAAGTCTCTCATCATCTCACCAAATCTGAAAGATAATGCAATTTCAGACATCAAATTCCAAATCTAGACCAAATTTTACCCAAAAATAGGCAGGCAAAAACCCCAAAAGGGAGAGAGAAAGAAGATTTCTAAAAATAGCCTGGACTATCATTTGCATAAAATGTTTTAGTGGAGTGAGTCCTATATTATGTATCTAAAAATAACTAGGTTTTTCCCCACATTCTATTATAAATAGTATGTTTTTCTCATCGACGACTTTTAGTATGTTTACGCACATACGGAGAAAATTTACTGTGAGGTAAGACATCAAATTTTCTTGGAAATTCCCAAGTTATAATGTTTCTTATAAGTATATCGTGCTTAAAATGACTTGTCTTGTATCGTGTCTTATTAAGTCGGTATTGACGTCGCCATATTTGACTGGCTGTACAGTGATAGTTATATAGAGATATTTGTAGTTAAGTTAAGTGTAGTGAACGAAAGTGAGACATTGTACTATATTATCAACGTATTATAATATAGTTTAGCTGTAGCATACAACGTATTACATTTACAGCAGACATTTTGATTTTTAATATTTTAAACATGGTAACACTTTATGATGATATGATCGTCAAATCTCAAGTTCAAATATTCTACGCTTCAATGATTTTGTTTATAACGACAGCCATTGTTTATAATCATTGTTTTATGTTGTTTTATCTATATGGAAAGTATAAGAGGTTGTTACTCGTATAGAAAGGGGGGGGGGGGGGGGGGGGGGGGGTATGGTACAATGAGAGGCGTGTCTCCAATATATTGATGGGAGCCACGGTGGCTCAGTGAGTTAGACGCTTGCTCGCTAAGTTACTTAAGTTTCTTACGAACAAGACAACGGCTTTCGGTCATTTCAAAAATTATATCCGAGGTGGTGAGCAAAAATCACCTGATAGTTCGATCTCATCATGCTTTGATTACGTTGATTAAATTACATTATAATTAGTCAGGTGACAAGTGCATGATATTACCTGTATTATATTAGTAATATATAAGTCAGTAATAATAGTTAGTTATGAATACATATTATCAATCAAAAACTTTGAAACTTTGAAACAGCATGATATGATATAACATGATATATTGTTTGCATATAATATCATAATTATATCCTTAATATAAAAAAAATATGGAAAAATATTCGTCTATGCCGAGGGTAACAATTGTTCTGTACCACCCAATATACATTGTACAGAATATATAATGCAATACATATTCATATGGTAATACTAATTCAAGATTGAAATTATGTGATGCGAATAACTACATAAATTATCATAAGATAACGGGCATCCAAAAAAACAATTAGTTTAAATTTACAATGTCGGTTTGAACATATGATATAAGGGATCGAATACTTTTAGACTGACACCATATTAGGAGTGACTAATATTTCTGATTTTAAGACAGGAGTAGTGACGTCATCACTGTTATACGCGATTCAAACATTCAATTGGGGCCAACCCATTAAAGTATTAAATTAGAATATTCTTTAAGATATTATTGTTGTCTACGGTGTATTTTTTGCATAATTTGAAAGCCATTAAAAGCCTACTCATAGCAGTATTAAAGTGGTAGGAGGTGAGGGATGAATTGTGGTATTGTTGCAAATCTAAGTCAAAACGCAATAGTGGAAAATAGTAAGTCGCAAGTGGGGGCTGCCTTATTCAGTGAATAATTCTCACTTGACACAATGTCTGTTTTCCGTGGCTAGACTGCTCTGTATAGTCTGTATTACTATTCATTGTACCCCGAAATAAATTGGACTCTTCGTATATCTACTAGTCAAATGTAACCGAATGTGCACACGATTCTATATTCGACTATAGCAATGTTTAGACTTTCAAATCCCTCGATGAAAGATGAAATTGAACGTCAGTGTCCGATCGTTAGCGCGAAGACTATAAGCCACTTGCGTAATTGCAAAACAAATCGCTTATGTCATGGATAATTTGAAAATCGCTAAATGGAACATAAAGAACATGAAATAGATGATACAAATATACTGTGTTTTACATTGCTTACATAAATATACAGACAGACAAGTACACAAAAAACGACAAATATAGTTCGAAACAACACAGAAATGTATGTCAGCTTCTAAAACAAGTTATCTTTATAATGCATCAGTCTGACAAAAGATTTAAATTTAGAAATAGTAGGCTTATTGTTTGTGTCAATTTAAATTAAAATCTACATAATATAATATGTACTATATGTTTAATAGATGTTATATTTCAATTGTGTCGTCATATAGATTCCTGTAGAATTTCAAGGGGCGTAATAGAAGGAAGTTGTGTCAAGGGAGATAACTCTTAATGATATTTTTCCAATTGTTTGCGTAAAGGTAGGCAATTGGATTATCTATCTTGCTCTCAGGTAAGATATATTCACCATCTAGGTTGCTATAGGGTAGGTTATATAGGAAAGGTTATAGCGTTAGCGAGGTTGCTAAATTGTTTGATATAGGTTCATCCAGACTGCTATACGATAGGATATACGTTCATCCAGAATGCTATACGATAGGATATAGGTTCATCCAGACAGCTATACGATAGGATATAAGTTCATCCAGACTGCTATACGATAGGATATAGGTTCATCCAGACAGCTATACGATAGGATATAGGTTCATCCAGACTGCTATACGATAGGATATAAGTTCATCCAGACAGCTATACGATAGGATATAGGTTTTTCTGTGAGCTAATGAAGACGGGCAATGCCATGTAGGATACAATGAGGGAAAGTTTGCTAGAACAGTGACATTAGTGTACTCTTTTTACATGTCCAGCTGCCGAGGGATCTTTTATGTGCACAGCCAGTTGCACACGGGGCCTCGGTTTATTGTCCGAATGACTTGAATACAGATGGCTAAATACAGTTTACATGGATCTACTTTACACAATATTCACCTATTGTTAATTCTAGTTCGTTTCTCTTATCTTGAAAGTATTGAACACATCTGGTTGGTTGACGAGAATATTTGTATTGATTATTTTATGAAAACTGCAGTACATTCACATTCACAACGTCTGTGGATTTCCCATCCAAGTAGGTTGAGTTAGGGTCGAATCGTGCTGGCAGTAGTATGTATCTTATCTAAATTAGAATAGTTCGTGATACTTCTTAGCATGTGGAGAAGATTAATGTTTCTGAAAACTGGAAATTCCGAATCTAAGACTGATTATCAATAATTGATAATCTATAGGAAAGCATGAGTGAAGGGATGTTGTGGTCGTAGTTGAGGGGTTCAGACAACCTATTTTCCTGACACCTGTAGGATTGCTTTTGTACTGATCTTACTTCCAAAATTTTGTGAGATTCTTTATGTTCACACGAAGGCTAGATTACAAATGACATGAAGTGTTACATCCTTCATTCACGATCCTGATTGGGCTAATTGAGGCGGATCTATAAGGTTAAGTTTGAGGGGGGCAGGTGCGCTATCCTACGTTACGTGACCACATGTCAATGCACAACAACCAACTAGAACCAGCGGTTTCACAGAATTTTGGCTTGTCCGGCTTTGACCCCTCGAGTTTCAAATTTCTTATCATTAAGTTTTTAAATGACTGGTATTCTATTCCCCCTTTGACAATTCTGTGCATAATGGCCTAGAACATGTGTTGCATAAAAATTTCGGCAGATCATACATCTGAAGTAGATTCATTTTAATCAAAAACACGAAACGAAAGATCTAGATTTATGTTGAAATCAGGTCGTTATTAACATTGATTTGGCAATTATTTCTCTAGCTGTATTATTATAGACGATTGCATAAATGTTACTGGCAATGGATGGCAATTTTCCTAATCGTTCGTATACTGGATCAAATATGTTACCCAATATTTTGGCAATTATATTTTATTCAAAGATTACCATACGTAAACTGTAAAAAATTGTTAGGTTGCCATTAATCGAACGTGAAATTAAGTGGACCACACAGGGCGTGGGTTAGTTGTTCTACAAATATAACAATTTACATTCAGATATTGTGAAAGGGGATGTATAAATCAGGGTGGGTTTTATATCCCAACCGCCCCAACCTCTGAACAAAATGTGCCCTAAAAGTAATATTGTTCATTTTAATGATCGCAGATTTCATACTACGAAACGAAACTTTTTCAATTTGGCAACGTCAATAATATGGAATCACAAATTTTTAAAAATGAAACGAAAGAAATAAATATTTCCCTTCATCCTATAATTTATCTGGCTTCATTATTGACAATTTTAAAATGTATATAATTAGTCAGACGAGGAAATATCAGTTGTGCTCGAGAACAAAGACTGGCTCTGTACAATTTGTCACTGTTTATTTTATAATGGCTGCCTTGTGATACATGTAGGATAATGACTATCCGACCTTTTGTTTCGTAATAATGAGTCTTTTTTCCTGTAGAAATACTTTTTGTTGTCTGACGTGTAATTGCCAGTTGGTATGACTGGCAACTCACCAAATGATGATTCAAAGTGAATATAACACCGCCATGCCTCTCTTAGTCAATCCCCATGACCTGGCTCTGTATGACTTCATCGAGTTAAAATTAGATTTAAATATCGTATTTTATTTGTTTTCTGGTATTTTAGTCATCTAAATAGTTTTTCTACCAAAAGTCTGTCCTCAAGATAGTATTTTTAACCAATGCAAATATGTCGCATGTAAATCCCGTTCCTTAATTCAACAAGGAATGGTGACGAAACACAAATAAGATATCGTTTGCGTTTCGCATTTTTTTTTTATCAAGAAACGGGTTCTACCTGGCACAATTTGATTGGTTAAATATACTAACCTTGGGACGAAACTTTGGTAGATTTTTTTCGATTACAATGTAGACTAAAAATGTCAGACAGAAAAAGATACGAAATTGTAGGACTTCTGAATCTTAGGCTCGTAACAATGATTTCTTCCTAAAAAAAACTATGTTGCTTGATCTGCTTTTATCAATGAGTTTCTCACCATTCCCAACATGTCATCATTAAAGGTTTTAGTGAACAGAGCATTTAATTGGATGAATATTAAAATGGCCTAGAACATGTTTTGCATAAAAATTTCATCAGATCATACATCTGAAGTAGATTCATTTTAATCAAAAACACGAAACGAAATATCTAGATTTACGTTGAAATCAGGTTGATATTGACAGCGATGTGGCAATCATTTCTCTAGCTTTATAATTATAGACGATTGCATAGATTAATGTCACTTTGTTGTTTTGTTTCAAATTGTTAGAAATCCAGGTCATTTTAAACAAATGAAAGTCTGACAGGTATGAAACAATATGTTAGCCAAAATTTTGTTGTGATAACAAACATACCAATGCACAGTGTTACTGTGTCGCGGGAGAAAACGGGTCGGACTGTTCTAACCAATGTTTTATTAGACGAAATAAGACCCTGTGATTAGAGAGAAGGGAGATTATCTAGAAAATATCCCCGGCGTCCTTAAGATTTAAGACTCCAACGCCTTTGAATACGTTTTTGGGTCTGACGTCGCAAAATGGAGTTAAATGACTTACTCGGACACGACTGGGATTGAACTTCAATAAACAGCGAAAAACGAGAGGAGAGAAAGATACATCGAGTTTTACAAAGATAACAACTAAGGGATCATATCTGAGATCCTTTCTACCATCAGATCCCTGGCCATACATCTTTAGTGGATTATTCGTACCCTTAGTCTCAGAAACGGGATTTTTTTTCGCTATGCCTAGGTAATATTATTTACATCTCACCTTCGAAATTAAAAAGTCGAGTCGTCTTTTGATGAGACACTGCCATATATAGAAAAGAAATCTATATAAATAGTAAAAGAAATTCCTAGTTGAGACATTTTTAAAAGAATCATCCGATTTTCTTAAATTTCTAGTACTTCTGAAGACTATTAACATATATTCAAGGCTCAAATCATTTCAACAAAATGGCGCATCTGTACCTTTAACATTCATACTCAATTGACGTGGAATGCTAAAATATATTAAAACGGAACCTGAAACATGTTTATCTGAGTTTCACAATGTCAAGCTATTACAAACTACATCTTCACAATGTCAAGCTATTACAAACTTCATCTTCACAATGTCAAGCTATTACAAACTACATCTTCACAATGTCAAGCTATTACAAACTTCATCTTCACCATGTCAAGCTATTACAAACTACATCTTCACAATGTCAAGCTATTACAAATTTCATCTTCACAATGTCAAGCTATTACAAACTACATCTTCACAATGTCAAGATATTACAAACTTCATCTTCACAATGTCAAGATATTACAAACTACATCTTAACAATGTCAAGATATTACAAACTACATCTTCACAATGTCAAGCTATTACAAACTTCATCTTCACCATGTCAAGATATTACAAACTTCATCTTCACAATGTCAAGCTATTACAAACTTCATCTTCACAATGTCAAGATATTACAAACTACATCTTCACAATGTCAAGATATTACAAACTACATCTTTACAATGTCAAGATATTACTAACTTCGACTTCTCTTATCTTTCTTGGTATAATAGAGTGCAACTTTTTGATTGGATTGTATGGCAGGGAATACAGCCAATCACAACCCCCGATAGAGAGACTATAAACATTATGGCTGATATTTACAAACTTTCTGTCGAGAACTATGATTGGCTGTATTCGCTAACGTACAATTTAATCAAATAGCTGCATTCTGTGATACAAGAAAGGTGTCTATTGCAGTCAAGGTATAAGAAAAATTTCCTAACGAATTCGTTTGTGTATGGTGTATGTATTACTTGAATACTTGAATTAATTCTAATGAATATTTGTAATGATGTAATACAGTACTGACTAATCAGTATTAGTGGGCGAAAGTTATAGTTGTATATCTGGTTTCCCCAGTCTCGTATCAAATGAGGTTCATGTTTACTGATTAAATTAATTAATGAAATAGAGAAATTAGTATTTATTGAGTGGGCTTAAAGATATTTTTTAGTGTCAAATTGATTAATTGGGGTTTCCATGTATGTACAGTCTGGATGAACCAAAAAAAAAACTTTTTGACCTTTCTTGATCGGTCACTCATTGGAATTCTGCTGGTAATTCTCTTCTAATTTAGCTAATTATGAATTAATTATGGACATGTGAGACAAACTGGTATTTTTCCAAGTCATTAGAACACCTCTTCTTTCTATTCATATAAGCATTAGCATTTTCATTTTCATAAATAAAAATAGGGGAACCCATCTTTAAAATACACTTTTTCTTTCATTAAAAGTATGAATCTTCTTAATTTTTCCAGAGTTGGAAGCAAATCATCGCCCCCTGACCAATAAACAGTATAACCGTGGTTCACTTTATACAAATAGATTCGTGTAAGGCAATCAATTTTGATTAATCAAAACGACTTTTTCATTTGTCAATAACACAAAAAAACGTACATTTAGCTATGTATAAGCGTGATGATTGGTTGGCTACAAAATCACGTGACATCATTAACATTTATTGTTTTCAGTTAAATACGAGGTTTACCTGATAAAGAGAAACACGGTAGACATATAACGAGTTTGGACGTGTGGGGTTGAAAACGAAAGCGTTGAATGGAGAATGAGTTGATATATTGTAGAACGGTTTACCATTGATCTCCAGTGGAACTTCAGCTCAGATATGGGAATACTGGCAAATCATCTGATCACATAAAAACATGTTGATTTTACAATGTTATGAATGCATTACAACCGTCGTTCGACCGGATCGGAAAACCCGCAGAATATTCTCGCCCAACAACTGAGTAGGAGCTAGGCGTAAATAATTGACAAAGTTTTAAGTCAAAAGGGTGAGGTCAGACATGACAAATTAAAGCGGTATTCGTAATTGATATAGATCTATTACCCGTCACCTTAAAGGAATACACCCAACTTATCATTACAGCTTAGAAACATCAAATTAGGTCCTACATGGCACGCAATGATTGGTTAAAAATAATGGCAAAAGAACGGAACTGCGATAGAAATCTTGTCAGATTATAATGGAGAATATCAGAAAAAGGAACGAAATTATAATCTTATTTTCTGTATTAATATTGTTATCGTCATATAGATATTAGTTTAATTAAAAATAGTACAATATATCGAGCTCTCACAGCTGACATATGGCACATAAAATAAAAACGTGTTTGTAATAAACATACGGATTTTCCGGTAGCCTACACGTATTTATATAATCTACGTGCTTTAAGGCATTTACATACGGTAGTGTAATTGGAAAAGTACAGGATATTTGGATGGAAAATAAAACCGTGAAATAGAATATTTTGAAAAATAAAAACACAGGATTCCATATTCTGTATCCGGAACGTGTCTAGTGTATAATAAATAGAAAATATATATAAATGTCGGTTCCAAGGAAATGAAAATAATAATAACATTAAGAACAAATACATTTACGTTTGAGTTTACAATTTGGTTGTGTTCTTATTTTGTTGTTTATAACGGCCTACCAAGTGATGTACTGGTGATTAACGCCCTTATTAAAATCAGAATACATTTTCGTTTCGTTATAATTTTGTTAATCATTAACAAAATGAAATTGAAATCTAACTGAACTGTGGCACCTTCAAGAATAAATTATCTGAGAAGAGTGTACACGTGACGAGGAACGTGGGTAGGGATTCTATATCCTGAAAAAAACCACATTTTATAATACCTAATTGTCCGAAACAAATTTATAACTAGAGCCACTCGTGGCACAGAGTGGGACTTTGCAAATGTAGCAAATTGCAAAAGACCCCGAAAAAATCAACCTTCCACGATAATTAGATCAAGCGCAAGAACGGTCTAAAGTTGAGAAATTTTCATTTTTTAGAAGATTGTAATACCGGAAGTGGACGTCAGACCTCACAAATGAAAGTATCAGCAGATAGCCAAGGTCAATGACCTTTGATCTTGTAAAGGAGAAGGTCTAAAAAGGTCAAGATCAAGAGATATACGCCATCAAAATTTCAAATTGCTAACGACTATAAAACCGGAAGTAGACATAGGACGGCAAATATAAAAGTATAAATAGATAGCCAATGCCAATGACGTTTGATGTTAGAAAGGTCAAGGTCAACAAAGGTCAAGGTCAAAAATTGAAAATTTTTAAATTCCAAAACCTGTTCCTTTTTTTGAACTATGAAGCAAAAACAATTGAAATTCTAAGACAAAGTGGCTCAATATATGAGGTAATTGTATGCAAAGTTCCATTTTGAACAAATGTATACTTTGCGAGTTATGCCCCTGGCCAAAAATGTCAATAATGAGTAATTTAACCCGAATGTGCCACGCCCACTTCAATTTTTTTTGCATAGGTTAATTGATATTCAGAATGTTACGTTATGTTCGAAATGTAAAGCTCCTACATAATATAGGTCAAAAGATATAGGCCAACAAAC
The DNA here is from genome assembly GCF_000327385.1 of Lottia gigantea. NCBI lineage: Eukaryota > Metazoa > Mollusca > Gastropoda > Lottiidae > Lottia > Lottia gigantea. Next base: position 484,171 of record NW_008707309.1, read on the forward strand.
GTCAACAAAGGTCAAAATCGAAAATGAAAAAATCCAAATGT
>NW_008707309.1:484390-584665 GCF_000327385.1 Lottia gigantea
TAATTACACCGGAAGTTATTCAACCGGGAGTAGATTTGAAGTTCAGTCGCTTTCCTGTTGAAAATCGGAAATGACGTACAAAATTTGACTGTATCATATTATTAACATTAGTGAAGTCTTTTTGCATTTAAAATTTCAGATCAATCGATGCAAAAGCAAAAAAGTTGCAAAAAAATCGAAAAATTTGATCGAAAAAAGTGAGCGACGAATTTTCGAATTTCGTAATTTTTCAAGTGCTATCAGGTCAGAAATTACAGGTAGATTGTAAAAATGAAAACCCGAAGAAAATCGATGCAAAAATGCGCCTTCTAGAGCCGATTTTCGACTTTTTGCACATGTTGAACTGTGGCACTTCCGGTTTTGCAAAAATGTTCCAATTTATATTTATGCACATCGTCACCTATATAGAAGGTCTATGAAATTTGAAACGTTGCTACAACTACTGCAGTCTAAGCTCGGGAAGGTGTGGACGAAACGAAAAAAAAAAAAAAAAAAAAAAAAAAAGAATGGACATTTCGATAACAAACTGGGACTTTGCTGAAAGCAAAGTCCCACAATTACAATCTAAACTTCAAGTATTTCCTTAATAGTTATAACATAGCCCACTTTTGGATTTTTAAAGATTTTCCACTCCCCTAAAACTATGATAAAGATATCGGTCTACACGTGGCACTTTTCTAAAAGTCATCATACATATTAATAGCCTTCAAATCATACAAAGGTGTATAGTTTTAGGCGTGAGAGGGCAGTCTGATTCAAATTAAACACGAGGAAGGGCTTTGAATTGCAAACATATTTTAATACCACCTCACTATTCTATAAGAACCTTTCATAATCACCCTATTTTTATTTAGATAGTTTTACACTATACTCAATACCTCATCTTATATTACATATATATTTCGATATTTAGGGAATCTAACAAAAAATAATTTTGCAGTCTGTGTTTAAATGAAATTTTTCTATCAGAAAAACACAAAATTTACCTAGGACCTTGATTTCTAAGTCAGTTATGAGACAATCTAAAGTGGTTCGATCTAGTAGTCCTTGATTCTGGATGAATCGTTGTATTATTTTTCAAGAAGTAACTACACTTTCGTTTCTGATGAAACGAAATCAAACGTGATATCCTCGTCATCTTGTTGTGACTTTCGATTTAGACAATCACAAGTTTCTTGATCATGATATTCGTTTTTTCGGGACTTTTTGTTTTGTATTTTTCTGAGGGTTACAAACACTAATCATTCATGATCTGGCGAGATTCTTCTTTTAATCGTGTTATTTGAATTTTTATTCAAATCATCATAAGTTGTCATTATTAAATTAAACCCCATAAAAACACAGTAAGTCTTTGGACATTACATGAAAATGTTTAACAATGGATATCCCAGAATTCCGTACATTTACGTGTCAAAGAATTCTTATATAAACAGAACATTTGATTGGTTGAATGTGAAACGACCAAGAAAACGAGATTCAAAGCAATCAAGTCATATCTTAGTTGGCAAGTGGAGTAAAAGCCATCCAAAAAGAAAAATGCGAAATCCCGTGGCAAGTATCCCGTACCGAGGCAGGGAATTGTTACTGATCCGAAACACCTCATTCTGCTCCCCGACTGGAATCGTCAAATCGGCATTTCTTTCAGGGTATTCACATAGTTTATATATAGACTGTTTATATTTGAAATAGATAAATTCTCTACTTTCAGTTTTATTTCGTTTTCTGTTTATGTTAGAAGAACAAATTTTAAACTACCGAACAAATAATAGTGAAACATAGTAATATTGAAAGGTGTCGAAGATACCCTGTCTTCTTCTTCTTATATCTCCAATACTTTAATTTACAAAATTGGCTTGAAAAAATTATGACAAATTTGGAATGCCCATGTTTGCTTCCGGAAATATTAAAATTTTTTTGTCGGCTTTCTTTGAAAATGGGTTATAAATAACTATATAATGTTAGACCTGAACATATGTCCTTGTCGTATTTCAATTGGAGCCAAACGGTAAGTCTTGATCTAGATATCATATAATTTACAATGGAGTTTTACGTCTTACCTCACTTACGTGGTGTCAATGTTACACGGATTGGTATAAAATCTAAATTGATCTACAGCGTCTACTGGCCAAACATCAAAAAGAATATGGACATTACTAAAATAATAGATTGTTAAAATTTCATGCAACGAAACGAAACTATTAATTTACAGGAATAGTCGGTGGTTTTCTAAACGAATAGATATGCTGTATTTTGTTTGTTTTTCTTTTGTGCAAAACTTTCAGCTGAATCAATTATTATAATGAGAAACGATGACTTATTAAGTACCCATTTACAGCTGGGTTGACTGGAATAATGAGGAAAGATGACTTATTCAGTACCCATTTACAGCTGGGTTGACTGGAATAATGAGAAACGATGACTTATTAAGTACCCATTTACAGCTGGGTTGACTGGAATAATGAGGAAAGATGACTTATTCAGTACCCATTTACAGCTGGGTTGACTGGAATAATGAGGAAAGATGACTTATTCAGTACCCATTTTTAGTTGCTTAAACGAAACTGAGAAAATGAGACACAAGCATTGTTGTTCCGATGCAAGTGAAATATTCACCCACGTATCAGATACTATATTTGTCACTCACTAAATAGAAATTATGCCAAAGCTCCATTCCCCGAATACGACTCATCAGAGGAAGGAATGGTTAGCACTTTGCCACACGTTAGTTACGCTGTACGCTATTAATTCATTATTAATTCCATAATTACAGTAACCACAGGCGTCTAACGCAAAATTGGAATGATGCAAACAAAAGCCTTGAAAAAGATTAAAACACATGCTAGCAAACAAATTCGTAACCTTTTAAAAATCTCTATTTAGTATAGATAACTAAAATATATTGTTATTTTTTTTTTTTGAAATTTCAGATTCATCAATCGGATCATATAAGAGTATTTTACATGAATGAAGATGCATTAAGCCGAGGTTTACAAACCCGAATTTATCCTTGAGCATCACGAACTCTACTCGTTCCATGCTAATCGTTTTCCGTGATCTTTATCCACCGTATTCTCGGAATGCTAACATTTCCAACACAAGTCTTAAACAATGCTACACACACGTTACAATATTCAGATCGATACACACCAAACTACCTCACATCTGTACAGAGAGCGAATAGGAAGCGGAAGTTCCTGTGATGTTTACCTGGGATTTGAAAAGGTAAGGCAACTCATTATTTGAAATCGAGGGCTCTGATTGGCTGTCACTGTAGTCATGGTATAAGATGAAGATGGTCCATACAAGAGTTCAATCATGTTTCTACGTTTCTCCCCAGTTTCAAATTTCTTATCATAAGTTCTTAAGTGCCTAGGGTTTTTGTCAGAATTCTTTACCCAACTTAACGTAAACACCCTTGACAAGTATAGCACCTCTGACGTGTATGTTTTGGCTGTACTATCTATCAGGGGAAGAATGGAAGACAGGTCTCTCAGTTGTATTATCTATCAGGGGTAGAATGAAAGACAGGTCTCTCAGCTGTATTGTCTATCAGGAGTAGAATGGAAGACAGGTCTATCAGCTGTATTGTCTATAAGGGGTAGAATGAAAGACAGGTCTATCAGTTGTATTGTCTATAAGGGGTATAATGGAAGACAGGTCTATCAGTGGGAATTCAGGATCTGATTTTGATGCTGATTGGTATTGCATGGCCTAATATTTTACCCTTTTGTTATAAAGAAATAATTACTTGTTATTTCCGACTACTGTTTGTACCATGTAAAGTATTTATCTAGATCTAATCATAACAGGGAAATCCTTGTCCTTTGGGGCAAACCCCGGGCGATAATTTGATATATTAAATAAATCACGGAAAATAACAAGACGGATCTATTCCAAATTCTTCACATTTTCTTATTCTGCACAGTGGCTGGTGGGTGGGGCCCCTTCCCTGGGAATTTATCTTTAACATCCTGCATTCTGATACCCCTCTGTAAGTCACGTTAATGTCTGTTAATGAAAGATTTATAGATTTCCAGTCCAGTTAAAGTTATTTCACATTTATTCATGTATATTGCTGGTTGTTTAGATTGGTACATTTATTTTCTTTGGGATGGGCCTCCCTTAGGAATGGGGGCCCGTGAACGCGGTTGAGCCATGGATTCTGCACCGGACAATTTAAACACTTATTTTGCTTTTGAAAGAGAGTATTTCTTAATTAATATAATTTTCTAATTACATTTGCCCTTCGACAACCACCTCCCCTCCCACCCCACCCCACTCCACAGACCATAAAAAGAATTTGATTCAATCCTGAGGTTTTTTTTACAGGGCACTGGTAAGATAAGAGCTCTAAAAATCCTGAAAGATCGAAGTTGGGATAGAGAACTGATGAAAGAAGCTGAGTCCCTCTTGAAGTTAAAACGACATCCCAATATCATAGAATACTACGGAAAAGACAAAGACGTGAGTATTCTCCATGACTCTCTCTTTCTGACTCTCTCTGTCTCTCTCTGACTCTCTCTGTCTCTCTCTGTCTGTCTGTCTGTCTTATCAATATTCTTGTTCTTGGTCGAGGCAATGATCATTTTATATCAAAGTACTTTTTTTGTCTAAAGAAATGAATTTCTAACGTTGCCTTTCTATTATTACAGCTTCGGACTAAACAATCATGTCTAGTGATAGAATACTGTTCTGGTGGTTCTCTTCATACATTTTTAAAAGAAGTGCCCAACATTCACGGTTTACCAGACTCAGAATTCCTGATACTCTTAGACCATATTAGTAAGTATTATAACTTTTAAACGAAGAATGTTTAAGACGTTTTCTCATATGTCGACATATCATTGCGATCTGACCACAAAACAGCCATGTATTCATATTCATGGAAAAGAAAATCTGACCAATCCAATGGTTCAATTCAAGATAAAAATGTGTTTATGTAGGACAAAGCGACATTACCCAACCCTTTTTTTTCGATTTTAAATTGTTGAGGGATTTATAATGTGCACAGTTGAAAGAAGTATCGACATACATTATGTTAAATTACTTCTAGAAGCAGATGGTGAGCAAAGATTACACTGACTGACTGCCACGCCGCAGTATTTTTATAGAATATCAGTTTGATGTAAATATACGCTATACAGCTGCAGTATTTTATAGATTATCAGTTTGATGTAAATAGACGCTATACAAATCCCTGACGAATACAGAGACTAGAAAATACCTCGTCATTCAAGAGTTTTAACAAACCAAACAATTTCTTTTTTACAAGCGATCAATTCCATTACTGCAACTTAAAACCATACATAATTTCTCCTCCAGATATATAACTTGCCCCTCCAGATATATAACTTGCCCCTCCAGATATATAACTGGCCCCTCCAGATATATAACTTGCCCATCCAGATATATAACTTGCCCCTCCATATATATAACTTGCCCATCCAGATATATAACTTGCCCCTCCAGATATATAACTTGCCCCTCCAGATATATAACTTGCCCCTCCAGATATATAACTTGTCCCTCCAGATATATAACTTGCCCCTCCAGATATATAACTTGCCCCTCCAGATATATAACTTGCCCCTCCAGATATATAACTTGTCCCTCCAGATATATAACTTGCCCCTCCAGATATATAACTTGCCTCTCAAGATATATAACTGCCCCCTGAACAATCAAGTCTGGCTATGGGTCTTACAGAATTACCGTGCTAAGTACAAACTTGTTCATAAGATTTTGTGTAAACGGGACTCTGCCTAGACAGATGTTCTTCTTGTATAGATCAGGGACGCGAAAATGTTATTAGGGGTTATATAATATTATGGGGGTTTTCGGGAAATAAATACGCAGAAAGGTTTTTCCAAAGTTTCATCAAATTGACTGTTATCCAATATATTTCGGCCGACATAACACGGTTGTTAAACACATTTATTAACTTCCTGGTTGGCCTGTGCAATAATTTACATCTTCATTCAGCTTTCACTGTATCGGCGGCAGCAACCTAATGCGAGGAGGAAGCGAATTTTTTTCACCCGAATGCGAATTTACGCCCGATCACGAAGCGGCACACACGAATATTTTACAGCAGATTTCACGAAGCGGAATTTGGATGCCGATCATTGGATTGATACGCAATGGCAGATGCAACCTGGGGGAGGAGGAGGGAGAGGGAGAATGAGAGGGGGAGGGGGCGATCTACGGGCCTGAATCTCATCTCTTTCAAGGGCGATAGTTTATTTGAAAGTCAAGAAGCAATATAATGTATTAAATGTAATGTAAGATATTACACTCTACTTTATAACATTGACGGGTGATAAAGCGAATCTAAAAACTTCCCTGAAATCACGCGGTATGCACGAGAACAGATTTAAACTATATCAAGGTTAGAAGATAATAGATTTTCGGGAAGAAAAAAGTCAAATCCAAGAAAAGGTTATGACTAAATCACAAGGAAATTACAATAAAATGTCTGAGATTATTTTACAAAAATAATTTCCCTTTAATGTCCTATAGGCCTTTCCGGAAACTAGGTTATCTCCCCCTGAAATGCGCATTTTCCCCGCCAGGTGGCGCTAGCAACAATTGCCGTCTGCTACTTCCGGGGGCTACTCGGCTGGCTTGGTTGACAACGTCAACAAATGAACGATGCCTTCCAAGACGAAGAAATATTGCTGCGTATGTAGGAAAACAACTTGGTTCGAGAAGAATATCGCTGCATAGATTTCTAGCTAATGACCGAGTCCGATTTATTAAGGAGAGATAACCTAGTTATCGGAAAGGGCTATATAAGGCCAACACGTGCGGTTCCCCAGTAACCAAATTTTACAATATATTTCAGCTTCCGGTTTAGAACATCTACGTCAACACAACTGTATCCATAGAGATATTAAACCAGGAAATATTTTACGTCATGTGACATCAGATAAAAGGTAAGGTTTGTTTGATTTACAATAGTCTTTTTACAAACAAACAGACAGACGACAATATGTCAATCAACTACTTTGATGTCCATACACAACCGGAAGTAGGAAGTAACCGAACCTTAAATAAGTTAATTTTCATTGTCAAACTGTTTTCCTTATTTCGAGCTCAAACACTTGATAATTTCAATGAAATGAAATAAAATGGGATCCAATATTAAATGGCATTTCCTTATAACTAATATTTTAAAGCGGGCAGGGTAGGGTCAATGTCAAACCTGACCAACTGGCTTCAATATGTTTACAAAAATGTAGAAAAAACAACCAAGCCTACAAAAAAGCGACGGTTTGATGTTGTGACAAATCCTTGGAGAGTGTTCTAATGAGGTTATATAACAAGAACTATTTATATTTAAAAACTCTATTTGTTGAACTTCTCGTTTTCTTTTTATTAGCGTTTATTTGTATGCAACTGCTTCAGTTCAGTGAAGTGGTTGAATTATCCTGTGATGCATTTTGGATCGTGAGGGGCGTTAGCTATACGACACCCAATATTACAAAGCTTGCGGAACTTTAAACACGAATATTATAATAAGTCATACACCGTGTAGATTAATATATTACATATTTCTATTATAAAGACTCACGTTCACCACGTTCATGTTGGATTAGTCGCGATCTTACTAAATCTACTAGTTGATTACAATTTTGTATATTTTTTCGGTCTTCATTCATCAGAATCCGTGTCTAAGTATCGTCTATGAATTGTGGTATAGTGAATATTTCTTCCAACGATACTCGCTTTATAAAAATGATTCTGATTGGTGGGAGAGTAGGCAGTACGCAACCTCGGTATTTATCTCGCTAGATTCCAATGGAGACCAAAAAATAAAACCACTCGTATCGAAATTTGAATGCGTCAAAAATCAAGATTACAGACGCATGTAAGAAATCTCTTAGGAACATGATGTGAAAGGCATAAGGTCAGAAATTGATTTTATGTTCATGTAGGCTATTATTATAAAATTTATGCTTAATCAGATAGGCTTTTACAAAAAGTTGACGTTAATATTACGTTCACTGCATTTAAAAAAACACCGTGACGTTAACAGGGTGTCAACTGCTTTAAAGAAAAAACAAGACATAATATTTACAATTCATACTAGCACTTACATATATTTATATTCATACTATATATCCTATTCAGAGACCAGCACTTAGATATTATATAGATATATAGATATCATTACAAAGCAATTAATGATTGAAAAACATTGTTAATGGGCGTCTTGGAAACAAACAAAACATTTAAACTGGAAATTCCAATTCCAATGTTTGTCAATCCACTATTAAATCCCGGGAATCTATTATTAGCCTTATAGGTAGACCTATCTTTATTTGACCAAAGGCAAGGGGAAGTTATTTCATTCCAATACGCTTATAACATCAAGAAACCTTTGCAAAAAATATATCTGTACACGCAAAACAGCCAAAAATCTCCAAAAGCATGACAAAATCGGGAGAAAGAACTGTAAAGTAGTTGACTCCTCATGCGAGAAGTGCCAAAAAATATCCCAATATTATCCAAGATTTCCGCTATTCATATACAATTCCTGGAATTGATTCCTATCTATTTTATTGCAGGACGATCTATAAATTATCTGATTTTGGTGCCAGCAGAATGATGAGGAACTGTGATGAAGAATTCATGTCGCTTGCAGGAACCGAAGAATATTTGGTAACTAAAATGTTTCTTTCCATTTGGACGCACGGTTTTTTTTTTTTTTGACATAGATAACGTGTGCGATCAGCGCAACACTGGAGCACAGTTTATAGTTAGATACATCAGACAGTAAGAGTAAGAAATAAAAAAAATGTACGACTAAAACACTCGATCTGCTGGTTAAAAGCAGCACAGAGATTTGTGGCTATACAAGAAGAACATTGAAAGTATCACAAAGTATCAGAAAAGAGAAAACTGAAAAGAGCGTGATCCTGAAAGTCTCATGGCATGCTAGACAAAACTACGCCGGGGTTTGATAATTGGATTTTTCCAAAGTTGAAAGAAATATTGGTTTGTATTTCAGCATCCGGCAATGTACGAGAAGGCGTTCGTCAACAGAAAGTCTAGCGCTACGTTTAACCACAACGCTGACCTTTGGTCGTTAGGCTGTACACTGTTTCAAGCGGTTACCGGTGCCATGCCGTTCGTGCCATTTGACGGAGCGAGAAATAATAGGATTACTATGTAAGATTTGTATTATGTATAGTTTATCATCTAAATATTTACTTTACCAGCTGATAGAGCTCAATTTCAGCTATCTATATAGTTATCTTAAATATTTACTTTACCAGCTGATAGAGCTCAATTTCAGCTATCTATATAGTTATCTAAATATTTACTTTACCAGCTGATAGAGCTCAATTTCAGCTATCTATACAGTCATCTAAATATTTACTTTACCAGCTGGTAGAGCTCAATTTCAGCTATCTATACAGTCATCTAAATATTTACTTTACCTGCTGATAGAACTCAATTTCAGCTATCTGTATAGTCATCTAAATATTTACTTTACCAGCTGGTAGAGTTCAATTTCAGCTATCTATACAGTCATCTAAATATTTACTTTACCAGCTGGTAGAACTCAATTTCAATAATATAATATAAATATAGATACTTAACAAACCAAAAGAAACGTTCTCCAACACATTGTATTGTTACTGAACTAAAAAAGGTAGAATGAAATGACGTTTCTTTGTTTTTGTTTTCAGGAAATTACAGTATTTGTCTCTCCTTTAGGCACGACATGGTAGCATAATTATAAACCCAATTCAGTGCAGAAACGTTGCACATAAACCATCATTTCATTTCTTTTAGGTACGAGATGATAGCATGTAAACCACATGGTGCCATATCAGGCTCGCAGACGTCAAGCGATAGTTATATTTCCTGGAACTGTAGTTTACCTGCCGATTCCAACATGACGAGGTAGGAATTTGTACGGAGATTCCTGATGTGGGTTCTGATTCTCGAAAATATAACTTAAAATGATTTTAGTGTTCCAGTCATTTTATTGGTCAATTGATTGTAAATCAAGTTTTATATCCAATCAGATTCCTGGAAATCTATTTTTTTCTGAATTATATTTTTCAAAATATGGCTCCTCAATTTAAATCTGAACCTATTTTTTGAAAATCACCCATTATAATATAAAGTGTTTACACACATCCGAGTGAGTTGTTGGCCATGTTTGGCTGCAGTGGCGACGCAAGCCTACTGCGATTGGGGGTACAAATACGGTGTAGACTGACTGAATGGGCGGACAACTGTGGAGCGTGAATTAAAATTGCGAGATTTCTGTAGAGTTGTCACAGTGGAGCGCTTGGAAGTGTTTTCTCAAGAAATTTTCGAAAAATTGAATTAAGAGAAGCTTCGACTGTATATTCGTGGCTGAATCGTCAATGAAAATAAATTGTTATTGTATTCATTTCAGATCGTTACAGAAATATATTTTAAGAATTTTAGTAGGGTTATTGGAAGCCGACACCTCTAAACAATGGTCGTTTGTCTTGTATAAAAATACAGTCAGCGCTATATTGAAAATGAAATATATGGTTGTATTGAACTGTGATGATAAAGCAGTGCACGAATTTTACCTGAACCCAACATCAAGGTAAATTTAGGTCATCAGACACACGTGCATATTTTCAATCAAATTATAGTATATATATATACTCTAAAACCATTAAAAACAAAAAAATCGAAAATTGGTCAGAAACTTATATTTTAAGTGCCTCGACCATTACAATGTTAATAAAATTTTTCAGCCTGGTTGAGCTAGGAGATGAAATAGCTCGAGTAACCGACATTCCCGCACCAATCAGAAACTGTACTTTCACCAACATCGATTAGAGGTCTTCCTGTCCGGCGAAACACAAGTCCAATATTTTCCTCAGACTAGTTTTCAGAACCCGATTATTCTACTCTCACAAACCGGAGACACCAACACAGAATTACAATATCCCTTGGTATGATTTTCTCGACGTAAAATCACTTATAGTGTTTATGAATTAAGGCTCAAATGTACTTCCTGTTTGTATAGATATGTACTATTATTTTGTATATTATTTTTGAATGTTGTGACGCTTCGCTTACGTTTTATGTGTGACACAATGTCATACAATATTTCTTTTGTCTCAAGGATAAAAAAGCAAGATATCCGTAATTAAAATACTTATACATGTAAACATATTCACTAAAATCAAGTCTTTTATTTAATGCAGATCCGTACCCGACGTTCCATTCCAATTCCACAATAGCTACTGATATTACAACAGCAACAAGTCAATGTGAAATGATCCACACCGTCCTGAAGAAAATGCAAACACAGAAAAGCGTCATCAATGGTCTACATATGGCTATGTTAACAATGTGGTGGGTTAAACAAAATACAATAAAAAATAAATAAATTTAATAAATTTATTTTAAATAAATAAATAAATAAATAAATAAATAAATGAATGAATGAATGAATGAATGAAAATAAATGAATGAATGAATGAATGAAAATAAATAAATAAATAAATAAATAAATAAATAAATAAAAAAATAAATAAATAAAAAAATAAATAAAAATAAATATATAAATAAATAAAAAAATAAATAAAAAAATAAATAAAAATAAAAAAATAAATAAATAAATAAATAAAAAAATAAATAAATAAATAAAAAAATAAATAAACAAAAAAATAAATAAAAATAAATAAAAAAATAAATAAAAATAAAAAAATAAATAAATAAATAAATAAATATATTAAAAAATATATATAAATAAATGTATTAAATTTGTTTTGATTTAATTTAATTCAAATTGGATTTAGTTTAATTTCATTTTTTTCAACTTCATTATATTTTGTTTTTGCAGGACCATCATCCAACATAAAAATTATCGAATAGAGAAGAAATACCAACCGTGGTTTGAAATTTATAGACAGATAAGATCCCTGTTCGACATTACCAAGAGTAAATTCGAGGGATCTTTAAAAAATGGCATGAAGTCCGTCTTTGAGAATATGAATGTCTTTGAGGTGAGTCACATTGTTCTTCTATACTATTTGACACTTTACTTAGTACATCAATTATAGAGCGATATAGAAATACCACTGTTAAAATAGTGCTCAATACATCAATTATAGAGCGATATAGAAATACCACTGTTAAAATAGTACTCAATACATCAATTATAGAGCGATATAGAAATACCACTGTTAAAATAGTACTCAGTACATCAATTGTAGAGTAATATAGAAATACCACTGTTAAAATAGTACTCAATACATCAATTGTAGAGCGATATAGAAATACCACTGTTCAAATAGTGCTCAATACATCAATTGTAGAGCAATATAGAAATACCACTGTTAAAATAGTACTCAATACATCAATTGTAGAGCGATATAGAAATACCACTGTAAAAATAGTGCTCAATACATCAATTGTAGAGCTATATAGAAATACCACTGTTAAAATAGTGCTCAATACATCAATTGTAGAGTGATATAGAAATACCACTGTTAAAATAGTGCTCAATACATCAATTATAGAGCAATATAGAAATACCACTGTTAAAATAGTACTCAATACATCAATTGTAGAGTGATATAGAAATACCACTGTTAAAATAGTGCTCAATACATCAATTGTAGAGTGATATAGAAATACCACTGTTAAAATAGTGCTCAATACATCAATTGTAGAGTGATATAGAAATACCACTGTTAAAATAGTGCTCAATACATCAATTGTAGAGAGATAAGCTTATAGAATTACTAAATTTAAGAAAAGACATAAATATTTTATTTTATCAGTTTTATGATCGATTAAAATCGGTGAAGACTCGGATTGAGAACACGGGGCATGAAAAGTTATCGTTTCAAATGCCAGAGGAGCTTGATAATGACTGGTAAGTATTTCCTTAGGGTTGAAGCTGTGGCGAGTCTAGTTCAGACAGTTGCGGCGCCACTTGGGATGCGGTGGGGTGGGGGTGAGGAGGTTTATTATTATTTCAGTCAGCCCAGCTGTACTCGTAAAAGGGTATTGAATAAGTCATGTTTCCTCATCATTCCAGTCGACCCAGCTGTAAATGGGTACAGAAAATCCGGGAAAGATCAATGCCAAGATTTTGGCCAAGGGCCAGTTGGTAGATGGATCCTCATGATTCTATGTTTTTTTTAAGGTTCAAGCTGACCAATGCGATATTCGACAGATCGCAAGAATTGTTACACCGGATACAAGGGAGGAAAAAGAGCATTTTGGATGAATATGAAACAAGTCTCCACCAAGCTGACAAGTAAAATATTTTTGATAATTTGCATGCCAGAATGTCTTCTTATTTCTTCAATAAAAATGATTAGTATGCAAAGACGACAGGATAATTGAAAAAACAGATAAAATATTATTGTAACCACTTACCCAAGATTCGTGAAAAAAGGAAACAAACCACGAATCGTCTGAAAAGATTACAACTTGCTCCATCTAGAATGTCTTTCTCCTTGACTTGGTACAACAACTAAGATATAAGATAACTGGAAACGATTAAAGACGAAACACACTTTGATACAAAAACCATATTGAGATGATTTTTAATAGAAGGTCTTATGGTTCGAATTGGATAGACACATTTCGCCGTGTATGTTGTCCGGTTTCCGGTGTAGAGTACGGTGCGAGATTATCAGTAAAAAGTAGAAAAAGCGACCATACGTGGTTTGGGTCCTGACAGGGTTACGGAGACGATTCGCTTCTACTATTATTTACTGTATCGAGAATACCACATCGTACATCGTACACCGCACACCGTACCATGTCTTTCACTTGTAATGTTGATATTTTAAAACTTGTATTATGTTGCCACAGTGCAATCTAAAATAAACAACAATGAAAAAAAGTGCAAACAATGCAAAAATATGGAAAAATTAAAAAAAGGGACAGTGTAATTATTTATTTATTCATTATATAAAGTTAGAAAATTACTGGAATTTTGGGGGGGAGGGGGGATGTGTTTTGTTATGATTCCTCGTATATTGAGGATTGTTTATCGTATCTTGCTCTTGTTTGCACTTTTTAGTAAGGCTCTGTATTTAAAACCATTCAATATAGTTTTTATTTCACATTACACACAGTATGGTAATTTCAGAATCGAGATGCAAGAATTGACAGCAAGATGTATTGATTACTGGCAGACAAGTTGTGCTGAAGACAGAAAGAAAGCTGCTCAGTTGTACTCCGGAAATAAGAAGTAAGAAATAAAATTAGAACGCAATCCTGGAAAATGATAACAACACTTTGAATGATTAAGTGATAAAAATCAAGACAATTCCGTCAATCAAAATCTCAATGGCGAAATCGAAAGTAAAAGTAGTATAGTTGTAAGATCCTACAAAGAGAAGTCAATTTATAAAATTGTATGTCATGAAGTCAAAATGAATGTATTTGGACATGCTACGTCATTTTTACTTTCTAGTGCAAATCATAACATGTAGTACATTGTAAATAAATGAGTGAATGAATAATGAATGAATGAATGAATGAATGAATGAATGAATGAATGAATGAATGAATGAATGAATGAATTTCTCACATTTTTTAAATGATAGAATCTCATTAAATAAAAATTTATTTTATTATTAGGATGTATATTATCGTTATGAGAAAAATGACCGAAATTGAACGAGATTTAGTCGACCTAGAGGAATTAAGGAGAAAGTGTCAACATAAATTTTCCGAGGTAAAGGTTTAGGTCACAGAATTTAATTATTAGCTTTTATCATCACTGTCTCTTTAATATATCTAGTTATCTAATCAATTTACTCACCTTTATGTACCTTGTTTTTTTACAACCAACCTTCGTCTATTTTAAATTATTATACAAACCTGACTGTGTGTTACTCTTGCGCTCTCTCTTGGTTGGCAGTTCTAAATTAGAAACCTACTACTGAAAGACTCATTTTAGCTAGCTAGTTATTGCCAATTATTTCGTGCGAACGTCTCATAATTGTTGGGATTATTGATATTTTACTACACTGTAAAAGGGTACGAATAATCCGGGAAACATCGTTGTCACTAGGTTTGGTCAAGGTCAAACTGGTTGATGGCAACATCGCAAACTTATGTTATCCTAAGCTTTTTTTAGATTTAGATTTCTCTTGAACTTGATCATGATTTGCCAACGAGTCTCACTTAATTTGATTCTAACCATTAGTTTAATTAATTTAATAGATTTTATGGGTTTGCCATTTAGGTAGAGGGCACGTACACAATCTGCACAATCGGTTATTACAGTTATTTCAATTACACATAACACTACCGGAAATGGCGTTTTTTTCAACGTGATTTCCGGTGATAATGAAAACCTAGGTTGAAAACATTCTAATACCAATTTTATGTCACAAAAACTGACTAAAATTTTAGTTTTGGAAAAACACGAAGTCTGCAGAAAGTAAACAATTTGGCACAGTCCTGCATTCCTAGAAATTTTTGGCTTCCTGGCCTATAGCTTTAGTTGTCCGGCTGCTTTGGGTATTATAGTCTATCATTTGGTGTTTGTTTTGTGTGTTTAGAATGAGAATGTTTTGTAGTTTGTGACCTTTCGGGTGTTTCTGTTTTAAACTGTAGATTAAAGGATTCGAACCCACGCCACCGATCAAGCTGATTGTTATGATACGATTGTTATGAGATCAAAAGGTAACATTAATAGTGACATCCCTAGGGGTTAGCCCGATGCAATCGGCCATGCAATATTCGGGTTAACCCATGGATATAGTCGTTTAAATGTTTGCTTTACCAGCTGATAGAACTCAATATCAGCTATCTGTATAGTCATCTAAATATTTACTTTACCAGCTGATAGAGCTCAATCTCATTTTAAAAGATATTCCGATGTCGGTCCGGATATTCTCTCTGGTGGTAAAGCTGATATTAAAATATCTATATCAACTAAATTTATTTTCAGGAAAATCTGGCTTCAAACCTACTGAACATGATATAACATACACGCAACTTATAAAAGATACCATTTTTAGAAGGGGGAACCAATCGGTGGTTGAGAAAATAAGAAACACCTGAACCAATATCAAAACTATCGGAAATCCTATTATCGAAATAACATGAAATGTTATCTATATTGAAGAATTTTTCGTACAATGCTATTTGAACCTGTAATTTTACTATTATAGGCCTCAATTTGCATAATTTTCAACTTATAGTTATACTTTTAACAATTTTAAGCTGGACCCCAGTATAAAAGAATCGATAGAATCGAGATAAAATTACATTTTAGATAAAAGTCAAGGACAACTTTCTAGATTTATATTTGTCAGCTTTTAGGTCAAGATGATATGAGTGTTTTTTTTATTATTCACACTATCAAAATATATAATATTAGAGCCAAGGTCTAGAGAGAAGGTTAAGGTGAAAAACGTGCCATAAATGTTTAACCTGCAATCAATGTCAATCAATGTCAATCAATGTCAATCAATGTCAATCAATGTCAATGTTCAAGTCAAGGACTAATGTAATGGTTTTTTTCTGAATCTTATCTACTTATAAATAGCATCACAATATCACTCAATAATCAGTTTAATATTGTATCATTTTCAGCTAATAACAGATAACCCAATCTAATTTTCAAAGAATGATAATTGAATTTCATATTGCTAAAATGAAACCAAATTAATTCGAGGTCAATGTCAAGGTCATTGTCAAATTAAAGGTCAGAGTGAAAGTGAATGATGTTCTTATTTTCAGCTTTTGGATTAGTTGTTTATAATTAAAAGTATTATTATTCTAAATATTAAAATATTGATTATTCAGGACAACTTAAACCCAGTTAAACTCAGTTCACAAACCTAATAATGCTTTTATTACTTATGTTCGTTAATTTGGCACGCCAATTTGAGAGAGTTCGCATAGATAAAAATTATTATTTAGAATAATTTTCAATAAATTACTTTCAGTGTTAAAATAGCGCTCAATAATATACATTTTAGATAGATATAGAAATATTAAAACAGAACCTGAAAGATGTTGTTGTTACTCAAAGTTTCATGCTATATATGCGTTCGATTTTCCGGAGATGGCATCGCGTGAAACTGTGAGAAACAGCTACCTGTGTTTTTAGGTTCTGTTGTAATGTTTCTAGTATAATTTTCATATAACCCAGAATGTTTATTTAACACCAAAATATAATTTTACATTTCTCTTAAATGCCTCACCCTTAATCTTCATACTTATTAATTTTATTTGAATGTATTTTTTTATAGCGGGGTCCGGCTTGCACCTTATTTATAAAGCATGACACTATTAACCTATCGTATCCATATTCCAGTTCTGTGGGCTATAATGCATAGGATGTTGTACTATTGTCTGTTTAAGAATCACCTTACACAGGGTTTACATCACATAACTCTGGTCTATATTCTAGAGTGTGTTTCTCTGTTGTACTATTGTCTGTTTATAGAAACACCAGACATCACCTAACTCTATCTTATACAGTGTTGTCCACTGTTGTACTATTGTCTGCTTGGGGCTTTGGTTCTGAACTGAATGTTTGAGCGGCTTGGGTGAACATATACTTGAGGCACGTATATAGATAATACTTACAATTGCCAAACGTCAATTAAAGACTTAACATTGTTGAATGTAAAATTTAAAAATTCTTATTTAATGTGCATTTCATTTTTGTATTTACAGTTTTTAACAAAAATATTTGGAAACCACCAAGACCAACATAAGATGAAACTGAATGTGGCACCATCCAAAAGGTAGAGTCTATTTCTTGGTATCTAGGTTACAGAACATTTGCAATGTTTCATGCTAGTGTGTTATGCTATGCTATTTGGGAAATTCTTCAGTCCAGTTCCCAGCGATTCATATCGTAATTTATTTTGAATATTAAATTTGATAGGTTACCTTAAGCTGTGACGTCATCAGGTATATGTTCAACTGTTTAAATTCTAAGTTTTGGTAACTAGTCTAGACGCGTGATTGTTCAGAAACTGCTACCATACATAATAAGTGTCCCCTTTTTCAATTATGCATTTTTAAACCCACCTTTGCCTTATAGTTACTATGTTATGACCTTGACTTCAATCAGGTGTGACGAATGAATATGGTGTGGTGATTTTTGGATTAAAACTCGATTTCATTTCATTACAGCCTGATGGGTGCGCTACCAGAGTGTAAGCCAAGGGAGTTCAGTGTAAAAACTAGCAAAAGTTCGCCGTTGCCCAGGTAATAACAGATTTTTAGGAGACGTTATTCAGTGACCAATATCACTTCCAGTAGCTAGCCCTTTATTTAAATGTTAAACACAGTTTAACACTTCTACTGATTCCTGTTGTTATCGTATATACAGTAACAGAGTCTGGAGGTCGCTCTTGGTTCGCTATTAACATGGTGCAGAAAAGAAGGACGTAAAACTCCATTCATTTCATTTGGTTCGTTATTGTGCTTTGCTCGTTATTCATGTACGGATTTTCATGGTTTAGAATTTTACCGTCGCTGGTTTCTCACTCCTGTTCAGGAGGCGTATTTGTTTTACTCCTACTCCTTCATTGTTAATGAATAAACCAAGTACTAACGATCTGAACCGCAAAACAAAACCCGAAATCCAAAACAACATACTGGCGAAACATCGGTAGCAGCGAACTTTTCACACAAGGAAGTATATCAATCATAGGATCCTATAGTAACCTATCTTCTCTATCCTGTAAGCATTTTAAATTAGTTTTCTGTTTTTCAGGTCGCCAATAGAAGATATTTTAGAAGAAAGTAAGGCTTATTCTATAAAGTAAGTCTGCTAAATATTTTTACACCAAAAGACCAATATTTCACATTCCGAGCTGATTCAAAAACAACTTCTTATATAGATATATGGCACTTGGTACGTTAATTCATTAGCAAATTTCGTCTGTAACACTGCTTGGTGATTAGATAATTGTGAGACGAAATTCTGACCAGTGCTTTCGAGAAGAGTCTCATTCGCCTCTTGGTAAGAGTTAAAATGATCCTGAGTCAGTTGTAATATTTTAAAAAAAGCTTTGATTGATTATTCAATAACCAATAACCCGAATTCATCACGAAATCTCTTCTTTCTGTATTTCAGAATACAAGATTCCATAAACCAAACTCCAGTTCCCTACACATTAGATCAAGATGATATTGATTGTTTATCCCAGAAACAAACATCTGAAAACCAACCAGAAAAGAGTTCATCAAGCGCAAGTGAATCACTCGACCAGAAATCACCCGGGCACAACACGCCCTTTAACGAATCAACAGAGAAACTCTCACCTGGGATAGAAACACCCGGCATCCAATCAGTCAGACGGCAAGGATCATCCCGAAACGAGCCACGCGTTACCGTCTCAACCGTGAGACAAAAATCACCAGTGAATGACTCATTCGAGAAGCAATTACCCTTGATGCAAAAAACGCAAGGGAACGACTCATCTGAAAACCAATTACCCATGATGCAAAAAACCCAAGAGAAAGGGGCATCAGAGATACAGTCAAGTATGTCACCATCACCAGTTCACATACCGCCTGGGTTCCAAACAATGGGGCTATCCAGCTCCATTTCATACAGACTTTCAGCGTATGGGAAGCAACCATGTGAATCCAGTGACATTGTACAAGAAATAAAACCCTTGACTGATTTACGAACTTTTACAATTTCTTCGGAGAACACCAATCGGACTGAAAACTTGAATGAAACTAAACAAATTACTACTAATAAACATGTTTCAGGAAAACCACTGGAAATGGGTGGAGAAATTTCAAAAAATACGAAAGATCCAGAAATGATACGTTCACGGAAATCAAATCCTGCGTCCATGTCAAATCGTATCCCGAGTTTGTCAAATGACAGTGGATTTTGTACATTTGCGGGACCCAAGAAGGATATTGAAGAAGATGCTCCGAAAGGACATGGTTTGGAGAATCTAGAGGAAATCGATTCTTGTTCAATTGAATTATAAACTCAAACTGGGGGGACGTTTTGTCACCAATGTCAGACTATATTTTCCTCAATCTGATTTTCATATTATATGGGCTATATAATACATGGTGTATTACAATATAAGACCACCAGCTTTACCAACCTCAATACAAAAGCTATGAAACCATCAACATGTTCATAAATATGGGTGTATGCCCAATTGTCTGACTAACATCTACCAGTTTAAACATTCTTTAGTCTCCCATTTACCATCCACGTCTAGCTAAAGATTCAACCGATCCTTAACCATATCCGTTAAAGTCTTTAGCAGCTTGTGCTATTCTGAACTATAAAAGATGAAAGTTTGTAAGAACAATACCTTTATTTGAATGTGAAATTTCATTAAAAAAAATTCATCTATACTATGTCATTGGATACCAATCAAGACATTCAGGTTTTCTGCGAATAGTTATAAAAAAGAGCATCGTGTTTGTACGTAAATCATATCACTGGAATATGTGTATGTGAACTATAATGTCTACATCGTGTTAGTGTTGGTGTTATAGTTAACAGCACTGATTTGAAGTTATTGTTAACAGCACTGATTCTTACCAATGTGTTGGAGTTATTGTTAACAGCACTGATTCTTACCAATGTGTTGGAGTTATCGTTAACAGCACTGATTCTTACCAATGTGTTGGAGTTATTGTTAACAGCACTGATTTGGAGTTATCGTTAACAGCACTGATACAGTAGTGAGCCTATATATGTGGCGGCTATGTTAAACAGAAAACATGCTTGTTAAGATAAAAGGTATCGTGATCATTTTTTATGAAGACAAATTTAATCGTGTTCGATGCAAGTTTATAATTAATTCAGAATTATGATTGAAGTCCAAAAGTCTACAGTTATGATGAGTGGAAAACATCAGAAACAAGAATTACAGGTTTGAATAGCCAGATGAATCGTGAATTATGAAGATCCAGAATAAATGAATAGCTTTATAGTAAATTAAAGTGTAGAGTTTGATGCAAGTTTTTACTGATTATGAGTGTGTATTAAGTCCAACATTTAAGAAAGTGAAAATAACGGAATGCAAATAACCGGAATAAATAGATAACAGAAATGAACATCGGACTAAGATTAACTTACAATATGAGTAATCAACTTATGTGCCAGCTGATTTAAAAATGTTTGATGCAAGTGTTTTCCGGATAAACTGTGAATGAAGTCCCAAGTTCAAAGTGATGAAGAGTGGTAAACAACCGAATTAAAGGAAAATTCGTGAATAATAGAGATCCGGAAAAACTTAATAGCTTATCTATGTAGAAGTTAATTTTAACGTGTTTGGAGCAAGTTTTTAGAACTGAATGAAGTCCCAAGTCCAAAATTATTAAGAATGGAAAACAGCCGAATGCAAGAATGCATGTTTGAATAAAAGGATATTTTAGAGATTCTGAAAAAGGTAATATGCACAAATAAATACAAAGCCATTGAAGTCAAGCATCTGTGATATTTATCATCCTATTTAAATCATCCTATTTAAATCATCCCATTTAACACAATGACTACAATCACTCTACATCTAACAATTAAAATTGATTCAGTTTTTGATCAACTTTCAAGACGAGGATATTCATTTATTTCATTTCATATCATTTATTTATCATTAATCGTAACACTTTAACAAGTGTAAAATGGTCCTTGGTGACCAAAAATAGGGGTTTAACTTGGCAATCTTTAGGGCTACCATAGCGGTGAGATCAAGCGAGTTAAACAATAAAACCCTATATTAATTATTAATTAAAACAAATTGATACTT
This sequence comes from Lottia gigantea, assembly GCF_000327385.1. Taxonomy (NCBI): domain Eukaryota; kingdom Metazoa; phylum Mollusca; class Gastropoda; family Lottiidae; genus Lottia; species Lottia gigantea. The sequence continues at coordinate 506,134 of NW_008707309.1, forward strand.
TTATACCTTTATTCTGTATTTCAATAGCAGACCAGGATTGCTTCCAGATTCACACAAAAGTCATAATTAGTTAAGTATAATGATCCAAAAAAAAAAAAAATTATAAACATGTGATAAAAAAAAAATTCACAAAAAAAAAAAAAATTCACAATAAAAAAAAAAAAAATACGATGATGAAAATGTTCTGAAATCATCAACAGCGAAATCAAAGATCATCGTTTTTTAATGATCAATATTTTAGTAGTTAACCCTAATTACATCTATATATAAAAGCTTTAAACTTGATGAAATCGGAAGCAAGCTTGGTCTGTTACTAGAATAAAGAATAAGGTTAAGTAGCGGACTGAGAAGTTCAAAATGAATAGGGATCTTTTCACGTTGTTGTGTCATTTAAAAAACAGCCAATAAAAAACAAAGAAAAAAAAAGAAAAAAAAGCAAAAACAATATCAAATTAAATGAAAATGATAATATCAGGAATCAAAGAAAAATACTCAAAATATTATAATGTGTAACAAAAAAGATAAAATCTGTAATACACAAAATAATCCATTATTATAATGATGACAATATATCTTTTTAAGTTTAAACAAAAATATAAACAAATATAAAAGAGAAAAAAAAATATGAAAAAAATAGAAAAAAATAAAAAAATAAAAATGAAATAAAAACGTGAAATTATCCCTGTCATTAGTGTGTTTTTTTTATTGATTTGGTTCCCCTCAACCCAGTTTCAATTCCAATACCATTCAAAGTGATGAATTGGTATTCTCTAAATTGGGAAAAGAAACCGAAGTGAGGTCATTTCAAATTGAAAGCTATAGAATAATGAAATTTACTATGTAGATGAAGTAAACTCTATGAATTTTTGGGTTTTGTGTAAGTAGTAAATTTAAACCGACCACAACAAACACCGGGCTATCCGAAGCAACACTACAAAATAGATGTATTTTCTGCTTGACGTGCTTGGTCCCGTTTTCTAAAAGAAAATGTGATTAATCTCACGAATGCAATAGTTAACGACCGTTTTATGGGTAAATATACTGGTCATAAAAATAACACCTTTCGGTAACATTCGGCTGTTTCCGTAGATTTAAATCTACATTACGTAGTGAAATTGTGCTAGCGTTCCGGAGTTCAACCGTTCAACGTTCATTGTAGGCCATTTATTAAATCTATTGCAGGGCGCTTACGTTTTTTTTCTTAATGCTCATTATATCAATTTTTATGGCCCGGTTGGTGTGATTAGGTGGATTTGATTTACTACGAAAACCCGTGTTTTGTTATTTTCTTTCGTTGTCAGTCACTTGTAAAGTTTGCTTGTCTCTACAACATCGTCTTTCAAGAAAAAAAACCCAGTAAGATCAGATTAAGAAAAATAGGCAATAGAAAATACTCTCCATAGTACGATGGTTGGTTTGTATACGACATCGTTTATTTTTTCAGTTTTGAATTAAAAAACTGGAATATTTTGAATTAAAAACTTGTATTTTCACTCGGTGATAATTCAATAATATTTAATAAAAAACACTTTTAAGTTTTTATGATAAATGATGTCGCATACAAACCACCGTACTTCAGAAAGAAACTTTTCTCCAGTTGATTATCAGATATAATTTTTGCAAATTATTAAACTTTCCAAACTTTTAATAGGATTTATGATATTTTTAAACTAAAAACTCTTGACTATATGATTTAGATCAATCTTCATATGATATGATGTTTAAAATTGGACAGAAGTGATATGAAATTTATAAGACTAATCTACTCATTTGTTTGTCCTAGACTATTTTTAAATTATTCAAATTCGAACCATATTGGTAATTAACACTTTAATACGATTCATTAATTTTACTAGTCAATAATTAACATTATATATTCCTAGAAACATTCAATACAAATAAATATCAATTTTTTCAAATATTTTTTCTGATATTTTGAACTGTAAACTTTAGAATGTACTGTATTGTAAATATTGTTGTTTTGTTCTATTATTTTATATTTCTATTTGAAACCGTCTAGACTTACAAGGGATTGTAAAAAAATGGAATAATTGTAAATGTCGATGGTACAAGTATATTCTTTTATTTTTAATGATGTATTTAGTAGTTTATTTGCTTCCTGTTTATTCATTTTTTTGTTGTTAATTTTTGGTTTGCATGTTCTGTATTCTATATTTAATATTTTATATGTTTAATATTCTATTTGTTTATGTTTTAGTGTGTTTTATACAGTGTATTATAATGATAATAAAATGTGATCGGAGACACTGATATCAGTTTGATATTCCAGTAAAACTGTGTAAAACTTATATTTTGCAATTAGTGACGTCATCAAACACTTATTACTGTGGAATTGCAAAAAAACGTGTTTTTCTTGTCGGTTTTATTAATACACAGGTCTGTCCTTTACTATCCTAGTAAACAAAATGTTTTATGGTTTTTTTATATAAGAATACTTTTATTTATATCATTAAGTGCCTTTGAAATAGTATATTATATCAGAACCTGAAACATGTTTCTCAGAGTTTCTCACTGTGCCATCTCTGAGTAACATGTTTCAGGTTTTGTTTTATTATATATATATGGCTCTACATCTGATGTATTGAGAACTACTTTAACGTTAAAATATTTTTTTATTTATGTAAGTAACAGTATTATGTTTAATATACAATTACGATTCTATAGTAGGCCCTATGTACACCTTCCTTTATTTACATATTTTAAACACATCTTTATTTAATGTTTTACAACATTAACCCAACTTTTAATGTATATTAAAATGTTTGACTACGTAATCACTATTTTTATTATTGTATTATTGTTGTTATTACTTAATAATGAAAGAAACTAAAAATATAATACCATAATAACTACTCAATCAGTGGTGGAGCGAGGTTCACGTCCGAAAGGCATGGGGGGGGGGGGGATTTTTGCCCGAAAAACTTGTTTAAGGGGCTGCGAGGAGTGGCCACTGAATTCAATGCTATTCAGACAAAAAAACATTTTTTTTACACAAACGAGATTTAATATTTCACGCAATTCGCTAGTAAGGCGGGAAATTATTGTATGTTTGTCTTGTTAATGTAGACATGTGTTAGTTTGATCACGTGGTTGTTACCTTCCTCGGTAACTGTTTGTATACAGTGATGGATGCTGAGGTACAAGAAGATATTAGCCGCGAGGTAAAAGAAGCTATATTCAGGTTTCACAGAATGATCTCCTAACCAATATCACAACACTTATGGATGCAAGATTATCGGTTTTCCAACAAAATATACAGGCCTCCCAGAAAGATATTTCAACATTACAGATGAACCGAATTCAAGACACAATATGTGATAAATACTCATTTCAACTCAAGGTTAATGAGAACTAGTATAGACACGAAACCAAAGTCTTAACAAAGCTGAGAGAAACTCAAACACAACTTGAACCAGGGCTAGACATGGGTAGTTTGTAGGTAGCAAAATCAAAATTAAAAGAAGTTATTGATTAAGTTATAGAAAGGCAGAAATTGATTAAGTTGGCTGACTCTTCCGAATTGGGATGGAAAGTCGTGTCGGAGTACGTCGCAAATCCAATCGCCGAAAACTCAAGAACGTGCTTAAAGAAAATGCAAGGCAGAACAATTGAAGAAGAACTACCCCTTATCAACGAAAAAATGTAGATGTTTTAGTTGCGGGAAATATGGTCACTGGGCGGACAATTGTTCCGAGAATAAAGAGAAGAAGTTAAGTACAGTTTACCCTTTTGAATGTTTGAAAACTTAATTAACGGTATTATACCGTTACCTAATGTCGATAGTTTTAACGGTTCACTCAGTCATAACACAGCAGAATTTTTGACACCGATTGGTAGGTTGAGAGAACACAGAGACGAATGGTAGTCTATCACTGACAATATTTACATTCTCGACGTCATCTACACACGGATTCAAAATTTCGTTTTAAACAGAACCAAATGATATTTCACCGAAAACTATCTGCATAGATATAATTTGGCCTACTATGCTTGCTATCACTCTTACGTTAAACAACGTTTTTCCATTATGTTAAACCTAAAATATCTTTCAAACATAGTCGGCCTTGTTACGAACATTCGGCCTAGTTCTGTTTCCCAAATATAACCCCACCACTGAATCTTTTGACAAGGAAACCAAATGCACTTTTCATGTGCGATTAGAAAGCCTAACTGATCAAGCTTACACCTGACTTCGAGAATCAAGTCGTGGCACTTTTCAAATTCTCGACCTATGACGGCATTGGTCCATGGTCAACTGTTCAGGCCAGTGAAAAGTCTTGTTTTGAAGTGAAAATTAAACCCTCTATATACTCAAAATACATCTCAGGCCATCTGTAATCCGCTGGCTTCTCTGGGACTCTGGCAGCCCTGAATCTCCAGCCTCAAGAGGGTCTTCGGGCCTCGCCTCGCAAAGAAACCTCTCATCCCCCCCCCCCCCTCCCCACCTCTAGACATATTCTAGATGTTCGGCCTAAATGACTGGAGGTAGTGAGCTATTTTACTAACAATTTTCGCAGTCAAATACATTAATACAGAAAGAGTATTTCTTTATGGAAAAGGTACGTCTGTGTAAGCAAATTAAAATATTAACTTACCCTACAAAAACAAAAGCACGAGTCTTGTCTATATTGTGTATCTTTTGAATTGTTTGAATCATACAAGGATCTGCCCGGATATTGCATATAAATGTGATGCAACACCTTCGCTCGGAACAGACACGCGTACAAGGTAAAGCTTTTAGCTCGTGCTCATACGATGTTTGTCATGAAAATGGAGAAATACATTTCGTAAATTTCGACGTGGTGAATCTCCACAGTTGGAGAGTGTCGTCACTTGGGATTCTTTGTATAAACGCTCGTATGACAAAGCTGAGTGTCCGCTGGAAAAGTTACCGCTTACTGCCTACTAAAAACTACCATCACCTGATATTTCGTATTATTCGTATGAAATGAAATGAAATGAATGGAGTTTTACGTCCTATTTTTTTGCACCATGTGGGCTAATGAAGACGGGCAATGCCATGTATGGTGCAATGAAGGACATTTTGCCAGGACCGCGGCATTAGCCTGCTCTTTTTCGATTTCCAACTGTCGAGGGATCTTTAACGTGCCCAGCCTGTAGCACACGGGACCTCGGTTTATTGTCCCATCCGAACGACTAGACGCTTTTTCCATGTCAGCCCCTCGTACCTGCATCACTGACAGGGGAAACCGGGTTAAAAAATCCGAAGGTATTATCTCGACCTATGCCGGGATTAACTTCAAAGGCGAGATTGGTTTGAAATTTACTGTCTTTTTTAAGAAATTGTGTGATTTCTGCATTTCTCATTGTTTTTATTGGACTTATAACTAAAACAGATGCAAACCTTTACCTGTATCTCCATCATGACTAAATTTAGAAACTGAGGATTTGGTGAATTTATTTATACCCTTGGCCCAGTGTTTAAATAGTAGGTCATACTTAATGTTAGAATGTACATTGTACTACTAATACAGTCTATACGGGAATACCAAAATACACTCAAATATTTCCATATCTATATTTACATCTATTGTTAAACTGAAATAATTTGTTTTCATACACAGGGTCGGTCACAGATCGTACAATGAATCGTCCTGCGAAGGAATAAAGAGCAGCAGGGGCCCATCTGTGATGATATAACTCCTGTATTTCTGAAATATTATAAAGATAGCTTGCCAAGCAAGGTAATATACACCCACTGGCAGCTTTGATTTTGAATAAAAATATTTAACAGTACAGTAACAATCAAGAATTGTGCCATCTAGAGTTTTAACAAGCTAAAAATTGAACGTGTTTTCAAGAACAAGGGCAATAACTCATACTACATATTTTTCGATTCTTCTGATTTTCAATAGGGTCCATCCTTTGGTGTTTACGGACACTAACACTAAGTTTCGTCAAAATTCATCAAGAATTGTGCCTTCTAGAGTGTTTACAAGCTAAAAATTGAACGTGTTTTCAAGAACAAGGGCAATAACTCATACTACATATTTTTCGATTCTTCTGATTTTCAATAACGTCCATCCTTGGGTGTTTACGGACACTAACACCAAGTTTCGTCAAAATTCATCAAGAATTGTGCCTTCTAGAGTGTTTACAAGCTAAAAATTGAACGTGTTTTCAAGAACAAGGGCAATAACTCATACTTCATATTTTTCGATTCTTCTGATTTTCAGTAGCGTCCATCCTTGTGTGTTTACGGACACTAACACCAAGTTTCGTCAAAATTCATCAAGAATTGTGCTAAAAATTGAACGCGTTTTCAAGTACAAGGGGAATAACTCATACTTAATATTTTTTGATTCTTCTGATTCTGATCAATAGGTGGTAACAAACACTCACACCAAGTTTAATTTCATGTGGGCGTATAAAAAGTATCTTGCTAAATGTGATGCAACACGCTCGATCGGAAAAGAAACATGCGCGTGCAACAAACAGTTTTTAGCTCGTTTAGTTTTTACGATGTTGCCCGTGCAAAATGGTGAAAGCTTTTTTTTTTTAAATTTTTCAACCGTATATGACGTCACAATTATAAGACCAACAGACATCTGATTGAAAATTGAAAAGATGAAAAAAGAGAAGCTACTACATAATATCAATATGATATAAAATTGTTTTTTTTGGAAAACCCCCTTTAAAACCCTGAGTTGATTTTCCTGATAACCTTGACCCAGTAATGAAAGAGTGGATCGTATGATTATAAATGAATGGAGTTTTACGTCCTACTTTTCTGCACCATGTGGGCTAATGAAGACGGACAACACCATACAGGGTGCAATGAGGGAAATTTTGCCAGGACACCGGCATTAGCCTGCTCTTTTTCAATTTCCGACTATCGAGCACAGTCTGTAGCACACGACCTTCGGTTTATTGTCGATGTCAGTCCCTCTTACCTGCATCACTGATAGGTGAAAACCGATTATAATTATAGACCACCCTATTGCTAGTAAGCCATTTACTGGTATTTATACACGGTAATACCAAATACAATCAAATACTAATTTGTGTAAACACAGAGTTCCAGTTTAACTTATTGACTGTATACTGTAGAGATCAATGACATATTAACTGAGATAATGTGTTGTTTACGATATTCAGTGGGAATTCTCAAACAGAAAAATATAGAAGGCCTACATCTGATTATGTAGACTTTGAATTATGTATAAATATAACCGGGAATTCCCGAATCAGTGCGTTCTACTTAAATATCTGTATGTAATCAGATAGGCCTATGTATGATTATTAAACCAAGCATGAATAATAAATGTTATATAATATTTTATACCATTACTTAAAGGGACATTTCGCTTTTTTTTTGTAGGTCGAAAAATTTATTTGCTCAAATTTGTGAAAACTATACACCAAAATCTAGAGAAATGTGCCAACTCCAGCCGTTAATTTTTAAACGCCAAAAATATTTTAAAATATTAAAAAATATTACGTAAGGTTTATAAGTTCGTTATGATTTTTGAAATCTGTTAGAAAACTACTGTACGGATTTGAATAAAATAAACGCCTAAATGTAGAGAAATATGTCTATGTATTCTAAAGATTTCAACTAATAATATCGAGCCATTATAAAGAAAAACACAAAAATAAGGTTAAACTGCTTAATTAACAATTAGTACTCTCGATGTTTAATTAACCCTTTTAAAACAAATTCAGTTTGATCAAGAAGATACAAAGATGCAAATTTTCTTTATTTCATTTTTCAGAAATTATGATTTAAGCCACAGAAATTTTTATATAGATTCAGAAATGATGATTTACTTCTACAGTATCTCAAACTATGAATTTCTGTTCAATATAGCCTATGGCAGTATGGCTGGTAAAATAAATTAGCAGCTGCCCCTTTAAGTATGAATTATTGATGCATCAGGAAAATTGAGTTGTGGAATTCCCAGATATTAAAATCCCTTCATTATTGGGGAAAATAAAAACTTCCTCTTTTCTCAAGTACAGGAAATAGAACATGAAGGTTATTTCTCCATGAGATTTCTGCATTTGTAAACATTCCCAAAATACAGAAGTCAAATATTGACAAAAGTAGCACAATGATGACTTAAAGGGGCATACTAGTTTTTTTTTGTTTTTTTTTGTAGGTCGAAAATCATTTTTTTCTTATATTCGTGAAAACTATATAATTAAATCTAGAGAAAATCCCTTTAACGTATCTGAAATTTTAAACTGAATAAATCCAGCCGTTTATTTTTTAACGCCAAAACATTAAGCATCCATATATTATACCTACTCGCCCGAAGAGGTAACTAATATGTCAGAGTCTAGACTGAAATATTTACATTTCTAGTATCACTCCCTTCAATGAACCAGTTACGCAAACTGGCGTTTATATTTCGATAAACTGTAGTTTGTCACGTGATACTATGACGTCGTCTAAGCACAACAATGGCGCAACCTAAGATTTGTGGCAAATTCAAGGAACCAATCATACAAAACAGTGAAAATTGTATTAATAAAAGTATCTGAATATAAATATACGAATTAAACGTTGATCTCACTAGCATTATTGGTTTGTAAACGCAATTGATCACGTGACAAACACACTTAAATGACTCCACTCTCTCTCTCTCTATGCAAATTTTCATCCATTTATATATTGTAAGAAAGCCTGTTGCACCCCCACCCCTCCACCTGGAAACGTCACTGCCTAGTCTGGGTATGTTTCGGTGTGTGTCATCATTAACAAGGTTGAACTAACATAATAAAAAATAAACAGACGATAAGCTTTATTTATATCATAAATTAAAACGAAAGTAAAATTAAAACGAAAGTAAAACATTAAAACAGCAAGATTTCTTTATCCCATTTTTTTTATCACCACACATATTTATCTCCCTTGGCAAATGATTTATAATTTAATGTTTCGGAAATATTCTTTATTCAATGTCAAAAAATACAACTCGGTATTTCCAATATCTTTCTATTATTCCCTTATAAATCAAACCACTGAAGGCTGTCTGGTTCTTTATGCTACCCTAAAAATAGAACTTCCTCTTCTTTGAGACTAACAATAAAATATATTTAAGACTCTTTCAACAGTGGACAAGCAAGGAATTTCCAATATTAATTACCGCCCTTTATAAATCATATCAATAAATAACTCTTTAACTTAAAACGTCTATAAAAACATCTTAAAAACTTACAAAGCATTGCTCATAATAAAAAGATTCTAAAATCTCCAAGATCTCTTTCCGTCTTTTTTATATTTGCATTTAGAGAAAAATAGGGCGTAAAACTCCATTCATTCCTTTCAAGGATCTCTTTCAGAAGAAGAACAAGTGAAATGAATGGAGTTTTACGTCCTACTTTTATGCACCATGTGGGCTAATAAAAACGGACATCGCCATGCAGGGTACAATGAGATAAATTTTGCCAGGACAGCGGCATTAGCCTGCTCTTTTTCTATTTCCAACTGTCGAGGGATCTTTAACGTGAACAGACTGTAGCACACAGGGCTTCGGTTTATTGTCCCATCTGAACGACTAGTTCCCAAGTTATTCAGGAAAAAACTGTTATATCTCGGGAAATCTCAGATATTTAAATTCACTTCCCTATGACTTTGACCTTCCCCATATAATAAATACCCTTGACACATTTACACACTGATATAATCTTGACACATTTACACACTGATATAATCTTGACACATTGACATGCTGATATAATCTTGACACATTTACACACTGATATAATCTTGACACACTGATATAATCTTGACACATTGACATACTGATATAATCTTGACACATTGACATACTGATATAATCTTGACACATTGGCATACTGATATAATCTTGACACATTGACATGCTGATATAATCTTGACACATTGACATACTGATATAATCTTGACACATTGACATACTGATATAATCTTGACACATTGACATACTGATATAATATTGACATACTGATATAATCTTGACACATTTACATACTGATATAATCTTGACACATTGACATGCTGATATAATCTTGACACATTGACATACTGATATAATCTTGACACATTGACATACTGATATAATCTTGACACATTTACACACTGATATAATCTTGACACATTGACATACTGATATAATAAGAACGTATGTCATTTTATATAAGGTTTAAAGGGAAGTGTGCACCTGTTTTATAAAGGAATTAATAGTCTTGTCTCCCAAGGCCAATGCTATATCGATCTATATCAATATTATAAAGTCAATTGGTTTTCCCATTATGTCAAAAGAGAGAGTCAAAATTGTTTTATGAGTTTCGTTTAGTTAAAAAAAAAGTATTCAAAAACACTTTAACTTTCATTTCTTTTTCTTTCTTTTTTTAAAATTCACCATAAATACAGTTTTAATCAAATTATCAAAGTAAGGTGTAAATATTTAAAAATATACCTAAATACTCTTATTTCAATTGCATGACGAACACGTCCCTTTAAAAATCTGTTTGAAATGCTATACGGGTCATTTCCTGTGTATTATGAATGTATATGTTATAGGGTTTTTCCTCGATTACCAAATGTCATTCTATTTTTAACCCTATCGAGGGTTTTTCCTCGATTATCAAGTGTAATTATCTGGGAACAAAGTGTCGAGGTCGAATAAACCTAAAATCGGGAATTCCAAAATGAAAATAACCCAAAGATTTCAATCATTTTAACCTTAATAACTTAAAAGCCCTAGATAGATGTTCACACTAGCAAATTTTCTCCCGCAAGAGATCGGTTTGAAAGCGAAAATGATTCGGACTTGATCAATAATTTCCCTTCTACGAGTGTTGTTGTCATCGGGTGTTAATAACATTGATTGAAACACAATGACTGGCAAATATGGTGGCCCTGCTCGCTCGCTCACCCAATGTTTCCTACAAGCGTCACTGTGAACCTCGTCCTATACCTTGCTTGCAATAGCCACCTTTCTTGTATCAATGAACGTGGCGATTTGATTGGATTGTACGCTAACAAATACGGCGAATACAGCGAATTGTATGAATAGGATGAAATGATACCTACTACTAAGTAAATGTCAAATACAAATGTTCAATACTTGAAGTAAGCCATTTTGTGTTTTTTACAAGAGCAAAATGAAATGTGGACCTACCTATTCAAACTGCTATCCATGAATTAAAGGCAAAAAATGAAATGAAATGAATGGAGTTTTACGTCCTACTTTTCTGCACCATGTGGGCTAATGAAGACGGGCAACGCCATGCAAGGTGCAATGAGGGAAATTTTGCCAGGACAGCGGCATTAGCCTGCTCTTTTTCGATTTCCAACTGTCAAGGGATCTTTAACGTGCACAGCCTGTAGCATACGGGGCCTCGGTTTATTGTCCCATCCGAACGACTAGACGCTTTTTGAATCAAAGGCAAGCTGACAAATAAAAGAATATGGTCTAAATCATCTTATAAATAGATAAGACAATAAAGGAATAATAGTAGCCTTATTTACCTTGAACGAGTCTATTTGTGATTAATCCCAACCGGTCATCTCGAAAAGATTCTTTATATATATTTGTTTGCTATAATTGACCTGTATCATTGCACGTGCCTCAATGACTGGATGACAGAGGCTATGTTATTGTCTTCTTATATGAGGTCATTGGTCGAAACTACGAAAGCAGTTTAATTTCAAGTTTAATAACACGCAGATTCTAGGTGTGTCCAGAAATGAAATGAATGGAGTTTTACGTCCTACTTTTCTGTACTTTGTATTTTGTCGATCTTTAACGTGCACAACCTGTAGAACACGGGTTGTCGGTTTATTGTCCCATCCGAACGACTAGACGCTTTTCCCATGTCAGCCCCTCTTACTGGGTGTGTCCAGGGCCTCGGCTAGACATGTATGTTCGGAAAAGGCAAGTAATTTATTCGGAGGAGCAAAGGTGTACGTATTTAGTTGTAGTAATAGAATTGTTTGGTTGTTAGAATTTTATCAGAGGGGCTACGGGCTTGGGTGTTTCACGATTATTATTCAACTGGTTTCGACCATTATTCTATACTTATCCCCCCTTTTCATTTATGGTTCAAACATTATTCCTGTAACTGGCCAGGCCATTCCGTCAATTCCGGCATAGGTCGAGATAATACCTTCAGGATTTTCAACCCAATCAGTAATGCAGGTCAAAGGGTCCGACATGAAAAAAGTGTCTAGTCGTTTCGATATCGAAATATAGCTTGCCAGGCAAGGTAATATACGCCCACTAGCAGCTTTGATTTTAAATAAAAATATTTGACAGTACATTAACAATTACCAGTATGAAATATTCAACCTTCAGACATACACTTCTTTTGAACTTTTTGAGGCGATACTGAATAATATTATCAAAATCAAAAGAATTGGGCCTTCTAGACTGTTTACAGGCTAAAAATTGAAACAGTTTTCATGAACAAGGGAAATAACTCATACTAAATATTTTTCAATTTTTCTGATTTTCGATAGGGTTTATCCTTGGTGATTACAAGCACTCACACCAAGTTTCGTCAAAATCTGTCAAGAATTGTGCCTTCTAGAGTGTTTACAAGCTAAAATTGAACGCGTTTTCAATAGCAAGGGCAATAACTCATACTAATCATTTTTCGATTCTTCTGATTTTCAATAGTGTTCATCCTTGTGTGATTACGAACACTCATACCAAGTTTTGTCAAAATCCGTCAAGAATCGTGTCTTGAAGAGTGTTTGCGAGCAAATGTGGACAGACGGACGGACGGACATGGGTGACGGCAATATAAAAAGGTGTAGGGTAATCACTTGTTAAAATTTCCCCAATTGTATATTGCATGGCGTTGTCCGTCTTCATTAGCCAAAAGAGGTACAGAAAAGTAGATCGTAGAACTCCATTTCATTTTCATCAAGGCACCCCGGTACTGGAGAAAGACAATACGTATGTCCATTATGTATTATATTATTATGTATTGTGTATTATAGATATTATTTATGGTGAAAAACGAGAATTATCAAAAAACATCCATAGAAAAATAACATTCAAACATTTTACGTTTTTTTTTTATCAGTTTGAGTTAATAGATGGTCGACTTTGTTTCCAACTTTTTAAACAATAATTTCTATTGATTTAAAGAGATTGTAAAGAGGTTTCCTAAAATATTTCTGTGTATCAGGGACACTGATAGCATCTAATTGCACCAATCTAATTTTCAATCAGACATCTGTAGTTCCTGCAATTCCATTAAAACTAAGTGTTTGGTGACATTACTAATCGCGAAGGGACTATGTAATAAAAATTAGGTCATAAAACACTTAGTTATAGTGGAATTGCAGGAACCACAGATGTCTGATTGGAAATTGGAATGGTGCAAATTGATGTTATCAGTGTCGTCCATACATATAACAAATTTAGAACACCCCTTTACAATCTCTTTAAAGCATTGAAGTTTGCTAGTTAATAGTAAGGAACATTTCTCATGGCCGTGGCTATTCGCACTGCGACGGTACAAAAATGGGCTTTAAAAAACAAATGGCCATTCCTACCTAATCCTAACAAAGTCACTTAATATCATTCAAAATATAAATCAAGATAAAATAAATAAAATACTTTCAGTATGCTTTTTCATTCGCAGACAATCTGATCCACAATGAAATCACTGTGGAGGCGCATTATATAATTACAATACATTTGGGAAAGTTATCAGACATCTTTGATGAAATATATACATATAATCGGATTAAGACTACTTTGAATATAAGTTATGTTAAAAATGTTATCAGTATTATGTAGATCAGTAGATGTCGTTTCAGATAAAAAAAAAAAGAATAAAAAAACTTTCTTAACAATCAAATAATATGATGTTTTTTTGTGAAAAACATTTGAAGAATTTATTTATCAGATGTAAAAAAAAATCAGTTTTAATTGACCTCATTAATAGTGTACGTATGTGTTGCGAAAACTCGGATATATTAGATTGCGTTTATGTTTTGAATAAGACCCAGAAGTATAGTATCTGTGTATCTTTACTATATATATATAGGTGTATCGGGTGTAAATGTAACTATAAATTGCTTTTTTTCTTTGATGTTTTTGAGGAAAACCATGGTCGTCTATAATCAGCAATTTATTGTTGTACCATACTTGGATAACATAACATGAAAGGCAAATAGAATATAAGAGGAAAGTAGGTGGAGCTTAAATGTGCTACAACCAGCACGTCTGAAGCTCCGCCCCGTTTTAACAAAGCTTAAGACTTGCATGAGCTTGCATGAGCTTGCATAAAACGGTAACGTGATGCAGTTCAATCTGTCAATCAATTTATTCATGTTACAAGTCTTGTATACCACGTGTCTTACTCATTAACATATCAAAAGAAGTTCTCTTAACGGATTCTTCTGGTTATATATGTTAACTCGTAAAAAAACGAGGTATATAATACACCTATAATGTATTGGTGAATTCGTAAAAAATATACAATAACATTAAAATACAACAGATATACAAATATACAATATTATAGTAAAATAACATAATTAAACAAGACGTGCTAAAATAGGGCTGTTTTTATTTGGCGGCCATTCAAAAATACATAACGCATAAAAAAAATTGACACCCCTCCTCCCGATAACAACCTGCAACACGGGCAGGTTTTGTTCATTTGAAACACTGATTTGTTGAATTGTTGTTCTATAATATTTGATCAGTCCATCCTCTCCCTGTAACACTTCTAAACATAAAATTTCCCCTTTTCATTTTTAGTACAAAAGATTTTTTTCTTTTTTCAAATTTTTGTGCAAAATATTATAAAATGGTGAAGATGGTACATTGTAAAAATATTTCATTAAAATGTAAAATTTAAATGTCTTTGGTCATAAAATATTTGGCACATGGGAGTAAAATTCAAATTATGAATTTTCTGTTAAATCAAATATTTTTGGTTAAATCTTCTTTAATTTTAATAGACATTGATAAAAAACAGACTTAAATCATACAAATATTAAATATGTTCTACTAAACCAGGTCATACTCTGAAGGCTGAGAGAGTAGGCGTTTCTTTTTTTTCGAATTTGTCCTACATGACATGCTTTGACTGGTTAAAAATAACGTCATTAGAACAGGACTGTGGTTGAAAACTTGTTAGATTACAATTGAGACGAACGATATTAGTTTCATCTTATCTTAATTGGATTGTCAATACGGCTATTTGATTCATCAATCTTTACTTAATGGATAAGCTCGGTCCAGAATCATCATAACTTTAAAGGAACACTACCTCTTAGAATCAACATAAAATTTAAAGTCTCAAACTTGGTCAACAAGTGGAAATCAGTTGGATTTACCAGGTGCCATGACTAAAGAAAAGAATCTCTATATAACACGATATATCCATTAAACTAAATAATTATTGAAACACGCTTCTAAGCATGTTTTAAAATTACTCATGAATTATTACTTAGTTTTATGTATTTATTAGATTATAGAGGGATTCTGTTGTATAGTTTTAACACCAGGTAAGTCCACTGATGAACAAAGACTAATTTTAACTATGTTTTAAAACATCAATATTTTGTTCATCCTGAGAGGAAGTATCTCTAGATATTCACAAAAAAACAACAACAAAATCTTACAATGAATATATACAAATCAAAACACAATTATAATATACATAAAATAATATAGAATATTTGGCACCAACGGTATTATATTATAGTGACTTCAGACCGATGTTAATTCTTATATGATTTACTTCCCTTACCTCATACACGGTGACTCAAGTGGTGGGTCTTCATTATGTCAATGAGATGAAAAAAAAAATACTTCACTCGATTAAAAAAGTTACTTTGTTATTTGAATTTGAATAATTTTAGGAAACATTATTTGTAGTAAACGTAGCCTGATGGCAACCGATGAAATTAAACGTTTCTAATGATTATCTTAAACTTACGAATACTTCCGACAAAAATGCTCGGTCCAAGATAGAAATAAGTGCGTCCTTGACAAATAATTAAACAATATTTTTGGCATCATCATACTGAACGCGTTCGACTTTTTTTCTGTTCCATATAGATATATATTAATTTAGCACCGTCCGTATCAAAGTTTCAGACCTGCTAGCTTCAGACCGATATTAAAATATACATACATTATCTCCCCTTGACTATACAGGTCATTGAATATACTAACATTACCTCCCAACTATTTAGTAGTCTTGCTGACAGGCATGAATAATTTTAGAGTTATTAGACGCACACTGTTCAGAATTTTAAGAGACAAGAGTTAGCAAGCTTGTCGTAATCTTAAACGATCCGTGACAACTGTCCAATACTGTCCGATTTAAATCCGACGCGAAATATGTGCTCAGCGATTTTGGAACACCTGTTGTTTTCTTTCATAAAGTTAAATACAATTTTCGTCTAAACGTTGGTTTGTTGAGGTGCGTAAGGTGGTGGCAGACGATAAGGCGGGGGTTCAGAATGAGGCTGCCAATATGGCGGTGGTGCTTTTGGCGGTCTTTTATTCGACCCAGTCCGACTTCTCTCGGAATTCAATGTACTGTCATTTGATTCGGGATCATCCTCGAAGTAATAAAAAGGGCGGGAATTTCGCGACGCACCAGACGACAATGATCCATCTGAGTTCAACGTTCCGGCCTTTTTGGGTTTCGATTCCTCGCGTTCCAGCTCTTCAGGGAAAATGATGGGGTTGCGATCGTTGTTGAAGACTGGTTTATCCCATGTCGTCGGCTCCTGCTTCTTCTTTCTACGTCTGTTGATCAGCAAGATGAGAAGAACGATGAGCAGAATGATTAACAGCGAAACCATGACCGGTAGCACGACCTGCGCCCAAATACTTAATCCCGTATCTTCAGCCGTTTCCGCTCTAAAGGTCGTGGTCGGAACAGTTGTAGTCATACCATTACACGCACCATACGGCTGATACTCCAATTCTTGAATAGGTAATTTCTTTCCAAAATGTCGCGTCAACGCTGTACGTATTGATCCGTCTCGTCGGACCATGCTATCATACAGTTGAGCTATTGTATTGTTCTTACATTCGTCTCCACTAAGCGAGTTATTTGACCAAGTCAGAAGCAAGGAACCAACGGAAACGTCCATTACGGTTATATCATTAACGTTACTGTCTCCAAAATAACCGGCGATCAAACGCAAGAGATTGTTCAAATTTGTCCGATCATTCATAAACGTAGCAAAATCGACGCCGAAACGCATGATAAATTTGTGAGTAAATTTACCAAATAAGGAAGAGTTGACGTTAATTTTGATGGAATCGGTTTCCGTCAGTCCACCACTGTCCCTAGCAATCAAATTCACGTTCTGATAGCCCGTATCTAAATCTACCGCCAGAGGGAGTCCTCGTATCACCTGTTTTCTAGAGTCTAACTGTAACCAAAACGTCGGAGGTAGAGGCTGATCGTAAGGTAAAGACAGTGAAAGTTCCAAACTACGAGTGTCTCCGTCCTCGATATCGTAGAACACGTTTCGTGGGATTGGATATTCAAAATATTCCCCGAGTGTTGCGTCTATATAGTCGATAGAATTCTCCAAATATGGTTTCTGGTTGGACTCTGAAAAGAAAACATATTCAGTTATATAGGCTATTATGAAAAGTGGTGGAAATAGCTAAAATTGTGCCCTACCAGCTGATAAAATTAATATTTAAACTGGCGGAGATCTTTAGCAAAAAAAGAAAGAAACGATCTTCACTGAGGAGATCCTAACCAAAATTAAATTTGTCCCAAATTTGTTCATAACAGAATGTTCCTAACTTGCTATCTGGTAACTAAATTTAAACATATTTATAACCAAAAAACTCCCTATGGACTAAATTCAACTACAGCCACTTCATATATTCAACAAACCAAGGTAAGACCCCCTCTCCTCTCCCCGAGAGACACAAATACTGAAAAGGGGAAAACAAAAATAATAACGTTCAACTTACGTCCGGGTAATGACGGCCATTTTGTAGCAGACGGACTGGTAGGTTTCACAGTAAATGTCGTCTGCCAATCCCAATAACCAATAGTAGTCTTGTTTTTCCTGTGTTTCTTCTTCTTGTCCTTTTTCTTCTTATCCTTCTTCTTCTTCTTATCCTTTATGTCTTTCTTTCGATTCTTCTCCTTGGTATTTGGTCTCTGAGTCACGAAGCTGAACTCGGTGGACTTCTCAACAGCTGGTTCAGTGGACACGAAGACTGTCGGAGTTGTTACTTCTGCGATACTTTCCCACCATTTAGTGGTACGCTTAGTAGTGATAGTCGTAAAATACTTCGAGAAAATACCCTGAGTAGCAGTTCCCCAATTCGTCAGACCTCTTGGAATGTCGGTTGTTACCTTTGAAGGCCAGTCTGGTTGTCGAGTCGTAGTAGACGCTGTTGACACATCTGGTTGCTGATATGGTTTCTGTCCATCTGGAGATGTTGTTTTCTGTGGCGTTGCAGGAGATGCTCTGGATGTGGTTAACATTTCTGATTTTTCAGTTGGCCGGAATTTATCTTCAATTCCTCCAGGGACCCAGAGTCTCTCAGTTGAAGATGGTGGACTTCCGGAAGTGGTCGAGTTAACGTTATCAATGCGCATCGTAGTTGACCACG
Source organism: Lottia gigantea (assembly GCF_000327385.1). NCBI lineage: Eukaryota > Metazoa > Mollusca > Gastropoda > Lottiidae > Lottia > Lottia gigantea. Next base: position 524,742 of record NW_008707309.1, read on the forward strand.
CCTTGTCTGTGGAAGGTGTGGTCTCAAGCTCTTCTATGATGACATTCTGGGATGAATTGGATGTCGTATGCTCTGAGATGACACCAGTGTTTACAACTCTTTCAGTATGATCATCAATGCTGCCATGACCTGAATACGTTGATGAATTTTCGTCCACAATCGTTTCCCAATTTCCGGAATCTTTTGTGGATGTGTCAGGCGGGGCTGTGGTCTCCTCACCCATTTCTTCTTCTGGGTAAAGTGGTCGAATGCTTGGAATTCTCGTAGACATGACATCGGTTGTTTCATGAGGTGAAATTCCCGTAAATACCAATGAAGATTCTGTGATATCTGATACAGGGTAAATATCCGTGGGGTGCTCAAAGACTATTCCACTCTCTTCCGGTTGGGGAATGTACATTATGGAACTGCTGAAGGTTGGTGTGAAAGTGCTGCTGGGAACATCCAAGCTACTGCCGAGGCCATCTTCGTCGTCGGAATCGATGGCTTCACTCCCTGAACCCGAAGCCGAACCTTCATCCATCTTGTCTCCTGAAGCTGATCCTTCTGAAGCATCAACGGCGTCAGTTGCGGAACCTTCGTAAACTGACGATCCCGTGGAACCATCGACTATTGACGATAATGAAGATGTGGTTGCAATTGTGGACCTTTCACGAGACCTTGTTACATCCTTTGAGCTGAGTACAGCTTTAGTACCTTCTCTGGTCCATTCGTATGATGATCTTCCGGACGTTTCTGGTGGTGTTGATGAATCAGTTTGGGACGTTGGTCGAGTCGTGATGTGTTCAGTGGTTGAATAGAGACTTGGAGTGCTGGTAAGAGTCTGAAGAATTTCATAAGAAGCTTCGGGCTGGGAAGACGATTCTATCATTCCAGATTCCACGTAAGATGTCCTGGAAGATGGCGATGCTTCTACTGAAGATGTTGTGTATGGATAACCTACAGAAGATCCAGGATAAGCAGTGGATGATGGTTGATGAGTTGTTTGTGATGGTCTGAATGTTCCAGATGGTGATGGAGTATACGGTTCCTGAGAACTAACTGCAGATGTTCTGCTGCTTGCGGTCACAGTGGATGATTGAGTCATGGAAGGGGTGGATTTTGTGGGTTGGACAATACCATATGTTCTGGTGCTTGCGTAAGATGAATGGGAAGATCTTATGGCTATTTGGATGGTTGGCAGACCTGGGATGTAACCAGTGTACTTTGGTTCTGGTTTGAAACTAGTTGTGGGAAGAATTGTTGACGAACCTATATCTTTTGTGGGAGTCACGGGCGATACCACTGGAGTTGCGATAGGTGTGCGACCAGCTCTTCGCCTTCTTCGTTTATGCGCTGAAGTGATGACAGAGTTCGATGAAGCGATGTACCATCCAACCACCCCCACTCCCGATTCCTTCTGAACTCTTCCTACTTCGATATTGTGTTGTAATATGGACACGAAGTCTGCTAGATGTTTGAGAGTCGAGCAGGAGATCTCCCAGGATAATTCCATATTACTGTCTTCTTCACAGAATCCTGCATTACCAGGACCTGCTGACACGATCTGGAAACCATCTTCCAGAGCACGAAGCTTCTGACCACTTGATGGTAAAAGCATCACACTTGTCTCTGGCAAAGATAAAAACTGGGACATATCGCGAATCAATTTCAGTCTTGATGAAGAATCAAGTTTATCTGGAGAAACACAAAAAACAATGTTGGTTATCACAACCTCATTTTCGCACCCATGTACTTCATTGTTTGGTGCTGATTTTGAAGAGAATACCATCGATTGAGGATCGCTATTTTGGAATCCGTAATTACTTTTGAACACGGTGAGCAGAAAAACATCTTTAAAACATGGTGAATTGGGCAGACACAGAGTTTTAACTGAGATGTAAATCTCGCCCAGGTCTGCCTGTGTTGGAACACCGACTAGCCTTCGTCTATTGGAATCGTACAGCAACCATTCTGGTAATTTACCATTCTTTCCTTCCTTTACCTGAAAGTATAAATAGGATACTTTTAGATGGGCTGAATTGATTAGGAAATTTAGCGCTGTAAATCCAATGCCTTCTTTGGCTGAAATCACGAAGAACTGAAACAATCAAAAGCAACTATTAGAATTATTCCCGTGAATTCCAATCATCTTGCCCTAGAATTATAAAGAGGACATTTCAGCCATGTGGATTCAAATCTTCTCCAGATAAGGAAATTTGGCACTCGAGTTCATATCCTTCTTCAGCTAAAGGCAACCAATAACTTAAACAATGAGAAAGCAATAATTCGATTAATTTGGCATTTAGTTCTTGTGAGGTAAAAATCACCTCCACCTTGAAATTCAAAAGAGGGTCGTACAGAGGTTTTTAGCACTGAATTATGACAGAATTGTTCGGGAAAAGATGGCGGTCTCACACCTTCTTTACACTAATTTATCAAGTCGTTCTGGTGTCTGATTACTGTACTAAGATGTACTATGATCACCAACTCGGGGTATTGGTCAGAATTGGAAAAGATCTCAAAATGGTTGCATTTTTCAAAATTACATTCTGTTTGTAGTATAAAGGTGTTAAATATCACCAGGCAACCTCCTGAAATACAATTTTAGAAGAAACCCGTCAATTAAACAAGACAGCCTCGTGGTGAATTATAAATCTTACAATCTTCATGGAGAATTATAGAGAAGATCAACATCTATTAGAGGATATCTAAGATTACAATCTGTGTATAAAGTTTCCTCACAAAACATACACATTTCCTGTATATTGTACGTATATATTATATTACTACATATTGGCCCCAGAATATAATATAATGTTTAATATAAGAAAAGAAAGCTTTAAAAGTTATCATCCCAGTCTACTGAATTGTCTCACTGAGTTAAGTATCTCTACACTTCTAGACAGTCCAGTAAATAAAAATTACAAAATATACAATGTCCCTTAGAATTATTCGTTTTAATTTAAAATTAATAAGTAATTTTGAAGTCATCCTTTAACTTCATTTAAAAGGAGAGTTAAATACTGTTTTCTAACATAATGTGTACCAAGTACAGTGATATCTAGATTTAAATAACACAAGATATATAGATATGCTACTTCTAGGTTTATTACATACTACGTTTAAAAACACATACCGGTAAGTAAATAATGATTAACCAACTATCTAGATTTTCTGGAAGTACAGGAACCACAAACATTGAGAATCAGAAATGTGCAGATAGAAGCTGTCACTAGCAAATACAATGGAGAAAACTCTTTGCTATTTGGAATCACAGACCTGGGATTAGATGCAACCTAGAGTTGTAAATGTACTTACTACACATAAAATGGTGTAGAAACTTTTTTGCTAGTTTGTTTTAAAGATTTTTCAGCATTCCTGTTTGTGTGTTTAGCCTGAGACACTCCCATCAACTAATAATAACAGTGGAACTAATTCTACATGAAACTAGGCATTCTTTAAGTAATTGAGAAATACCAATTCCTCCATCTGGGATATTTCACCATCTTTCTACCAGCTGGTACCCGCTAATTGTACTCTCTAATTTTAAATTGGTAGAACGTGCCAACTTCATATTAACAGGAATTGTGACTAATAGTGCGTTCAGACGACTAAAAGAATACTAAAGTCTTTAAATGGCATTTAGCAATTGTGAGTACGATATATAGACATAGCTTTATGGAACAACAATCACTGGTTAAAGTTTTATGCAACGTTTCGACGTGTTCCCCCGTCGTCCTCAGGCACATATTAACAGGAATTGTGCCAACTTCATATTAACAGGAATTGTGACTAATAGTGCGTTCAGACGACTAAAAGAATACTAAGGCAACCTAATTATCAATGTGCTTCCAGTCTGTTTCTGAATGCCACTGGTTAAACTTAAGCTGCCTTAACTTGCACTTTCTTGGGAGGTGGCTTAAGACCTGGCTTGAATTGTTAAACCAACACAATTGTTCATACAGACCATGTTATATAATGTGAGGGCATAACAGGCTCTCTTAAAAGGACCGGTTTGCCATTTTCGGGGTTTATTTGGGTCTTGAATATATGTACATGTATTTGTAAATATCAGAAGAACAAGAACAAGTATGAAAATTTAGGATCACAGCAATGTCCAGGCCGGGTAGTCTCAAAACAATCTTAGTGCTAGGATATCCTAGGGTCTTAACTTCTAACACTGTTTCTAGGATATCCTAGGGTCTTTACTTATTACACTGTTTCTAGGATATCCTAGGGTCTTTACTTATTACACTGTTTCTAGGATATCCTAGGGTCTTAACTTCTAACACTGTTTCTAGGATATCCTAGGGTCTTTACTTATTACACTGTTTCTAGGATATCCTAGGGTCTTTACTTATTACACTGTTTCTAGGATATCCTAGGGCCTTAACTTCTAACACTGTTTCTAGGATGTCCTAGGGTCTTAACTTCTAACACTGTTTCTAGGATATCCTAGGGTCTTTACTTATTACACTGTTTCTAGGATATCCTAATACTAAGATTGTTTTCGAGAATATGTGGCCAGAATTTTATCAGTCAGCAAAATTTCTACTTTCATTGACCAAAATATTAAATTGCACTAAACAACCCTACCAGTAATTTTTCAAAGTATAAATTTGATCTTAGGCTTTACCTATGTACCAACATTTTTTTAAAGAACAACTTTGAACTAAAGAGATCAAATAAAAATCAGAAGATAAAAGTGGAGATTAATGAAGCGATTATTTTAACTACTATCAGCTGTTTTAAATAATTTAAAATTTCTTTAGTAAACCTGAGATTAAAAGAAAACTACAGAAGATTGTTGATAAATCTCTAAATGATTGAAAACAGATCGGCTTGGTTTAAACACGGATAACACAGATATTAATACATTGAACATTTATTATGATATTTAACATTTTGTGTGGTCCAGGGTTTCTGATTTCGTTATATCTTCCAGTCATGTCTGATTTTGTTAAACAGCTGCTTGATTCAAATGAACCAAAGTGTTTCAAAATGAGTGAAAACAGCCTGGTTTAAAAATGGATAGTGATATTATTAAGTTAATTAATTTATTCTAAACTATTTAATAATCTGTGTTCTCCAGGGTTGTTGCTGTAGTTATATTAGCCTTTTATGTCTGACTAGAGCTCTAAATTGTCTATTTTGTGATCAGGCCTCTTAAACAGGTTTGAAAGGCAATATCCACCTTAACAGACTACGAACATGAATTACTTGCAATTTACAAGAAATATTTCATAAGTTACACTCCAAAATATAACATTTATCTTACATTTTCAAATATTTTGTAAAAAAAATGTTTTTGTCTTATTTTAGAAAGTTTAATTCAAATTTTAAAATTCAAACCAAACTCAACTTTTTACTGAAAAATTCATTCATTGAAGTTTAAAATTTCAAATAAAATATTTAAATTTAACTGAAAAGTCATCAAGTTTCCGACCTGGACTTCCTGATTATAGAAATAATGTGAACAGCCTGATATCATAAATTCCAACCACAAATAAACAGAATTATGAAAATACAATCATCTGGAAACACTTGGAGAATTTGACGACCACTATTTGTTAGTTTTGTGGGTGTTTGAATTGACCAATAATCTGAGGTTTTATATGTTCTACAGCTAATAAATCTTAAAGATCCCTCAGTTGAAATAGGAAAAATTGACGCTGTCCCAGTCCAAGAGAATTTTTTTGCCCTCATTGCATGGCATTTCCTCTCTTCGTCAGCCCAAACAGAAGCAGAAAATTAGGAGAATTAAGTCTTACTTTTACAACATAAACATCAGGCGTGTGGACACTCTGAATGAAACACTAGTTTCTTTGGTTTTGTTTATATAAAAGTTTGTCTACCTTCCAGAGAGTCCACATAATTAGTTATGTTAATGTGGTAATTAGGTCTGTATCTCTTTCAGAGAGTCCACATAATTAGTTATGTTAATTTGGTAATTAGGTTTGTCTACCTTCCAGAGAGTCCACATAATTAGTTATGTTAATGTGGTAAATAGGTCTATATCTCTTTCTGAGAGTCCACATAATTAGTTATGTTAATGTGGTAAATAGGTCTATATCTCTTTCTGAGAGTCCACACAGCTAGTAATTTGGTATTTAGACTTATCAACATTATATCAGTTTAAAAGAGTCCGCATTCATCGCTTATAATGTTTTTTCAAAGAGTCCACATAGCTAATGTTGTTTGTTTGGTATTTAGGCTTGTCAACTCATCACCCCTTTCAGAGAGTCTACATAGCTGATAATATATATTTGATATTAACGTTTATCCCCTTCAGAGAGTCCACATAAATAGTAATATTTGACATTCTGTAGATTCTAGTCTACATGGTACATGTTATATTTTAGTGAATGGTCTAGTAGGTAGAAATCAGGTAGAATATAATAATATTTAGTAATATTCTGTGGGTGTTTCTATAATAATATCACATGTATAATAGTAAACACATGTTTCATATCATATTTACAAGTCAAGTTTAAACCCCAGCTACTAGAATCATGTCACTAGTTTCAAGTTTTATTTATATTTTTATTTCTTTCAAATGATTCTAGGAGTTCTATTTTCAAAAACTTAACTTAAGATGATTTTAGAGTTCAAGTCATCCGATTGGTCAATTACTGAAATCAATTTACATCCAGTTTTAACATCCAATCAGATAACTGTGGTTCTAAACTTCAATTTTCAACAATATCTTTTCGACAGAATCTTTTCATTGGTCAAGATACATTGAAATCATCCTACCCCCTTATTTCAATAAGAGGTGGCACAGTGGTTCACTTTATCGAAAAAGTTTTGTTTTAGTAGGTGAAACAACAACCTTTTCATATGAAAGGGAATACCAGTACTATACTTATGTGATATCTGCAGTTTTCGCCCTCCTGTTTTTGGATATTTCCCCGGACATGCATAATAAATGTCTTTGCTCAATTTTACTCACTATTTCTATATATGTCTTTTCTATATATCACGAGTTTTCATTTTTACTTTCAAACACGGATAATTCTGGACACATGGATTTGAAGGCTCAAATTTCGACGATTAGCTGTGAACACTATTACTGATTGGCTTAGCTAAAAAATTATGAGTAGTATGATTGGTCAAAAAAATGGCCTACCTGTCCCTTTAACATCAAGATACAGTAAAATAATTACTTCATATTTTATAGCTCTTGATAAGACTACGTTCAAGTGCTAGAAATCATCCCTGTTGACTAATTCCAGTCAATACAGAGAAAAGAAAATTAATATTTATAATTTCTCAAGTCCTGTTCTGTAAGTTCACCTAAGTCAATGTAGAGTTTTTGTTAGTTATTTCCTGATGTGAAGATATATTTAAGATAATCTATGTACAATATAAGTAATAAAATCGGCACCAAACAGACAATGCTGATGTAGAGATTCTGATATTAACAGATAGTCTCACCTGCTTTCTACTTATAACACAGTGATAGAAAGGATGGGCCATTATAACCTTATAGACAATTTTGATGTTAAAATTCTAGTCTTAAAGGCATTATAAAGAGGTTCTCTAAATTTTGCATGTGTATCAGGACACTGTTAGTATCAATTTGCACCATTCTAATTTTCAATCAGACGTCTGTGTTTCTAACAATGCTACTAAAAAAAAGTGTTTTTTAGGGCGTCACCTTTCCAAAGGGTCTGATGTAATACAAGCAAATTTTGCGGGGTCACTTAGTTTTAGTGGAATTGCAGGAACCATAGACGTCTGATTGAAAATTGGAATGGTGAAATGACAGATAGCCTCACCTTGCTTTTACCTTTAACACTTTGAAGAAAGGATGGATTAATTACACACCTAGTCAAACTAACCAAGAAATTAAAGATTGTTCCGCCATTGCCTGTAGATAGATTTTGTCTTTCAAATGATTTACATGACAGACAGTACTATTATTACTGATATTCACTGAAATATATTTTGTGTAATAATAAGGGATTGGGGTCCAAACCTGTGTAATAGCTCTATTTATTACAGTCCATACCTTGTATTGTCAGTCATATCTTACTAGAGGAAGAAAATGTTTTAAGGTTAACATATTTCACAAAGTGAGACCTGACTTGTTATTATGTTTTATCAACAACCAACTGATTCTTGAAAACCAAGTCGTTATCTTTAACTTTGTCTTGTTTATCATAAAAAGATGAAGACTAAATGTTCAAAACTAAAATTCTGATTTGACTTCTGCTATTTTTCAATGATATTTTCAATCATGCCAAAAGAACAGAAATAATGTAAGTTTGTTAACAGAATAGACTAGAGTCATTCCCCTGTTGAAACTCAGCACAAGTAAAATATATGTTGTTTAATGACCACGCCAAGCCTCATGGTAGACATTCAATATCTCCCTAAACAACCCTTCGGCGCTCCAAATCCTGAGAGAAATATCAGGAAGCATTCAAGACAATGGTACCATAGAATGAAACATGATGTTTTTATATGTAACAGATGCTAGCCCATTGTATTCCTCCTTGATCTTGTTTGATTGGTTTTTCTTACTATTTATTGCTTACTATCTCATTAGTCCAAACAATACAATCATTTCCCACCAGAGAGAATAAAAGAAACTACATTATTTTACAAGGATAACATCTTTGGTTCATTAGCTGGTCCTAAGCCAGTTCCCTTGGCATTGATCTTCCCATATAATATATACCCATAATCAGCTGAGTTGACTGTAATAATAAGGAAAGATGACTTACATAAGTTCACTTGCCTTTCATATTCAGAACGAGATCAGTAAGTAATCAATCAAGTTTTGTCAAATTCTACCCCTCCCACCAACTGTAGCCTACTACAACCATCCTCAAGGTTCTTTCATTGTTACAGTTTTTGTTGTAAAACTAATTCTAAACATGGCTATGCACAAATTAAGCAACTATTGAAAACAGTGCTGCCACCTATCTGATTCCCGAACTAGCTATGCCCAGTTACACTGTTAATTTCTAGGTAGAAGTAACTCAAGTTACAATACAGAAGAGGTTTAACTAGCCTACAACAAAATGTGAAACTCCAAATCCAATGTTCGGCAGGTTTATCTTGTGCTACATCCCTTCTGACCATAGTCAATTCACCTATATATGCCAGACATTAAGCGTCTGTGTATATTTTCATAGATGTAGAGGTTTATCTAATATATATAACATTATGTTTAGCTATGGTAATGTCCAGTCGTTACTCAGCAGGATATGTTATTATAGCAAGATAAGGTCGAATAGTACAGAGTTTCTACTGTTTACCTGGTCAGGTCTGACTAGAAACTAGAGAGAGTTGGGGTGGTGATGGGAGAGTTCTGTTTACTCCCAGGATGGTATGTTATTATAGCAATGGTAAGATCAATTGGTAAACAGGTTCTACAGTTACAGTTCAGTAAGGTTGGATGTGTATCTGTTTGGGGTTTTGGGTCAATCAGGGGTGAAATGGAATAGAACAAGATAGAGTTTGATGTCCTACTTATATGCTAATAAGTAGTACACTAGAATCATAAGTAAGCAGTCCTTCGTCCAAAAAAAAAAAAAAACTAAAGCAGAAGTCTTTCACCAACAGATAAACAGTTTTGTTCACATTCGTGCCTGTTATGCCATTGTTGGCCTTCCCTTTTTTTTTATAAGTTGACACTATTTTCTCCACAATGCCTATATTTTATTAATATTGATAGAACTTCAAGGGCTTGTGGTTATACAATGACAATGTCATCTATTTTGCCAGGACACAAGCCTACAGTAACTCCTCTTTACTGACAAAATGCATTAATCTTTTCAAAATTACAAGTTTTTTCCATATCAAATCTTCTGATCTTCAACACTAACAGTGAGAGACTAAAGTGTACATGGAACCAACCCTGAACCTCAATTGCATCTTGCACTCATCAAATATGCCCAACTACCCCTGAGAGAAACAATATCTGCAGCAGGGTGAATTCTAACACAGTTCTTGTTATTTGTTGAATATCTAGGAAGAATGTTCTCCATCTTGCTGTATTATTCACTACCATAGAAAATATATCGACAAGTATCACCCTGGTATAAGTCTTTCAAAGTTAGTCTTAAAACTTTTCAGTCAGCCCTCATGCCATACTGGATACAGTACATTATTGGTATTTAACAGTATTATGTACCACTATATATTTCTAGGATATTTGTTTACGAACAGCTGAGTAGCGATGATGTAAACTATCTTAGTTTGAGAAAAAACAGATCATATCGGATTCTGTATCAGAGAGAGTTGGTACTGTTTGCCTATGACGGGAATCTTAGCCTAATCTTTTGCAATTTTCAAGAACAACAATAGTTACTGTCCCATCTCAGATTCTATTTCCAAAATGTCTAGCAATAACAAACTCTGTCTAATACCTTGACATAATGTAATAAATAGAGAGTTGAAGTAAGATGCTCTGTAGAAGAATCTTTATCATGTATTTTATTGTGCCATTATAATAAAGCTCTTCCATGTTAGTACCTGTTACTCAGGACCATCTGAAGGTATCATCTTCAACCTTGATTGAACACTGAACCTAAAAGTTATTTAGAGATGGTTTGACAGAGCCATTGTGATTGGGACTATGACCGTGGATTTGTGATCTGGTACATGGCATTTATCTTCTGGACTTGTGATTTGGTATAAATAGTGGGTAATAAGAGAATTATAGTAGGTAGAGAAATGTTAAGTAGTATAGAATCTGGCAAACTTTCAAAACATAATTATAGGTACTTTCAGCAGCATGTTCATCAACAGATAGCGTGATATACCAGCCATAGAGGCCTGTCTATGTCGTGACAGCAGTTTAAACTTGTTTCAGTTTAACACATGATATTAATTCTTTTTTTTTCTAAAAAAACAATGCAGGTCCTCACATCTATATGTCCTCTTCAGAATAGATAGTTTTACAAATAGAAGTTAACCTAACACAACAGAACCCTAGGCATATATGCAAGGCAAGCCAACTCTGGAGTTTAGGTCTAAGCGTTTGTGATAGATAGTTTGTAATGTAAGTGTGTTCCCATGAAGTCAGTCGCAATCTAAAGGTTCCTAATTAGATAAAGGTTTCTCCGTCATAGGTTTAAAGTGACAATCTAGAGGTCCCCTATTAGATATATAAGTTATTAGATAATACAAGTTTAAAAAGTCTTTGAATGGCATTTAGCAATTGTGAGTGCTATATATAGACACAGCTTTATGGAACAACAATCACTGGTTAAAGTTTTAAGTAACGTTTCAACGTGTTTCATTATGTGCCTGATGACGACGGGGGAAACACATCGAAACGTTGCATAAAACTGTAACCAGTGATTGTTGTTCCATAAAGCTGTGCCTATATATAATACAAGTTGTAGAATTGAGTTGAGTTGAGACAATCTAAAGGTCCCTGAAACATATATAATTATATAATCTGTTAGTTTGTACTATATACATATAAAAGAATGAAAATTGTATGTAATAATTATATAATAGAACAGAAAAACAGAGTTCTTGTCATAATATTAGATGTAAATACCATCATAAACTAATCTACATAGAAAACAACTACCAAAAAACTATTACACACAAAACAGAGTTTTAGGGAAAATATCATGAATTATTATACATGTACATACAAGCGACAACAATCATACTTAAAAATATCCTATAGAGTAGCCTGCAATACTAAAATAAGCACCATGTTAGCTAATCTCTAAAAGCAACAACAGCATGTCCATTTCTCCATTTGATCAACAACTGAAACTGCTGAGATCCCATTGAGTATCAGTCTTTCTATGTACAAATCTATAAACCTAGCTGATAACAATCTGAATTATATTGTACAGTGGCCATAAGATACGTCAGTTTGTATTAATTATGTGCAACTTGGGAATAAATTTCCTATCAGCTCAAAATGGAAAATCTTAGACTGGTTTTAAACGTGTATAGCCTAGAAGAGAAATCAGCTGAGCCGTGATATGCTTAAAATAGAAGACATGACTTGAGTATTATAACTCTTAAAGTTGTGCATCATGTGATACGTAAACCACATCTATGACATCATGGCCGATCTCTCCTGTAGTGAACAGAGCCTTAGATTTTTATAACATATGAACGACTAGAAGCTAGTTAATCAACTTCTCAGACAATTAAAATTCTATGGAAACAATTAAACACTCTTTTCATGTCAATCTCTCCAATCTACATCAATAACTGTTCAACACACACGTTTTTAATTACAAAATTGAGAAATAATAAGCCCTCAATGAATAACTCTAGATTATGACAGTATATAGGGTATATTTTACAATATATTAACAACATATGTCATGTAATATATCTCTATTATTATAACCTACTCCTAGTAAATATTTCATTTTATATTCATATACTTCACTTGTTATTCAACATATATTTGCTAACCATTATAGAATCATTAATTTCAAAATCATGACCTGCACGTTCTTTACTGTAACTTATACATGCACATTATAAATGAAATGAATGGAGTTTTACATCCTACTTTTCTGCATGCACATTATAAGATTTGAACGACAGTTAGAAACAAGGAGCACATATATAACACAAGACAATAATTATGGGATAAAACACACTTCTTTAATAAGGTTGGGCACATAACGTTTCAACTCAAGTTACACGTGTCATCATCAGATGAAATGTACCCATGTATTAAAGAAGTGTGTTTTATCCTATAATTATTGTCTTGTGTTATATATGAATGTACATTATTTGAAATATATTCTAAATTCTTCAATTGTTATTTACAATTCATATTCTAGTTATTACTAAACCATCAATGATCAATTTGAAATGCATGAACCCAAATTAGGAACCCAACATGTTGCATTATGAAAGGACAAACTGGTGGCCCCACAACCAAGTACTGTAGGGGTCCTAAACATATAAAGACTACAGTGTACAGTACAGTAGGATGTAGGTAAAGGAACATTGATAATCAATGTAATGATTTTTGTAGTGTGCAATAGAGAAAATTAATTTTAAGCACAACACCAACTCTGTCAACTCATTTATCACATTTGGAGAGTTCACAAAGGTAAAATATACATGTTAGGTACTATAGAGTTGTTAGTAAAACTTGGTAAGTAGGCAGAATAGAAATGTAGTATATCTTTTACAACTCCACCATGGTTTCTGATATTTTCAACACACTTTCTTCACGTTTATTTTGGTTTATTTTGGCAGGAAACGTACCACAATAACCTATTAGCTCAGTTGTATTGGTGTTCAGGGAGAAATACATGATGGTCTTTACATTAAGTTATTTTTATTCATTGTAATTATCACAGGCAATACTCAGTGGCAGTGCCAGTAGGGGTAGAGGCCCCCCTCCTTCCCCCCTTCTCCCAAGCAAAATTTTAAATAAACCCACAATGAATGATGTTCCTTACTGCCCTTGTACCACTTTCGTTTAGATCTTTCGGATGTAAGGTAACTATATCAGAGGCATCGCTTACACGGTCTCAAGAGTTCATTTTTACGACAATCCAACTTGAGATGACTGGACGGGTATCCCATCTTTAATAATAGCCACCATTAACCAGTAAATATACTAATAATTAGCTAAGGGGATAACTTGAAATTACTGGAGGGGTACCCCATCTTTAATAATAGTCACCATTAACCAGTAAATATACTAATAATTAGCTAAGGGGATAACTTGAAATTACTGTAGGGGTATCCCATCTTTAATAATAGTCACCATTAACCAGTAAATATACTAATAATTAGCTAAGGGGATAACTTGAAATTACTGTAGGGGTATCCCATCTTTAATAATAGCCACCATTAACCAGTAAATATACTAATAATTAGCTAAGGGGATAATTTAACAACAATCCAACTTGAGATGACTGGACGGGTATCCCATCTTTAATAATAGTCACCATTAACCAGTAAATATACCAATAATTAGCTAAGGGGATAATTTAACAACAATCCAACTTGAGATGACTGGACGGGTATTCCATCTTTAATAATAGCCACCATTAACCAGTAAATATACTAATAATTAGCTAAGGGGATAATTTAACAACAATCCAACTTGAGATGACTGGACGGGTATCCCATCTTTAATAATAGCCACCATTAACCAGTAAATATACTAATAATTAGCTAAGGGGATAATTTAACAACAATCCAACTTGAGATGACTGGACGGGTATCTCATCTTTAATAATAGCCACCATTAACTAGTAAATATACCAATAATTAGCTAAGAGGATAATTTAACAACAATCCAACTTGAGATGACTGGACGGGTATCCCACATTTAATATTAGCCACCATTAACCAGTAAATATACCAATAATTAGCTAAGGGGATAATTTAACAACAATCCAACTTGAGATGACTGGACGGGTATCCCATCTTTAATAATAGTCACCATTAACCAGTAAATATACCAATAATTAGCTAAGAGGATAATTTACGTTTAATTGGTTTTCAAGATACTAGTAATCACCTCCCCTATATAATTCTCTTTATTTCTTTATTATTTTATAACTTTATACATTTCTAAAAATTAGAATTAAATTGAATGTCAAGGTCGACTAGAATTACGCTAATTTTAATTTGATACTTGAATTATTTTTCGCAGCAAATAAGAAAAAAAGAATCCTATGAAATGAAATTGTTTACTTCCTAATCAAACTGTACTTCGCATTCTGTTTTAGGGTTCTGTTACTTGTCCTTTTTATGCTGTTGTCATGACAAAATTTCCCTCATGGCACACTGCATAATGTGTTTGTTTATGGCCCAGTAGGATATTAAACCTCCATTTATGGTGGCCATTGTAGTCAACGAATAAGACAAAGTTCGTTATAGCTTGACATTGTGAAGATGTGATACAAGAAAGGTGGCTAGTGTAGTCAAGGTATAAGACAAAGTTAGTTATATCATGACATTGTGAAGATACAAGAATAGATACTATTGCAGTCAAGGAATAAGACTAAGTTCGTAATAGCTTGACATTGTGAAGACGCCCTCCATGTAAAAATTTGGTTTTATGAATTAAGTAATAAATAAGGTGATTCAAGCTATATCTTATTTCATCTGAATAGGTCTATTCGAATATAAATAGGTTTTGAGAAGAAAGACAATGGCTATACTAAACTATCACCTAATACTCAATATCAGACACTAATTACTACAAGTGATAAATTTCACAAATATGATGGCAATTTCATTCCATCTTCAAACTAACAAAGTTTATCGTGAACAATGAAGGTGCCAGAGTTATGGCCCCTGGGTTAATTATTAGCGTAAAATATGACTAGTAATTCAATAAACACTTTATAATAATAGCAATATCTTCCAGTAACTTGTTCATTAGAATAGAAATATCTTCCAGTTATATTGAAATTACTCCAGCTAATAACAGACAGAGAGACAGTGTCAGACAACGGGCATCTCCAATGTATTTAGTCCTTAATTAACATCGTTAGGGAGAAAATTGCAATAGATGTAGAATTAGAGATTGTAGACAGAAAGTACTTGTTAACTTGTCTTACAAAAGTTTCATCATTTGGAAATTGTGGCAGTCCCTGGTGAATTCTAACTTGTTGCTAAAATTTGCAAGTAGATGCAGAATTATCTATTCCATTTACTCTCTGAGGATTCTCCTGTGACTAGATTATACAGTCATTTATCTCACACTAGGCATGCTTGCGGAACTTGAGTGTTAACACTGAATCTAACTGGTTCCCGCACGATCTCAATCACTAGTCGCACATTGTTGGCAAAGACCAGTAAGAAATGCAATAGACTGGACTGACCAGTACCCCCCCTATTGCTGAAAGTGAGTGTTAACACTGAATCTAACTGGTTCCTGCACGATCTTGATCACTAGTCGCACATTGTTGGCAAAGACCAGTAAGAAATGCTATAGAATGGACTGACCAGTACCCCCCTATTGCCGAACGAGAAAAAGCTGGCTTTTGTGTTTCCACTGAGTAAATGAAAGCCGCTTTCAGCTAGATTTCATTTGGCCCATGATAAATTGCTGAGAAAGAGAGTTTTTGGTTTGATTTGCCTCAGTGGAAACACACGAAAGATAGCTTAAAGCCGGCCTTTTCCTTCTGTGGAAACACAGTTATACAAGTTAATTAGAGTTTCAGTTGATGTTCATCTTCATTTTAACCATTTCTTCTAATAATAATAGTTGTGGATCACCTGCCATTGGACACGTAGAAACTTGTAATAGTATAAATGTGATAAAGAGACCACGCAGGATGAGCATGATGGCCAAGAATATTCTAGATGACATGATACAGTACGTGTTAGTGATAATTCAAGAAAAGAAATTTAATATGGTATATTTAATTAAATAAGAATTAAGGTTATTATTATCTTGTAATTAGTAATTAAAACAGAGATAATGACTAATTAATGATAACCTCTTTCACACCATTCTCATATCTCTTAACTGTCCTTTCTTGAAAGACAAATTCTAATTGTAAATATTTTGAGAAAAAGTGCTCTGGCTTTTAACCAAGTTAAGTCAAATTGTATCAAAGTTTTATAGTTATCCAGTCTAATTAAATAGAACAGTAGGTGCATTCCGCAGAATACTAGACTAGCTTATCAAGTCTGCTAGTCAAATACGCCTCGGAATGCGCCTACTGTTCGCGTCACATTATCCCGTTGCTGGAAAGGGCAGCCACGTGATTGGTTAAAACAGAGGTCAAGCAAAGGTTAACAGGTAACACGAAGGACCTTACCTTACTGTAGTGGTTACGTACAAAGCTAATATCTAATAAAACATTCGAAAAGTTATAAAGTGCTATGACAGAAGAAATAACATTAGAAATCTTCGACAAAATACTTCATGTCAGACCCTCCAACCTTTCGTGCTATACAGAAATCACAAAAAACACAGTTGCACCAAAAGATGCACAGTCAGCATCTGTCAAAATACATAATGGAAGGTCTGTCTGTCCAATCATTTAGATATAAATCAGTCAGTTATGACAGACTGTATGTAAATAACTATATTACAAGATACATCGATACACATAGACAGCATCATCTCCTCTTCATCTTCAAAACAGGTTAGGATAATAATATACCTTAAAGGGAGGAGGGGGGGGGGGGGGGGGCAGATCTATATCCCCATTGGCACCTCCACTGGTCTTGATTGATAGAAAATAATAAAAATATCAGAAGAATGTATCAATATAAATCAATATTAATCAATCCCTACTTTTGACCAATCCAAAGTTCTTTCTGACATCTTCCTTGAATGAATTCTCAGATTTAATTTGGAGTAGAACAATATTTTACCATAATAAATACCTCAACAGAAATATATAGTTATTTATACAAGAGAAATTAAGCTGCTAAGACACACCACCAACAGCTGGGAATGTCTACAATGTACTCTACAATGACTTGGCCATCAGCTGAGGTCATAGGTCATGTTTTGGTGCTAAGGTGAAAGGTCAGATTTGGGAAGTATGTTAAAAGGGAGAAAGAAATAGATCAAGTATCAGTTTATGCTTCAATCCCAGTGGCTGATTTATTTTTGGTTATACGCTCCGCCCCCTTATAAATAAATAGACTATACCCTAGTTTACTTTTTTCAAATTTTCATATTCGAGACTGTGAATCAAAATGACATGTTTCACATGAGATGACTTGTCACTAATAAAATATACAAGTGGCTTGTTTTAAAATCACATGCTATCATGGTTGCTAAAAAGCATCGAGATCTATAAATAACTAAAAGGCAGTTGAAATAAATTCACATTTATTTGTTCATTATCTATATTTATAAAAATACAAAATGATTGCTCAAAACCATAGAGAATTCTGTGGTCAGACTGTACAATCTATAGCAATAGAGAACTACACTGGATACATTGGCAGTTGTCTGTGGTCAAAACGCACAATCTAATAAAATCCAACATGGATGGCTGTAGCTATAGAGAACTTTACTGAACACAATGGTAGTTGTCTGTGATCAGACTGTATGATATATAAAAATCCACATGGCTGTCTACAGCAATAGAGAACTTTACTGGATACAGCGGCAGTTGCCTGTGGTCAGATTGTACAATCTATAGCAATAGAGAACTTCACTGGATAAAGCTGCAGTTGTCTGTGGTCAGATTGTACAATCTATAGCAATAGAGAACTTTACTGGATACAGCGGCAGTTGCCTGTGGTCAGATTGTACAATCTATAGCAATAGAGAACTTCACTGGATAAAGCTGTAGTTGTCTGTGGTCAGATTGTACAATCTGATAAAATCCAATATGGACACTCACAGATACAGAGAACTCTACTGGACACCATGGTAGTTGTCTGTGATCACACTGTACTAGCTGCCTTGAAGCAATGTTTATAGTTAAAATTCTAACAACTCTGTATAATTATTCCAACTGAGAAGACAGCATGATTTTAATCATTATCTGTCCATTTTGACCACTTGGTTTTGATTGAAAGGCAATCTCTCTCCTATCTGGACACTGTTGTTTCTGATTCACATTTTTTATCAAATATTTGATTTTCAGTGAAAAATCAAAATAGTAGTGTTGGGTAATTTTTTTAAGAGGGTATATCAATGTTGTACAATACTAAGAGCCTAGGAATATATTTTGATATGCCACAGGCTGCTCTAACTTTATATTCCTTTCACCTTATTGACTTAGTCCTCTGAAAAGCAGTTTAGAGGACAGTATGAATTTTCAGATTTTTTCAAACCTCCTCACCAAGGGTTTAATGGAAATAGTTTCACCTAATAGTTCAATAATAGTTTAATCAGGGAACAACAGTTGACTTCTGTTCACCTGATCAATAAAAAGAAATAACCCAAGATTTTTAATCAGTGAAGAATATTAACTTAAATCTTCACTGAGTTTTACTCATGTAGTATAGATCTTGGTAAACTTTCAGAACAGTTCACTACTTCTTGATTTTTTAGGGCAATGGGAAATCAGTCAGTAAAAATTTGGATTGTTGTCTGCATGGCAATTAGTTGTCATGGGTTTGAATGCTCCCTCAAGGTAAGAAACTTCTTACTTCTGAAACCCCAGTCAGTGCTTTCATGAGTTGATTTGGCCTGTCTACCCTGTCACCAATGATTTCATTTTTTCAGCAGGTTCATCCCTTTCTTGTTGGTATATATTCCAGATAAGTACCACCCTATTTAATAATATTAATAATACTAGTAGAAGAACAAGTCATAACCATTGTGTAATGTGTACCATGTAATTATAGAGATGTAATTAATATAGCTCGTTATCCTAATTAGTCATCAGAGCAATTAACATATCATCTCTATAAATTACACCCTAGAATAATGTCACACAATACGCCTTCATCAAATAGATTTTAACTTTACAGTCTAAGTTCAAAGACTAAAATGAATTTGTCTCTGTCTAAGGCTGTAGTTAAATGGAGACAAATGCCACACATTAGAAATGTCTCCCAAACTCCTCAATATTCATCCATACTACACTTGCTTGATTTTAACTTGGATTGTGCTATCTTGTTGTCTAATACATTATCAATACATGAGGACTGAGGAGATGTGGCACAAAATACTTGAAAATGTATGCTCACTCTTATAGAATATCTGATGTCTCTGATTAAAAATGTCTTTAGGAGAGTTCACATAGTTTATAAAGTTATTTTTGTATTTTTCTTCATCAAAGATTATAAAAACTCTTGTATATTTCTTATTTTACACCAAACCTGTCAACAAAATACAATCTAAATCTGACTAAATAACTAAATTTTCAACTGCTCTCCATAGGTATACCCACTTGGCATATTTTTACCTCACTGATGATTGTGAAAAAATAATTATAGTATTGTGTCCAACTAGAACACTTCCTAGACACTGCTCTGCAACTGGGCTTATCAACGTATGTTTTTTCACTCAATAATCAATCATGGTTACATGGCGCAGAATAGAGCACCTCGCGCTCTGTTGCTCTGCAGCCAGGCTCATCAACGTGCCATGCTTTACCTTCAAAAATCAATTAGCAAAGTTAATTACGGCATCATTTCAACTAGCACACGGCATAATCTAATATTATAACTAAATTCTTGAGAAATGTAAACAAATTCCAATTTAATATCTGAATTATCACAATATCAACAAATTATCTGTTGGCATGACGACAAATTCTTAAATAATATTCTAGTAAAATAACTAATTATCTAGAGGTGTGAGAGTTAGATTGTCCAAATCTATATTTCTCTTAAATATACCAAATATTAATCCCAATTATATCTAAAGATGATTTTGATCAAAGATAAAATGTGTTATTATGGGGCAGAAGTTGGGTAAGTTGGTTTGGAGGGTTTTTTTCTGGAGTTCGCTCCACAAATATTAAGTGATGCTGATTTGAGTGTTCTAGTCGTATGATTAACTGATAAAATGGAAAGCTTTCTTCTTCCTTAAAGATAAATATGACACACAAGATCACCAAATGATGTAAGCTGTGTTTAATTGAAAAGCTTTCCACCATTAATGTCTTAACCACAAGTCTTTAAACAAACGTTCCGAACTCGTCTCGATGTATAGACATGAGAATAAGTTCTACTTGTCTACATTCAGTAAAGACACAAAGATCGCATAGCGTGAAACTCTGAGTAACAACACGTTTCAAGTTCTGTTTTAATATTTCTATATCATTCTACAGTTGACTGAAGATCGCATAGTGTTTTAATATTCCTAGTAAATCAATATATTTCATATCTTTATCAACTATCAGATTCATAACAGGGATGCCTGATTACTTTTGAAAATCTTAGCTAAGGGGCTTCTCTGGCACCTCTTGTAGTGACCCAAATGGAGGAGGGGGTAGTATAGATATTAAGCATTTAGATTGAAACTTGACTCTAACATTTGACAGCTAGCTTGAGCTAGGCTGGAAGTAAAACTCTATTTCATTTATCAAACAGTTCATGCCAATTCACACATATTCTAAACACATTCATTTCTTTAACAGAAAAGAAATCTGTACAGTCTGCCAAATTTTGATAAAGTTTTAAAAATCACCAGAATTATCAAAATATAAAATATTTGAAGTAGAGTTGATGATTGAAGTTTTGATAAAAAGTTTTTACTGGTTATCACATTTTAGAAATTAATTTGTCTGCAAATTCCAGTGAAAGAATTCTTTCTTTATATCATTGTGAACTCTCTGAAAGGATTTAGAATTGAAAAACCCAGTCAAATAGTGGTTTCAAGTCTTTCAAGTCATTGAAATTTTGATTTGGAAACCACAAAAAAATCACCAATTGTTTTTTGAATTGTTTGTGGTTTCCAATTCCAAATTTCAAGACTTTACTGAATTTGCTCTTAACTGAAATAAGGATTGTGCCAGATGTTTCAGAAAGCCTTTTGACATGGTTTTTCAATTCTGTATTCTTTCAGAGAGTTCACATAGGCAATTTAGACGATGAAATGAGGATTGAGTCCTTAATCTTCAGGTTGACAAGCAAGCTTTAACTCACTGAGCTACCACAGCTCCTGTTCTTCCATGACTTTAAAAGTGCAAGATTCTAGAATTAAATTTTCTAGTAAAAGCTTAAAGAAACCCAAAATTTCCTCTACTTTTAGTTTATCAATTTTCACACCAGGTTTATCTTGCGTTAATGCATTATTCCTTCAAAATAGATTATTCCTTCAAAATAGATTATTCAGCTCTAAATGTAAATTATGTATTTCTTGAGGAATTTGATTTAAAATATTTTGAAGATATTATCTGAGTTCTATCTGTGTTTTTGTTTGGCATGTGAAATAATCAGAAGAGAAAATAATCTACCCCAAACAAATTAACACAATGTTGCTGAAAGTACATCTCTCATATCCTGATGCCACACTTCCTTATCAATAAATAAATGAGACCATGGTGCACTTTATCAAAATAGCTTCTTATGAGGAGATAAATGTTAACTAATTCATTTCTTAAAGGAATTGTAAAGAGGTTTTCTACATTTTTTATGTGTATCTGGGACACTGATAGTTTCAATTTACACCATTTCAATTTTCAATCAGATGTCTGTGGTTCCTGCAATTCCACTAAAACTAAGTGTTTTATGACGTCACTAATTGCTAAATATGTTTTATCACATAATCCCTTTTCGATAAGTGACATCATCAAATACTTAGTTTTAGTTAGATTGCAGGAACAAAAGACATCTGATTGAAATTTGGAATGGTACAAATTGATGCTATCACTGGATTTGAATTTTACTGAAATTAATGCCCGAGATTCTAATAGTGCTCTAAAAGTTAACCTACATTGTATCACAATGTGATATTTTTTGGCAAAGTGAGTAAAAAGTCGTTAAGATATCTGAAAGAAGACATGCTAGTGAACACGCTGGAATCTCAGTTGTATCTGATATCTTAAAACATGTGTTTTTATAACCTCCTGACAGAAAAAGAGTAGCTACAGTTCAAATAACACACTCTACATTTGCTGATACATGTAGAATTTATTCAGGGCCAACTATATCTTCACAGTGTCAAGCTATTACAAACTTCATCCTCACAGTGTCAAGCTATTACAAACTTCATCCTCACAGTGTCAAGCTATTACAAACTTCATCTTCACAGTTTCAAGCTATTACAAACTTCATCTTCACAATGTCAAGCTATTACAAACTACATCTTCACAATATCAAGATATTACAAGCTTCATCTTCACAGTGTCAAGCTATTACAAATATCATCTTCACAATGTCAAGTTATTACAAACTTCATCTTCACAATGTCAAGCTATTACAAACTTCATCTTCACAGTGTCAAGCTATTACAAACTTCAGCTTCACAATGTCAAGCTATTACAAACTTCATCTTCACAATGTCAAGCTATTACAAACTTCATCTTCACAATGTCAAGCTATTACAAACTTCATCTTCACAATGTCAAGCTATTACAAATATCATTTTCCCACAAAACGATGTGTAGCTGGCTTAGTTTAATATGGGTTAATAAGACAAAGTCAAAACCTGCATTTGTGATACGACATTAGACCAATAACTTAACTTTAATAATAAAGAGCAAATCAGAATCCTTCTACCGACTAATTTTTGTGCCATCATATTCGGTAGACTCAGATAAAAACAGATCAATCAGATCAGATGTAAACTTGCAAAAAAAAACAGTCAGATATCAAGTCAGCATCTCTCTTTCGGACAGTTCACATGGCTGATAAAGCAGTATTGTGTATTTTGTACCATCCCCTTTTAACAGAACCATTACAGACAGAAAACAGACAAGAGATTCTCTCTCTAAAACAAAAACCCTGTTCATCTCTCTACAGTAACCAGTTGTTCGATGGTGAAATGTAAACATTGAGAGCTATATATATATTTAGAAAATGGAGGTCTGTTCTCTTTCAGAATCATGCACTGGTACGAGGAGTGAAAAAATAGGCATGGAGAAATGATCTTACTTAAAACACCACCTAACACAAGCTGCTTCTGTTAATAATATCCTGGAAATTAAAGAAGATTTCTGTTCTGGAAGTGGAAAGAGATGATACTGCCAGTAAACAAA
Source organism: Lottia gigantea (assembly GCF_000327385.1). Lineage (NCBI taxonomy): Eukaryota > Metazoa > Mollusca > Gastropoda > Lottiidae > Lottia > Lottia gigantea. The sequence continues at coordinate 548,276 of NW_008707309.1, forward strand.
TACATGGGGGTAGGAAAGGAGGGTGGGGAAGGGGGGGTTAACAGTATATGTATGACAGAGAATAGAATACTGGTAGTGATTTTCAGTTGTATGGATAATCAGAGAGAAATAAATACCATGAGGTTTGGCCAACTGGTAGACAGGATCCTCGTGAACCTAAGTTGTTATTCTTGTAAAATTATTACCAAGAGGTTTGACCAAGGACCAGCTGGTAGACAGGGGCCTTGTGAACCTAAGTTGTTCTCCATGGAAAAAAAGGAATGTTCATTTCCTTCTTTTGTAGGAGGATAGACTGAACCAGAGGCCAAGATGTGATTTTGAAGTTAAATCAAACCTTATCAGATAAACATTGATATTTAACCCATGGAGTATGGACAGTTCTTGACCATGTTTGAGCTCTCTCATGACCACTAAATTTTACAATGACCTATCTATTTGACTCAAATGTTTGGATTCAAATTCAAAATAAGTGCGTATCAAAATACCTGCAGTGTGAAGTTCATATAAAGTTAAGAACTAGATCTAAGCAAAGATTTAAACCACATGGTAATTGTCTGGAGAAAGGTCAGGTCATTTTTATCAAACGATTTCCTGTAAACATTATTACATAATACATCTGGTTCTCCGTTTCCTCCAGAGGAAAACTCAAACCCATGGCGTCAATCAAACTAACCTTATCTACAGGCTTCAACAGATGATTTTGCAGAGTAAATGCCTTGGAAAGTGTCAGAGAGAATTAGATGAAGAACCGTTTTAATGGTTGAGGTGCAGAACCTCTCACAACTGTATATTTTACACCAAAACACCACACTTTCATAAATTTGAGAAGAAAAACGATACCAACCTTGCCTTGATGACAGATTTAGATATTTTAGTGATCATAAACCGTGACCCAGTGAGCTACAGGTTGTGCCTCTAAAGATACCTTGAAGATTTAAAATTAAAAAGATCAAACTAATGCCACTGTCCTGGCAAAATTTCCTCCTGCTTGGGGCTTTGCCCGTCTTTATTAGCCCACATGGTGCAGAAAAGTAGGAGGTAAAATTTCATTCATTTCATTCCATTGCAGACAGAACAATGCAACATGAATAAGGGCTACAGACTGTACACAAAAACAGGACAGATTTGCTTTAATATTTAATCATAATTGAAAAAAAAGAAATTCACTTTCTGTGTTTGATCTAGATTTTTTTTTTTCAAATTTTGAAAGAAATTCAAATAAATTTCAGATCCTCTTGTATTATTTATTGTTTAACAATAAACACAATAAAATATGTGAAAATTTCTTGATTTTAATCCAAATTTACCAGATATGTTTACTCTATAATACAAGATACAGCCAAAAGACATATCAATTATATTCAAGATGGTATTTGATGGGTTATAAAAGTTATGGTGAAATATTTTATGACTGATTAATGAAGTCGAAAGAGAATGAATCAACAGTTTACTGGTAGGCACGCTCTCAGGGATGTTGATTTTGCAGTATTTGCCAATAATGATGTCTGGTTATTTTTAGATAATAAAAGCTGACACCAGACTGACTTTCACAAACACTATATATGATAAAGGAATATTTCTAAGGAAGATTTGAACCCACTGCACTTAATTGTCTAGCACACAACAAGCCAACTTTTTACAGACAGAGGTATCTATCTTTTCAGGGTTGTAAATAAGCTTATACGTCCAACATGAACTCAGTTTTATAGTGGAACTGTCTGTAATCACATGACACCAGAAACGTCTAGACAACTTAGTTGATCCAGTGGCATTTCTACTTCCAATTTTTTATCATTTTACATAGTTTGAAAAAAATGGTCTGTGGGCCCCCTAGGAAATTTTGTGGCCCCTTCCACTGACATGATCAAACCTTGACAAACTGGCCCAACATCAAGAGACTCACCCAACACCAGCAGAACAAGTTAGACAGCATTGTCACCATGTCTGTTATACAGTACCTTAACTAGGTGAATATTCCTTCAAAATTTTTGAATATCCTTCATTAACATGATTTTGAAGACTTAGAAAGGCATATTATTACCTTCAAATATTAGGTCATGTGACAATAGCCTAATTTTTGTCTCCATAGTCTCTGACAACCAGACTTCTTCTGTCTACCTCGAGGATAGAGTCTTCAAGGGAGATAACTAACTTCTAGTCTATATTTTGTAACCTTCGCGTAACAATTAAGGTAGATTTTCTTCCAGCTGCATATGAGGTTATTGTCAGACAATGGCTGTTGTAGATAGACTGAGATTTTGTTGTTTGTACTGATTGATGAAAGGCACAAATCTGTTAGAGATTATTGGGTATCACGTTTCGTTTCATGGTAATTTTCTTCCCCTACGAGGCAAATACACCTCACTTACCTCCAGGTAAACCATCTGAATTAATCCACTTAGTAGATACAATCAGAGAAAAGGTAAAAGTTCTTAAAAACAAATATACTGCTGTTCACACACATTCAAATTAAAAGTAAAAAATTTATCAAGAATCTCTAAAAATCGAGGCCTTGAATTGACAAAAGATCATCCTGAAAATGGAAATTCTATAGAAAGGTTTTCAAGATATCTTACCTCAATCCGATTATTCTGATCGCCAAATATGGCGTTATCTGCTAATGAATATTCAAATATTCGTCCAACGTAGGCTTTTGCATCAGGTAATCCGTCGTTGAGAGAATTTATATCCTGATGAGGTGAAACATCGCTCGTATCTTTACTGGAGGTCACTGTTTCTAATGTTGGTGTCACACTTTGTGATGCTGTCACACTTTGTGATGCGGTCACACTTTGTGATATTATCACATCTTGTGATGCTGTTGTACTCTGTAATTGTGATGTCCCACTCTCTGATGGTCTCACACTTTGTGATGGTGTCACATCTTGTGATGCTGTTGTACTCTGTAATTGTGATGTCCCACTCTCTGATGGTCTCACACTTTGTGATGCGGTCACACTTTGTGATGGTGTCACATCTTGTGATGCTGTTGTACTCTGTAATTGTGATGTCCCACTCTCTGATGGTCTCACACTTTGTGATGCGGTCACACTTTGTGATGGTGTCACATCTTGTGATGCTGTTGTACTCTGTAATTGTGATGTCCCACTCTCTGATGGTCTCACACTTTCTGATATTGTCATATTTTTGTCAGAATTTATTTCTATATAGGTTTCATTTTTCGAAGGCATCGATTCAATTTCATTCGTCACATTTTTCTTGGTTTTTTTTACATGAAGTGTCACGTTTTCATCTAAAGTGACATTAGTCTCAGCACTTGTATTGAGAGTTAACAATTCAACACTCCCCAAAACACACCCTAAAAGGGTCAACAAACACTGTAGCTTTCCAAACATTGCGATGGTTCTGAATAGCTGCACCAGGTCTACCCTTCCTTACATTTTACATGTTATTACTCTAATTTTGAATTCAGCATCCAGTCAACTTTCTAGCATTGTTTCACTACCATGACCAAAAACCTGAAAGAAAAAGAAAAAAAGTATACAGAACATACAGTAACAACCATAATTCAATAGCTAGTTTTTGTCACTACAGCTGTTTGACATCTGTTAAATATGGAACTTTATCAAAGACTAAATAATTCTAATAAACTTATTTGCTAATAATAAATTATCCCCACCCTTTGTGACCCTTTCCAGTTGAATTTATCAAGAACTTATAGACTGCCACAATTCAATTAAATCACTAAATAGAATAGCTAGTTTTTCTCACTGGAGCTGGTTGACATCTGTGAATGTCTTAATAAGCCAATTCACACTTTTTAACAAATCCTACACCCTACACTCATCATTCCTGGTTGAAATTTATAAAAAAATAATATAGATTGACAGCCATTATTCAATTGTTATTGAGACTGGCTAGTTTTCCTGTCTCTAGCTAGTTGACATCCGTGAAGTACAGGACAATATTGAAGACCACTAAGTTGGCTATAAACTAAAACATTCTCTTAACACTAATCTTTCCTAGTTTGAATTTATACACAACTTTCACACTATGTCATAATTCACTTGATCAAAAGAATAACTAGTTTTCCTCACTGTAGCTGTTTAACATGTGTGATATATTGAACTTTATCAAAGAATGAATAATTCCAATGAATTTACACATCACAAATTCTCCATTACTCATCATTTCTAGTTGAAATTTAAAAAGAACTTTCAGACTGGTTGTCATTATTAAATCACTACAAAGAATGACTAGTTTTTTTCATTGTTGCTGGTTGACATCTGTGAATATCTGAATAACAAACCCTACAAACTAACCTCATCATTCCTGGTTGAAATGTATAAAGATCTAACAGACTACATGCTGTAATTGAATTTTCTATGTGTAATGCCTGTATAACAAGATTGTGAAATAGCCAGTCATAACAAGTTGACTCTGTCTTAAACTGATTCATCTTACTGACTAGATACTGAGAAATTCACGAGGTTTAGACTTGGTTCCCAACCTTTCATAGCCTTCACCCCTGGAGCAATCACCAGGACATTTCTCACCCCCAAAAATTTGTTTCATCCACATTTCTAGCATGTGATGATTTTAGGTGCTCTCTCAACTCAATATAAATTCTTTTCCTACACCAGTTGACCACACACCTGACACCCTAGTCCCACACCCCCAGGGGATGAAAAAAACCAAGTTGGCAACCAGGGGGCTGCATTGAGAGAAAATCACCAAATTAGACTTGAAATTATAGAAAACTAGGGGGTGATGGAGGATGAAGCTGGATCACAAACATGCCCCACCTTTTAAGCGACAGTTGCACCATATTTTGACCAATCATACTTTAGTCTCAGAAACAGGAATTTTTTAGTTAAGCTAATCAGTAATAGTGTTCACAGCTCACTGTCGAAATTTGAGCTTTCAAATCCATGTGTGACCAGAATTATCTGCGTTTGAAAGTTAAAAAGACGAGTCGTCTACAGAAATAGGACAAAATATCCTAGTCTGAGATATTTTTGGAATTAATTATATGATTTTCGTACATTTTTAATACTTTTGAAGACTATTAACATATATTCAAAACTCAAATCAAACCCCTTAAATGTCGAATTTGTCTCTTATATTTCTTATTATTGAGTTTGTAAATGCTTGCTGCTCATGTAAATCTCACCAGAAGTAGGTAATTTCCTATCAAATTGATGTATTCCAATGCAGAAATTCAGTCTCTACTTGTGACCTGGGCCAGTGCTTCTATAAGAGAGTATCTCTTATAAAACCTTATATCACTCTGACATACACAAATATTTCCTCTTCACAAGAGCTTGACAAATCAGTAGGCTATCAGAATTCTAAAATATGATATTATGTTTAAACAAGGGTTTGATATCTACATAATTGAAGATGTCTTCAAAGTGAGATAGATTCTTTACAGGTCATGGGAAATATTTTATAAAAAGAAATCAGATAAAATGTTAAAAACCAAAATCTTAAATGTCAGAGTAAAATATTATTCTGGAGAATCTGATTGAATTTCTGCAAGGGGAGGTTTTGAATTAAAACTGAGTAACATGTTGAGCAGCTATGACAGGTGTATTGCCAGACAGGGTATGCTTACTCTTCTAGACAAATGATAGCACTGTTTATTATGAAATACTTCCTAACTTATAATTGATATACTTCATGTGAAAAGTTTATTGGCTGCTACCCATTTTTTGCCAAAATCTTATTTGGATTTCAGGTTTCGTGATTTGCAGTTCTTGGTTTATTTATTATATAGACTCTACTGTAACATATCAAATATTTTCTCTTATTTTCAATGTACAGCACAGATTTTGAAGCCTGTTTTCTGCCATCAATGCAGGGTGGAGAAACTGACATGGGCAAAATATCCTCATTCAGATGAGACATTTTTATCTAAGACCCCATGTGCTACACCTTAGTGATCTTGGCCTCTATTTGTATTTTGTGATATTTATATTGTCATCAATTTGTACTTGATGCTGTCAATTTGTACTTGATGCTGTCAATTCGTACGTGATTCTGTTAATTTGTACTTGATGCTGTCAATTCGTACGTGATTCTGTCAATTTGTACTTGATGCTGTCAATTCGTACGTGATTCTGTTAATTTGTATTATGTGATTATACTTGTTACTCTATGTATTGTCTTGTACTACTAAGTCAGACTCTGCCAGTTAAAAATTCCTCACTACGTTCTCAATACATGGAATTATAAGAGTAATCTCATACTAGCTGTACAGTTGAGTCTTCAGTAATCACATCTAGATCACAAAATTCAAACTTAAACACTTACATCTCATTTCCTAAACTCAATCTGGAGTAGAAGAATACTCAGCTGTCCAACACTCATTCACAAAAAATAAGGACTAAATTTAGGGATCAAATTAAGAAATGTTAGGGTTAATTTTAAGAATTTTATAAAAAAAATTGAGGCAGGTTTAGAAATCTAAATGGATTACTTTTGCACATTTGACACAAGTTTATGAACTTAAATCAGGACTTTTTATATTTCCCCTTGAATTCAACATTTTGTAAGGAATTTTAGTAAAACTGAATAAATTAAGAGTTTTTACTAATTTTAAGGCCGCTGGACAGCCCGCTTTAATTCATTTCTGTTTTAACTGTTGAATAGAGTCTTTAGAAAGTAAATTTAAAATTCTGAATCATGAGTTAATTTCAAACAAAAAGTTGAGTCTCCCCCTCAGTTGACTTGAAGTAACCAGTTGTTGAACAGATTGTAGAGTGAGATAGAATTTGGCTGTGAACCAGGCAGTTATTCTGATCTAGATATAAACATTCCACCAGACACAATACTTCTGGTGAAATAAAACAATGTCTTAAATTCATGCCCGTTCTTTAAAAGTGGCAATGTATATTTTGTAATATTTGTAATGGTCTTAAGCCGTGTTTACACTGCCATAAAAAATTGGCTGGTCCATTTCGAAATGAACTGTTTTCAGTCCAGAGTCGGCCTACTGACCTTTTACTTGGCCAGAATGGTGAGCCATTAAGTACACTCCTGCTCTCCAGTCAGCAGAGGAGAAAAATACTTGGCCGTGATAATTTGTGACTGTCTAAACATGGCTTTAGAGAAGAGAGAAAACGGAATATTAAGGTGAAAAAATTTCTTGAAGATAGGATTGAAAAATACAAAAGCAAATGAATTTCTCTCTCTACTGACATTGATAAAAAATGACGGACGCTACCATTTTTCATAAGGGGGAGGGTGGGGGGAGAGAATAAACTACCAAGCCAAAAAAATAACCAAAATTTATCAGGCAGGGTATGCTTACTCTTCTAGACTGAAACCACTCTTCATTATGAAATACTTACTCACTTATAACTGATATACTTCCTCATGTGAGAAGTTCATTAGCTGCTACCAATATTTCGCCAAAATGTTGTTTTTATTTCGGTTTTTGTTTTGCAGTTCTGATCGTTAGTATTTGGTTTATTTATTTATCAACATACAAAATAAATATCACAGTTCATTTCTGATGGTTAATTTTAGTAACACAGATACTAAATCAAACCCTCTATTGTCCTCTCCAGTCAAACTAGTAATTAACGAATGTTTCTAATTACACTCGTTAACACTGCCTAATAGAATTCATCACCATTTATCATGAACCCTGACCCTTGTCACCATCTGGGCTTTATTCTATTATAAAACTGAACAAGTCTATTTCTGGACAATGGAAAACAATTGACACTAGTTTGAAATATACTTATAAAGGAAACAAAGTACATTAAAGTGATACTACGTCTTAGAATGAACATAAAATTTAAGTTCTCAAAAATAGTTCATCAGTGACCTTACCTGGTGTCATAAAGTTACAACAGAATCCCTGTAAAATCTAGAAAATTGGAAAATTAAAATAAGTAATTATTGAAAAATGCTTAATCTTAATATTAAGCGTTTTTCAATAGTGAATTGTATATTTATGGATAATTACTAAGTTTTTTGGATTTATCGGATTATATAAGGATCCTGTTATGTTATTTATGACACCAGGTATATCTACTGGCTCTTATTGACCAAGTTTAAAATTCTTAAATTTTATGTTAATTCTAAGACATAGTATCACTTTAAAGAAAGTAAGAAAAAACATTATCGGAAGGGTGGGGCGGGGAAGATTGGATGAGTGGAAGAGAGAGAGTGCCTCCTCACAGGCACCCTGTACTATTTTGAGTATTTGTGTGCTTTAGAAATGTAAATATAAACATAGTATAACACTGGTTGGATTCTATATATCTCTATAATATACTGATATCTGATACAGGGTGCAACTAGGAAGAATATTTTACAGATCAATAAGGAAAATACTCCACACAGTTGAATTCTGATTTTAATTTTTTTTTTATCAATGCTGACATTATTATAATCTAACTCAGGTAATTAAACTGACAAAATACATTTTAAGTGCCATAATTATTAAATAAACAGTAATTATAACTACCAGGTTAGCTTACAATTGAAATGTTGAACCTATATACAGGAAAAATAAAAAATATGAGAATATGTGAAAAAACACCTCCTTCAGTCCAGGGGTGATAGGTGAGGGGCAGAGAAGGGGCCACAAAATGTTTCAGGGAGGCCATGGCATTTTAAATTCTTTCACTAAGTTATGTAAATTTTGAAAAAGGGGAGCAAAGCTGGGCCAGACTCTCTGTGGGGGCATTCCCCCTCTCCCCCCTGGCCCCTTGTAGAAATGCCATTGCTCCAGTACCATATATTGTTAAGTTTTCCCCTTTTCCAAAACAAGGTATCCTGATTCAGATGGGTAGTGTCCTGTATCACACAGTCGAGTATTTCTATATATTGTCCCCCCAGGGCTGAAAAAATGTAAAATTTATTCCACTTCCACTGCCAAAATCATGTTAAATGCCTTCTCCGACTCCCTGGATTAGAAAATTTCGATGACCCCCCCTTTCACAACTAGTGCTCTCTCAAATCGAAAGAGGAAGCCGAGGTGCTTGCCAAGCATGCCACTGGTATCACAAAACCAGCGGTAATACTTTTCATTTTTTGATTTCATCTAGTAGACTAGCTTATCAAGCCTAAGATCATAATATTTCCACCTCTAAAAATTCTTTTATTTACTCATAATAATCTAAATTTCTCACAACTTTTAATTCAAACATCATCAAAACATGCAGGGTTTCTTTAAAATATTTAAACTGGCCTAGCCCTTCATTCCTACATCATACATGCTACAAGACAAGACAGATTCCAATCAAGTAAGAACATAGATAGGCCTACCGCTAACTTAAAATACATAGAATAGATCTCAGATCTTTGAAACAATCAACCCATTATTAGGAATTTAAGGTTGTAAGCGTAATGTTACGAAAGCACAGGCACAGGCTAGCAACTCATCAATTCTACAACGCTGGCAAATATCCAAATTGGTCCCGTCATAGACCCAGAGAATAAGACGAGAGAGCAAGAAAATAACATGAAATCTACTTTGTCATTAGACTTTAAGTTTAATTACTTACCGGTACTCTTTTTAGGCTACTCCTTTCCGATGCTTAAATATCCTGAACGATAATCCTTCACAAATCCCCAAATTCCTAAATCCGATAAATATCCCTTTCTTTTTCATACAAACATCAAATATTACTAGAAAAAGTTTGTAAAAGTTCCCAATCGGCTGACATCTTTGTTCGTGAGTGCCGTGCTGCTAGAATGACTGGAACAGTAGAACTGAGTTAGCACCACATTCATAACACAGACGACTATCATCGTGCCGAGTACAGTACTCTGTACCGTATAGCGTCCATGTTGGATATTTTGGGGGGGGGCTTTAGTAGTTCGCAGAATTTAATTTGAACTATCGAGCGGTGGAATCGTAGTGGCCATGGTGCTCCCTGTAAGTTTCCTCGCATAAGGATCAGGATATAATATTACAGGATTTATTACAGTAATAGTGTTCACAGCTCATCGTCCAAATTTGAGCCTTCAAATTCATGTGTGTCCAGAATTATCTGCGTTTGAGAGTTAAAAAGACAACTCCTCTTTTTCTTGAGACACTGCCATATATAGAAAAGACATCTATAGAAATAGTGAGTCAAATTCCTAGTTTTTGTATATTTCTAGTACCGGTACATCTGAAGAATATTCAAGACTCAAACCAACCCCCAAAATGGCGGTTATGTCCCTGTAACATAAATTAATGCATTCTTCACAATCGATATATGTGGAATGTTCTATCTTTCAGTTACATCATTGTTCACTGACGTGCAGTGTACAATGAGGAAAACTAGGCCGGGAAAGATACAGGAAAATACCAATTACAATAAATAATATTCAAAACAAACTTTCTATTAATAACTTCATACAAATACAAGTTAATTTTCTTACAAGGGCAATAACTCACAAATTATTTATTTGAAGGAGGGCTCAACCAAAGCGACTCCACAAGTCATTTAAGTCATCTAAATTTTGCATTAACCCACATCTTAATAAAATAAATATAACCCAAAGTAGAGCAATAAGAAAACCTCTTCAGGTTTCGCGACCCCACAATTCCGTATCTTGTTTTTTTTGATTGGTTAAAGGTTACGTCATCAGAAGGCAACTTTGGTAGAAAACTTGTTAGATTACAGTGGAGACGAAAATTATCAGAAAAAAAAGAAACGAAATTGTTGTCTAATTTAAATTAGGTGAAATATTACACGGACTTAGTTCCCGTTAAAATATCAACAACATGATCATATCCTGTTAACCTTAAACCTTCTAGAAACTTGGGGAATGCAGATTTCCCGGATTTTAGCAAAGCGTTTAGAAATATTCTCATCCCCGCTATATCACCGTCTTTATTGGTATTACATGTAATTCTCTCGTGTATTTCTAGGTCAAAAATACATTCTTGGTACAGGTAATCAACCAGGTGGATGGGTCTCAGTTGATCCAATAGGAACGTGTAGTTGGATCGGATAATCGTGGCATGTTCTTCTTGCATCGATCCTCGCTCGTATCTTGGTGAATCTGAAAAACAAAACAGAATCAAAAAATTATTTTGGGTATTTTTCACTGCCTCAAATTGTTGAAACTAGTTGAAAGATTCACGGTCATTTTGGAACAAATATTTTAAGCCCAAGTCAGATAGATTCAGTACTTTAGTTAGGTACAATCTTTAGACACATTGACACTCAGGCACTGGTCATACAGACACGTTTTCAATGTCTTGGGTCTAAGATATTTGTGCCTAAATGACCGTATATCCCAGATCATCTTGAAGACTGTCAACAATCGTTTAGGAAATAGAATCTTCAATGTGACTCAATCGAAAATTGGTAGATGAAATGAAATGAATGGAGTTTTACGTCCTACTTTCACACATTGGTAGATGAGCAAAGAGATAGAACTCATTGAACAGGACTAATAACTCAACAAAGAGAATATTCCATTCTTGTCAAATTATACCCACCCATTGCGGACGGTGTAACGTTCGGGGTTTCAGATGGTTTTGAATCAATTCCCATCTCTGAATCGTTTGGTTGCTTCTTTGGTGTGTTAAGTTTCTGAAAGATAAAAAACCAAAATATTTGATATGTCAGTTATCATTACAATAGTAAACTCAAAATCCAACGCTGGAATATTTTAAGTCATTCAACAGAAAGTTAAATTCAAAGGGATTCAAAACCTTTTTAAAGCAATTGTATAATAATTATCTGGCTGGGGCACTTATAGCTCCTATTTGAACCGTTCAGATTTCTCGAAAGGGCTCGATTTATTTTCCCATCCGAATGACTAGACGTCTCTTCTAGACCCTCCAGACCCAATGACAAGGGGGAAACTGCGAATAAAGTCTTATCTGAAACTGAAGGGCTGGCAAGGACACCAAACTGGGCCACTGTGGCCCTCTATTTTGAGTCATAAATACCTCTTCTGTAGAAATAGCGTCTTCGATTGATCTTGCAGTAATATCTGCCATATTTCTATCAGGTACAGGTGTGTTGGTGTTAGACTTTGTGACAGTAACATCAGAACTTGGTCTGGACGCTTCTTGATTTTTGTTCGGCGTTTTTGTAAAGAGTATAGCTTTTTGGGTTTCAGCAGTCCCTCGCGTTTCTATAAATGGTACAGCATCTGGCGTTTCTATAAATGGTACAGCATCTGGCGTTTCTATAAATGGTACAGCAACTGGCGTTTCTATAAATGGTACAGCAACTGGCGTTTCTATAAATGGTACAGCATCTGGCGTTTCTATAAATGGTACAGCAACTGGCGTTTCTATAAATGGTACAGCAACTGGCGTTTCTATAAATGGTACAGCATCTGGCGTTTCTATAAATGGTACAGCATCTGGCGTTTCTATAAATGGTACAGCAACTGGCGTTTCTATAAATGGTACAGCATCTGGCGTTTCTATAAATGGTACAGCATCTGGCGTTTCTATAAATGGTACAGCATCTGGCGTTTCAGCAGATACGGCTTCTAAAGGTTCTGGTGTTTTTAGGGGCGTGCTTTTGGAATCTGATTTACGTTGGTTTTTCTGATCTTTCAAAAATTCCTCACATCTTAATTTGATTTCGTTGTTCAGTTTTACCATTTCATCCGAGTTGGGTAGAGATTGGCGAATTTGATCCAAATGTTGAGCGGCAAAATTCTGGAACATGGACCCATTGACTAATATTCTACTAGTAGTGTGGTACATAGAGATTCTTAACGATTCTTTTAAGTTTTCTTTACTCTTAATGGACAGTAATAATTCTGTAACGATCTTTTCTTGATCCATTTTTTCTTTATGTAGCACCTCGAAGTGACTGTTTTCATAATATTTTTGTATGGCTTTACACATTGTTCCGTAAGCTGCAGCAGATAAATGGATCATCAGTCGATTGGAGTGAAACTGAAAATGGGCATGCGCTTCTCTGTTTGCAGCATCAAGGATTTTCTTGACCGCTTTGTCTCTGTTAAGAACGTAAGGTGAGATGTTCTGTTGTGTCGGTGTAGTTTTTCCAGATTCTGTAAGACTGTTGGATTCTGGTTCTTGTTTGATATTTGGACTCTCATACTCTCCTGCCATTTTTATTTTATGAAAGATGAAATCTTGAGAAAAAAAAAACCAATAAATTTGTTACCTTATTTTTATCTATTTTATCATATTTCTTACCGCCGATGGAGTCTACTAGAGCCAACAGAGGCCTGCAGAGAGAGCCTGCAACGCCAATCAACAGGCTGGAGTACTAGCATCGTGTTCAAACCACACCCCCATTCGTCATACTTCCTCAAGACCATGTCAAAACCCGTATTCGTGATACGATGTCGATGGAGTACTAGCAACAATAGGCCTACTTCAATTATACTAGACAAGTAACATTGTTGCAATAGCCTAGGCTATAGTATTAATACGTCAATACATTGTCGTGCTTTCATGGGGTGCCCCTTTTAAGCAGTCAATCGTTTTAATTTGTCTCGAAGACCCGGGCCAGTTCACCAACCTGCGACGTTACATTTTCCAGAGATCTAAAAGACAAAGGCAGAAAATAAAAGTTAAAAAAAACCTACAAGTTGAAAATTTCAAGGCTTGTCTTGTGACCTTGACTATGCTTTGAAATGGTAACGTCTAAATTCTGGACATGGTATTGGTATTTTGCAAATTACTGGATAATTATTCGATTTCTACACATGGGAATATTCAGCATACAGAAATCAATGACCAAAATCGATCAAACACACAAGTGCAAATATACAAAAGTGTCGAAAACAAAACGTATAATTGTTTTTATTAAAAACATTTGTTGTCTGAATCCTTTTACATCACGTGATAGATCACATGACTCATCATCTGACCTCAAGTCACATGATCTAATGTTTTTCTTTTCCCAAGAAATAGAATAATCGAAGAAAAAGGGTCTATTCTGAAATATTTTAAGGGCTTTTAAGCAATGTTCTTTTAGTTAATTGTGAATTAAAAGAAGGCTGAAATTTTTTAACAAATAGTATTGTCTGTCAATCGGAGCTCATGCGGAAAGTGGTAAAGTGGAGCGATTTTATGCTACATAATAGCCGGTGTTGTGTTCACGACTGTTTTGATTTCATTTTGTTACCTTACATTCTTTGATATAGTCTTACTGGTATTGGATCCTAGGAAATCAACACATTTTGTTCAGTTGACTTTTGACTCTGGACTGTTCAGACAAACTTTCAAAATAAGCCCCAGCATTAAATGAAAACATCATCTTCAAAATTGTGAACATGATGTGAAATAAAAAGTCATTGCTGAAGAGAGTCTGAAAGTGACAGGGGTTTCAGGATTTCTAAGAGTAGCAGGGGTTCTAGAGAGTTGTTATGGCTGAAGTATTATTTAAAGTCATTATTATCGGTGACCCTACTGTGGGGAAAACATCCTTTGTCCAGAGATATGTGAATAATTCCTACAGAAAAGACTATAAAATGACAATTGGAGGTGTGTTGTTTATTCTTTAAAATTTGTGTTCATTTGTTATCAAATTTACATCTGAGATCAAAAAATCTGGCCCTACCTAGATTCTCAAGTGTAATATCCATCAACAGTTACATTAATAATTCATCCAAATACTGCAAATCCTTTTTTTGAGAGGGGTGTAGAAGCTTGGAATTCTATGTTCTAGGTAGATAATTGTTCTGCCCTACCATTGACGATGTAACTTCTGTTAAACACATCAGAGGAGCTGGGAAGAGCCAGATATTTAATCTATACGAGAGATTGATGCCTGTGTGTGTTAATTGTTCTATGACAAGTGCACATCATTTAAAGGGTGACCTAATATTCCTGTCAGGTTAAAGTTTACCCCATTGCCTACTGGATGAATTGGCCAGTCCTCAATAACTTATACTATTTTTTATTTAACATTTTATCACAAATATTGTCCTAGTTTTAAGCCCGAAACCAATTATTTACAAAGGGAGGTAAGTCAAAAAGTTTGCTGAAAAGTGGTCTTTCTAAGTGTGATAAATATTTAATTTGTTGTATTTCAGTTGATTTTGCTCTGAAAGTGATAAAATGGTCTGATAACAGAAACATAAAGTTACAACTGTGGGATATAGCAGGTATTGTTTTACCAGTATTTCAATATTTTTACTATATTCTATTTCTATTCCTTTTCATTGACCTTTAAACATGTGCAAAGTGATTGCATATTTCTACTTTGGTAAAGCTTGTAGGTACCCAAGTGATACTCATGAATATTCATGATCAAATGCACAATCTCTTCCAGACCTTTTTAATGGGCTGTTTTCTAACAATAAATACACACATACAACTTCTGAACATTACAGTCATGAGTAACTGTAAACCCAGTTTGGTATTGAAAAAATCACATCAAGTGGTTAGATTCATATTTTGGTTTGAGAAGAAATTGAACCCAGGATTGAATATGGTCAAGCATGTAGTTACTGTGGACTGAGCTAGTCACTGGTCACATACGTTTGTTATATTTGTAGGTCAAAGAAATTATACAAAACAATATATTTACACCTTTATTTCAATCATTTTGACGATAATTTGGTTTTTTTCAATCATATTGGTAGTAATATTTATTTATTTTCTGTCTTATGTTTTCAGGTCAAGAAAGGTTTACGTCAATGACTAGAGTTTACTATAAAGATGCTCACGCCTGTATCATCATGTTCGATCTCACTCAACGCTCCACATTTCAGAGCGCCATTAAATGGAAGAAAGATTTAGATACCAAATGTTCCTTACTAGATGGCAGTGCGGTACCTTGTTTATTATTAGCTAATAAGGTAGGCTTTAAACTAGATGGCAGTGCGGTACCTTGTTTATTATTAGCTAATAAGGTAGGCTTTAAACTAGATGGCAGTGCGGTACCTTGTTTATTATTAGCTAATAAGGTAGTGTGTTTTTTTGTCGGATAGTATCTTGAATTCAAACTTTTTTTTAATTTTTCAGTTTTTGATTTTATTTTTGTTTTGTTTCAGGCTGATTTAACCCATCGTGAAGTAGAACAACAAGAAATAGAAGATATGTGTAAGGAACATGATTTTCTAGGTTGGACGGAAACTTCAGTTAGAGAGGGGTTAATGATAGAAGAATCTATGAGGTAAACCAGTTTTATTATTGATATTTTAGACAAAATCTTAATGTTTCCTAACAGTGGTCTGACTGAATTCTTGAACTGTTGATGCATGTTAAACAAAAATGTTTGTTAGTCCAAAGAACCTTGAAACATGGTACCTTTTCATGCAAAACCTCAACAAATAAAAAATTTTAAAAATCTTATAGAACATGAAATACTTTCAACAATCCCTCAAGAATGCAGGGTGTGATACAGGAAGATGGAAGCCACAGAAAATATCAGATACCCTGAGAGAAAATTTAAATACATATCTGTTCAGAATCACTTTAGTTTTTGTCATATCTATTTTAGTTTAAGCCATGGGGAGAGGGTTCTAATTTCGAAACACCGTGTAATAAAGACGATGATGTCTTGATACTTGCTTTCCCTGGTAGCCTTGATGTAAGGCAGGAAATGTTAAGAAAGCAAGAGGTGGCTTGGCCTTCCCACTTTGGAAAGGCGAAGAGTAAATAACCATTATACAAATTCATTGTGCACAAAGCAGACCATGCTTACTCTTTTCGAAACACCTGATGATACTTCTCTTTGGAGGAGTCCACTACTATACAACTTTTACTTTCCATTTCTGTCTTTGATTGACAGAAATGTCTTGCTTGTACAGATTTTTATTTAAAATACATTTTGGTAGCTCTGTTGGCTGTTGTTACTTTCGGATAATGATCAACTAGAACTAACTATGTTTTTATCTTTCATATTCTGCAGGTTTTTAATCGAAGAAATGATGACGAAGCACGCGGAGTTGGATGATTTAAACGATTCAACCAATCAGAATGGTCGTGAAAATACAATCAGGTTGAACAATGAGTTGAGTTCTATCACTCAACGTAGTCGGTGTTCGTGTTGATAAATACTCGGAATAGACTCATAATTACCTAGAGATAGGGCTGGGAGAGGAATCCAAGCCAATATTTATAACAATGTTAAAGAATACGAGATATGAGGACCTGTGGGGGTTGCAGTCTTCTATTTTGTGCAGATGTTGGAAAAATTTGATGCAAACACTGGTATATTTGAAAATGAAATGAATGGAGATTTATGTCCTACCTTTCTACACCATGTTGATTAAAGAAGACGATGGTATATTTGAGGTCCAAGCTAATGATGGTTTACAACTCTCCTCTCTTAAATAGCTCGTACACCCTACCCTTACATTAGGAGAGTGAATATGAACAGAACATTAGTTAAAAATCAATATCAGTCATTAAAACCATCTGGATTATAAAAGTTAAATGACAGTTAGTATGGTGTTCAACTAGTAGTTTTGTTTCTGAAAAGCAGTCTTGTTTTTATGATGAAGTTGCCGCAGAATTGATGATATTTTGATATTAAACAAAAAATCCAAGTTGCATCAAAGTGAAAGGAAGAGTCTCTCGGAGAGATTTGATTTTTGTGCAACTTTTTTTTGACCAAAGATTGACTTCATAAGATCGTCTTATGGACCAACCTGACAAAAATATAAACGGCCAGATTTACGAAATCCTTGATTATTTTCTGAGCAAAGCAAAAAGTGTTTTGAAATTTTTCTATATTTTTTTAAATAATTGGAATATCAGCTTCAAGTTAGTATTGTTAGTCTTACAATGTCTTTGCCCCTTTTTTTCAGCTCAAACAATAGGATTATTTAGTGATTAGGTTGGTTGAAAAGAAACCAGTTACTATTGGTTACCAACTAGTCACTATTCAACAGAAAGCACTGGCACAGGGTTAAAGTTGTGTTTAGATGTGGTTTCATGTTAATAAAGAAGAAAATCATATTATAGTTGTCATGTATATAATTATACATGAACTTAAATAGATCATGTATTTACTAATTGGAACTAATAATGATAATACATCAGGACCTAGCTTTCTTTTTACAAAATCTTGAACGGAGCTCGCTGTGGATTATTTTAGTGTTCAAGTCATCTGATTGGTCAATCATTAAAGTTGATTTCAATCTAGATTTTTGAATCAATCAGATTACTGTATTTCTTAAAATCTTGATTTCCTCTTTGTTAAGATTTGTGAAACAGGGCCTAGCTGAAGATATATAAGTTAAGTAAAATAAGATTTAGGAATAAAATAAAGAAACTACAAGAGTAGATTGAGTTGAAGTCTCAGCTGTTGTTCCTTGTATTATATTATTCCTCTAAATAATATGAAATTATATTAATAGGCAAGAGAAGATATTTGTGCTCATCAGGGCATGATTCAAAACAACTACAAAGGCAGTCTATTTTGTTTGAGGTATAACATTGTGTTGATTACAACTTTCATGTCTTAAAGACTGCTAGTATTTCTGTTTTGAATTGTCACCAGATGGACACAGATATTGAATTTAGTGTGTGATACTGTGTGCGTTATTCAGAAAAATCAAAATTGTTTTGTTTTGATATATTTATTTACTTTTTGAGAATATTTAAGTTTGCTCAAATTCACCTCTTTTGAAGTAGATCCTGTGTTTTTGGAGCGAAGATCCTATTTTGCCCTACATATCAATGGTTGTTTATGTTTGTCTTGCCCTAGCATTGTAAAAAATAAATTCAAAGTGAGGATGTTTTGGAGCTTTAGTCAGACATGACAGGAAAATACAGTCACCTAATCAAGTTGAGCTTCTTCCATCTTTTTTGAGATTGATTTACAATTGTTAAATTATGCTTAATTTATTATATTTTTGAATAAAGTTATATAGTTGGAGATTAAGAAGTTTTAAAACTCATTGAAAGATTCCAAAGCAAAGGGATTGCACCAATGAAACAAGTCAAAATTAAAACTTATAATTTGACTGATCCGGCATTCCTATTGTTGAAAATTTTGATAAAAATTTACAGAACTGTTATTTATTGTCAAAATAAAATAGAGTCCTGAGTCCTTTTCCCGCTCCTAATTGGACTAATGACCTTAGCAACATAAACCTACACAGCTTGTAATCACAGTTTGTAATCACAGTATGTAATCACAGTTTGTTTTGTAATCACAGTATGTAATCACAGTTTGTAATCACAGTTTGTAATCACCGTTTGTAATCACAGTTTGTAATCACAGTTCGTAATCACAGTTCGTAATCACAGCCTGTAATCACAGTTTGTAATCACAGTTTGTAATCACAGCCTGTAATCATAGTTTGTAATCACAGTTCGTAATCACAGTTTGTAATCACAGTTTGTAATCACAGTTTGTAATCACAGCCTGTAATCACAGTGTGTAATCACAGTGTGTAATCACAGCTTGTAATCTCAATTTGTAATCACAGTTTGTAATCACAGCTTGTAATCTCAATTTGTAATCACAGTTTGTAATCACAGTTAGTAATTACCGTTTGCACCACAAACAAGCCTGTAAAATTGTGATCTCAATTTGTAATCACAATTTGTAATCACAGCCTGTAATCACAGTTTGTAATCACAGTCTGTAATCACAGTTTGTAATCACAGTTTGTAATCACAGTTTGTAATCACAGTATGTAATCACAGTATGTAATCACAGTCTGTAATCACAGTATGTTTTGTAATCACAGATTGTAATCACAGTTTGTAATCACAGTTTGTTTTGTAATCACAGCCTATAATCACAGTTTGTAATCACAGTTTGTAATTACAGTCTGTAATCACAGTTTGTAATCACAGTTTGTAATCACAGTATGTAATCACAGTATGTAATCACAGTTTGTTTTGTAATCACAGATTGTAATCACAGTTTGTTTTGTAATCACAGCCTATAATCACAGTTTGTAATCACAGTATGTAATCACAGTCTGTAGTCACAGTCTGTAGTCACAGTTTGTAGTCACAGTTTATCACAGTTTGTAATCACAGTCTGTAATCACAGTCTGTAAAAACAGTCTGTAATCACAGCCTATAATCACAGTTTGTAATCACAGTATGTAATCACAGTATGTAATCACAGTATGTAATCACAGTTTGTAATCACAATTTGTACCACAAACAAGCCTGTAAAATTGTGATCTCAATTTGTAATCACAATTTGTAATCACAGCCTGTAATCACAGTTTGTAATCACAGTTTGTAATCGCAGTTTGCACCACAAACAAGACGATACGTGTCTTCACTGAATAATGTAAATATTAACTAGCTGTCTAGCTGTAGCATACAACACATCCAATGTGAGCTTGATTCGAAGACAGAATAACGAAAAAATCACAGTGTGTAATCACAGCCTGTAATCACCGTTTGTAATCACAGCTTGTAATCTCAATTTGTAATCACAATTTGTAATCACAGCCTGTAATCACAGTTTGTAATCACCATTAGTAATCAAACTGTTTGTAATCACAGTTTGCACCACAAACAAGCCTGTAAAATTGTGATCTCAATTTGTAATCACAATTTGTAATCACAGCCTGTAATCACAGTTTGTAATCACAGTTTGTAATTACAGTCTGTAATCACAGTTTGTAATCACAGTTTGTAATCACAGTATGTAATCACAGTATGTAATCACAGTTTGTTTTGTAATCACAGATTGTAATCACAGTTTGTTTTGTAATCACAGCCTATAATCACAGTTTGTAATCACAGTATGTAATCACAGTATGTAATCACAGTCTGTAGTCACAGTCTGTAGTCACAGTTTGTAGTCACAGTTTATCACAGTTTGTAATCACAGTCTGTAATCACAGTCTGTAAAAACAGTCTGTAATCACAGCCTATAATCACAGTTTGTAATCACAGTATGTAATCACAGTATGTAATCACAGTATGTAATCACAGTTTGTAATCACAGTTTGTAATCACAGTTTGTAATCACAGCCTGTAATCACAGTTTGTAATCACAGTTTGTAATCACAGTTTGTAATCACAGCTTGTAATCACAATTTGTACCACAAACAAGCCTGTAAAATTGTGATCTCAATTTGTAATCACAATTTGTAATCACAGCCTGTAATCACAGTTTGTAATCACAGTTTGTAATCACAGTTTGCACCACAAACAAGACGATACGTGTCTTCACTGAATAATGTAAATATTAACTAGCTGTCTAGCTGTAGCATACAACACATCCAATGTGAGCTTGATTCGAAGACAGAATAACGAAAACACTCAAAACTTCTCTATGTTATTTTATTGAACGTGATAAGATGAATAACAATATATTATATAATATCAGATAGGTGATACAGCCTAACATGCCAAAATATACAGCAAATCAAACCGTGGACAAGGTACAGCACAGTAATTTTGGCATATTTTGCTGTAAACTGTAAGCAAATTAGTACAAATTAGATCATTCAATATAGGCTTTTAATAATTGTATTTAAATCTAAAATAATACATATAGTCATATTATGCAGAAGTAGAGTACTATGGGATGGAATTTGAAATGAGCCTTGGACGGAATAGGCCTACATACATGGGTTAAATACATTCACCAACAAAAATAATACATTATACACAACACAAAGATGATTAAAATAGAACAGGCAGCAGTAACACCCCTTACTTCACAAATGAACTCATCTAGTCCACAGAATTCATTGAAAGGATGCATGTGTGGAAGAGTTCATTAAAGGAACAAGGGGTGTTGATACTGATATAAAATATGCACATGTGGAAGAGTTCTTTAAAGTGGTAAGGGATGTTGGATAGATCTCTGAAATGCTTTTATAGCTTTCACTTACGGAAATAAAAAGGTCAAGTTTTTCAAAATCTTGCAATAAAAAATATTATGCATGTGGATATTTACATGAAATTTTTACAATACCTTGCCAAATTACAAAACATGGCCATGGATTTAAAATCAGGACGGAAATAAAACATTGGCCATCACAAACCCTAAAATATCAGCACCATAAAAAATATATTTACATAGGGATGTCTATTTGATTCTATTAGCCAGTAATGTCTGACTAGTGCTCTAGACTGTTGATATGACTGTATTTACCAGTCATGTCTGACTAGAGCTCTAGACTGTTCTATCAGCCAGTTATGTTTGGCTGGGCGTGCTTACATTTTTTACTACATAACCCTGAAAACTATCTGCTAGAATCTAAAATGACTGGATCTAAAAAAAATTCCAGGCTCTGGCATTGATGATACATCTTGCCGGACATGTGACAAAAAATGTCAGCAAAAGAGGTTCAAATAGCTGGCAGTGAAAATTTTGAAACAATAGCCCTGATCTAACTTCTACAATATTATTGTCCAAACGACCTTTGATCCCAGAATTCTGGATATCAATTCTTAAAACATAAACCCAAATAACAACATCTTTTGAGAGAAAGCGAAAGTAAAAGATTGTAATAGGGTCATAATGTCCTTACAGAAATCTCGGTCAATATTTTAAAATATTAAAAACTAGTCTATCTATTAAACTAAAACTAATACAGTCTTTATATTACATAGCCCATTTAGATCATATAGATTATTATAGCATGGATTTTACTTGGTAAAGCTTGAATATTGAGTAAAACAGAAAAATAGGTCTAGAGTAGACTTGTTGAACAGTGCTGTATTTTCAAAGGTTGGATGGAGTAGGCTATTGTATGTAAGGAGGACCTACAATGGATAGACGGTTGGGAGTAAAAGCATGTTTATTGAATGCAACAGAAAAGTAGGTCTGGAGTGAAGTGATTGAACAGTGCCCAGTTACATGCTGTATTTTTATATCTGGATAAAATAAAAAAGTTGGCCTAAAGTATATTGTCAAGGATGGATGAAACAGAACAGTGCTTTGTAAAATGCTGTAATTTAATATTTGGAAGAAATAGAAAAGTAAGCCTACATTGGGCAGAACAGCAAACAAAAGTAATTCTACTTAGGATGAAAGAGACAACACAAGAAGGCCTATATATTGCTATATAACAGTTGAAAGTTCAGGTTTATAAATTGGATGGAAGAGTAATAAAGATAGGCTTCTTTGAATGGACAGATTGTAGTTCTAGTTTCAAACTAGTAGTAGTTTGTATATTGGATGGTTCAGAAAAGTAGGAATACACTGAATAGACAGTATTTTGGATAGACAGTTGGATATAAAAAGCTGTATATTGGATAGACAGTTGAATATTAAAAGCTGTATATTGGATAGACAATGGGGAAGAAAAAGCTCTATATTGGATAGACAATGGGAAATAAAAAGCTCTATATTGGATAGACAATGGGGAATAAAAGGCTCTATATTGGATAGACAATGGGGAATAAAAGGCTCTATATTGGATAGACAGTTGAATATTAAAAAGCTGCATATTGGATAGACAGTTGAATATTAAAAGCTGTATATTGCTATATATAGTATATTGGACGTATAGTTTATTATCACAGTCAAATATCAAATGGATTTCAAGACAAATACCATAGGGACCCTTTCCATAAAAACACAACATAGATAAAAATCCAATTTTGGTAATACTCTAATCTTATTGGTTAATAAAACTAGTTTCAAATAAATTACTAGTGATAGACCAATCAGATAACTGGAAGAAAAACATCATTTTATGTTCAGTTTTCTTGAAAGTGACCCCTGGAGTCAAAAACCTTTACTCAAAATCATATTGATAAATCATTCTCTTCATCCGATTGGTCAAAAACCTAGTTTTATCAACCAATCGAATTACCATATTTCCTTAAATCTTGATTTCGTTCTCCTTAAATCTCAAGTAAATTATAATTTTGTTAAGGTGTGTTTATGTGAAATCAGCCCGAGGTCTATGTCAGATTATAGCTTGAATTTAAAGACAATATTTTCGCTGTAAGATTCTCTGATATTCAGCACTAGATTGGGCGAAGGAAGATTTCAGTATGGCTTCATCAGTAGTTCGATATACTGGTATGACATCATCATGGGGTC
This sequence comes from Lottia gigantea, assembly GCF_000327385.1. Classification (NCBI taxonomy): domain Eukaryota; kingdom Metazoa; phylum Mollusca; class Gastropoda; family Lottiidae; genus Lottia; species Lottia gigantea. Next base: position 572,134 of record NW_008707309.1, read on the forward strand.
CTGAAATATAACATTCATCAAATTAATTACAAATTATCAAATAAAATAATGTTTTACATCCTAATTTTCTTAACTAAAAAGTAAGGAAATGCCATGCAGTGTGCAATGATCAAAGGGGCAAATCGGGTAGAAAAATCCAAAGGTATTATGGTGACATCATTCCGTCACATTAATAAATAAATATTAGTCAGATGTAAGGACAGTATAAACAAAATTTACTTACCAGCCTCTAAATGTTTAGCGATACTACGATCTAATTCAGCCCGTAGTTTATTACTCAATATCTCATCTCCTCGGCCACTTTCATAAGGTGATATCGCCGAGATATTCAAATTACCAAAACTAGTCTGTAATTTACTACGATGTTTCTCACTACTATAAAATAATAAAATAAACACAAATATTAATTAGTTCAATAATTGTTTATCGTTGTTCAAGCTGTAACATTTTAATTTTTTGGTTACATTTTAATCAAGAAGTTACAAGAATATTAAGTTACAAGAAGGGTAAGTTACAAGAATAGTAAGTTACAAGTAAGTTACAAGAATAGTAAGTTACAAGAATAGTAAGTTACAAGTTACAAGAATAGTAAGTTACAAGAATATTAAGTTACAAGAATATTAAGTTACAAGTAAGTTACAAGAATAGTAAGTTACAAGTAAGTTACAAGAATAGTAAGTTACAAGTAAGTTACAAGAATAGTAAGTTACAAGTTACAAGAATAGTAAGTTACAAGTTACAAGAATAGTAAGTTACAAGAATATTAAGTTACAAGAATAGTAAGTTACAAGTAAGTTACAAGAATAGTAAGTTACAAGAATAGTAAGTTACAAGAATAGTAAGTTACAAGTAAGTTACAAGAATAGTAAGTTACAAGTTACAAGAATGGTAAGTTACAAGTTACAAGAATATTAAGTTACAAGAATAGTAAGTTACAAGTTACAAGAATATTAAGTTACAAGAATAGTAAGTTACAAGTCACATGACTAACAATACTGATCAAGTTATTATGAGATTATATTTTTTTCCTGATAAATAAAGATGGTAAATAGTCACTTTTGACATTTTGGCATGCCCAATAAAGAGAAGGTCTTAAACTTACGCTAATTTTGATTTGAGACTTAAAGTTTTATCAGTCGTCTCTTGTAACTGATCGCTTAATCTTAGCCTCCATCTCATTTCACTCTCGTAAAGATCACGATATCGTCTTGATTCTATTTCTTTACTTTCTCTTGCCGCTACGGCCTGTTCATACTTCAACTTTAAACTCGTATTTTCATCCTGAAAGTATTAATTTGGTTGAAGAGTAAAAGTGAGCAAATGAATGACAATTTTTATCGAATCGCATACTAACTAGACGTCACGTTTTAAACTTATAAAGTGGTACAGAAAGCTTCCTATCAACATACAAGGTGACATTTAGCTAACTATATGCCATTGACAATTTTAGAGTACTTAATTTGTCAACTCAATATCCCTTTCCATGTGCCCACAAAGGTATATCAACTCATCATCCCTTTTATACAGACCTCCTAGTAAATAATTCCTACATGGTATTTGATACTAAGGCTTGTCAACATGATATCTATTTTTAATGTCCATATAGATAATAATATTGTATTGTTTTTTCAATGGATAATATCCAGTCCATCCAAATTCCATTCCAATACTTACATCAAGACGTTTCTTATCCGATAGAATTTTATTCTCGTTATCTCCCCTGGATCTATCTAATTTATCGCGAGCTCGACTCTGTTCTTCTAAATATAGATTGACCTCATCTAGTTTACGATTTAACTCCATTCTATATTTAGCTTCTAATTCTTTACGAAGTTGTTCTACCACGCCTTTCTCAGTACTACTTCCATTTTCTAGCTGATTCTACAATTAAGTAAGATTCAATTTGTGAGTTTTGGGTGTCATTTTGTGATTTGTTTGTATACTACGAGCGGCAGAATGAAAGACAGGTTGGAAGACAGGTGTGAAGACAGGTCTATCTGTGGGGAAGAATGGAGGACAGGCTTGAAGACAAGTCTATCAGTGGGTTCTCAATATCTTGATGATCATCAGTACCCTGATTTTTACCTTTTTATAAGTAAGGTATTATCAACATTCATCTATTTTAACCTTTGATTTAAAAACGTAAAATACAGTTAGCTTAATTATCATTCTTTGAGCTAAGAAATGATCATTTTTAATCTTTACATAAATAACTTCAAGGGAATAGAAATTTCTTAGTCTGTAACTGATCAAAAAATACTCTACTCAATAAAGGAGGTTCATGTAAAAGTATAATATTTTTTGTAATATTCATTGATTTTGGAATTGAAGGTAAGTGTATGTGAAAGGGTAAATTTGATATTGACAATTGGTCATTGGTCTAATCGTTAAACTGCACGATTTTAGCGGGAAGGGGAATGTGTGGTTAAACAAGACTCCACTGTATTTAAGTGAAATGTAAGTGAGAATATACACATGAATTATCTATTGTGTTTAAGTCAGTCTTTATGTGAATTTTGTGTCAAAATCTGCAAATTAATGTACAAAAACAAACTCCAATTTAAATGAAATTTTAACAATAAAAAATCTGAAATAAAATCTGAAATGTTCAAAATGAAAACCATGCTATAAATTGAAAAACAAAATTCATTCTCTAATGGAGGGAGTGCCCCTCAACAAGCTTGTATGATAATAAAATGCATGATGCAAGCATTGTCTTAGCCTCTAAACTGCTATTTCCGAAATAGCCTATGAGTATGATACAAAGTACAAATTAAGATGATGATTTTTTTTTTGCCTGACCCAGATGTGATAGCTCATGACCATCAACATACATTAAACTGGTAAACCAAAATATATCTAAAATTGCTATCAGAGGCTAAAACACAGTTCAACATAGCAAGCCTTCATGCAGAATTCAACCAACAGCTAAATTCAACCAACAGCTAAAGTTCAACCAACAGCTAAAATTCAACCAACAGCTAAAATTCAACCAACAGCTAAAATTCAACTACTAGCTAACAATGTACCTTTAAACAAGAATAATTAGATTCGAGTTTAACTTTACTAGTTTCCAGTTCATTGACAGAGTTTTCTAGAGATTTGACACATCTCAGCTCTTTTTCTAATTCTCGGTTTTTATTCTGAAGTTTTTCTTTTGTTTCAACTTCTGATTCAAGTTGTAGTCTGATATCCTCTAGCTGCCAAGGGGAGGGAATAAATCATTTATTCAAAATTTTCAGAGGTTGGGGAGGGGTTTGGAGGGAGAATGCCATGATCTTGTTTATCAAGACAGAACTTGATTTATCAGTATATACAGTGAGATTCTAGCTTAACAATTAATATCAATTCCTTCAATTATCCATTGAGAAATTTTGGGGGATTTAATAATATTTGAGCTATCTCTCTAATAGGTAAGGAAGGGTTAGGTTTTTTTCTTCACTTGTTTTTCAACTCTTTAGAAGAAAATAAATATATTTCTATTTTAACCTTTGTTATTCAAATATCTCAAAATTTTTAACCCAAATTAAAACTAACATTTCTTTCTGAGGCTTAGCTATTAACTAACGATTAGAGAGGAGATACTTTCTTGACCAATGAAAAGCTTACCTGTCGTTTGGCCGTAGATAACGTTGCCTCCATTTGAACTCTTTCTTTATCAAATTCTGATTGGAGGTCACCGATTCTCGAATCACCAAAATCTGGTTCCTATTTTAGTACAGTAAGGGTTAGTGTTAAATACAGCATGCATAGAAATTATAACATAGTTAGATGATTCAAAATTCAAAAAAGGTGAAAGTAAATATCTCTATATCTTGTTATCCCCAGACTATACAACTTCTCTAGCCCAGTTTCTATTCTCAATTGAATAGACACCCTATTAGAAAACCGAATTGAATAGTTCAACAGTGTCATCTAGACCTCAGCCTGAAACTCTAGAGAACTAGGTTAGCTACATCAGGTTTCAATGATATAGGTGGCGGTAATGACATCATTGAATGGACCAAGAGCAAGATGTCAAAGTTCAGATAAAACTGTTATTTCGAAATACATCATAGAATTAAAATAAACTTTCCCAGGACTTATATTAAATTTAATTAATGCTTTTCACATGCAAGATTCAAACCATTCCTTAGATTTTTCATGCAAAAATTATCAACATTTTAGTTCAGTTCCCATAACCCACAATCCAACTGCTAAAATAATCGGAATTCAGCCTTCACCAATCAAGAGTGCTGAGACAGTAATATTATTACTTACCTTGAGACGTTTTCGTGCTGCTTTTAGATGAGCTTTTAACTGAGTCACTTCTTTTTCTAAATCATTGTTCCTGTGGATAGAATTGGATGAATTTCAATGGAGTTTTATAGTCCTTTTTCAATGTCAGCCCCTCCTTACCTGTATCACTGACTGGGGGAGACAGGGTTGAAAAGGATGGAGGTATTATCTTGACCTATGTTGGGATTGAACCCTGGGTTTTCAGGTTAGCGAGCAAGTGTCTAACTCACTGATCATTTACCTCCCCTGCATAGGTATTATGGGGTCAGAGCTGACACTGGGCAGACTCTCGAAAGCACTGGCCTTTTTCTTACTTTGAGGAGGATTTCAACCCACGGCACCTAATCACATAGCAGACGACAATCCAACTCGCTACTGACTGAGCTATTCCACTGTTACAAAAAGACAGTGTTCCAACCCAACGATAGAGGGAAGTATTAGGGTTGTAACTCTCTGTTATGTTATTGTTTGTGTTAACCCTGATTCTTACTGTAAATGTTTCTAACATCTTATTTTGAAGAGTTTTTCTTTTAAGTATACCTTGTTTATGACTGGTAGACACTTTTTGAACTTATTGAACAAGAGTGAGAAACAAAATATATAAAATACAGAAAATAGACTGACCTTGCTCTTTCATCTTCATATCTTGCTTCAAAAGTTTTCTTCCCTTCTGCTACCTTCTTAAGTTTACGTTTCTCCTGCAATTAAAATATATTAAACATTAAAACAGTCAATTTCTGCATAAACTTCAAATTTTCGAACATAAATTTCTGCCATTTTGTAACAAAGTTTGTAAGAGATAAATAGATTGTGGCAGATTTAGCTGAAAGTTAATTCTATGGTGGCCTACTTCTTCAAATGTTACTAACTATCATGATATTTGCGAATTTTTGAAAAACATTTGAATCTTGGATTTATATGAGTATTGAGTTTGAAATGAAATATAATAGATTTTTAGAGTTCCATTGTTTTTTTTCTGAAACTTGTTTGGGCTAATTTGGATGATCTGAGTTAAAAAGATAAATAAAAGATACCAACCTCTTCAAGTTGTGCTCCACTATCTTGATTCTGTCTCTGTAACTGGGCCAGCTAGAAATTAATAGAATAATCAGATAAAATTTTTGAGGAACAGATGGTCAACTTGATTTGTCAACTTTTCAAACATATTGACATCTTTCAAATTCTCTTTAAGTGAAAACATGAAGTGGAATGTAACTTCTCATTCTACTCAGATCAGGTTTATTGAAGACAAAATCTTTTTTAGGTCTGATATTCTGTTAAAACATGAGTTTATGAATTTTGAATCTTTTTCGTGGTTTGGACCAAAAGTTGGCCTAATTTATTTTGAGATATAATTCAGATAAAATTATTCTTCATTGAAAAAACAAGTATAAATACTAAAATTAGTTAGAACTCTAGATTATCTTTTACAATGTTAGGTAAGTTATCAAAAAATTAGAAATAAACAGACAACAAAAATTCTCTTAAATGATTCAGAAATATTTCACCTTAAATATCTTCCAAATTCTAAATAATATATCAAGGCTGCCCTAGATCAGTTCCTCTCGGACAAGACCAACCTTCTTTCTGTGTAATATCACCAAATTTCTAAAGAAAGTATTGAGACTGCCCTAAATCAGTAAATTACATGACCAACTATTTCTGTTTATGCTAACTGTGTTGTCATGCCAACTTACCCGGAGTCCTAATTTAGAACGAGAAACAACTTCCTGTTCCCATAATCCCTTGGATTCTTGCGATTCAAGTTCGAAAGCTGTTCTATTAGCTGTTTCTACCTACAGTAGGAGAGAGTGTTAAAATGTTAGTCACTATTTCACATCTATTAAAGAAGGTTAAGAATTATCAAAAAAAACCAAAACAAAAAGGTTTCCTGAAACTTTGAAATGAAATGGAGTTTTATGTTCTATTTTTCAGGTTTAGTTTAACTCAAATTAATAACACCATACAGTGTGCAATGAGAGAAATTTTGCCAGGACAGCAGCATTAAGCCACTCTGTTTGGATTTCTCACTGTCTAGGGATCTTTAATAAGCATAGCTATATAAATAACTGGATATATTTTCTATGTCTGATGCATCACTGACAGGGGGACACCGAGTTGAAAAAGTCACTCAAAAGGTCATCAAAAACTGATGAAGATGTTAAATACAAAGAGTTATTAGCAGACAATGCCACAATAAAGCAAGATTCACAATCTACACATCTAAATAAGCTTATATATATAATGTAAAATAAACAAGAGTCTATGTTAGAAGTTGGGTTATAAAGAAAGAGGGGTGGGGGAGGGATTAGAGGTGTGGGGGCTCATGTTAGAAGCCAGTATCTAGGTTATACAGTATATAATAATCCTGCAGGTTATGAAGTTAGTTAAAGTTATGAAGAAGAAGAAGAAAGAGAAGCTACACAATCTTCAACACTACCAACTTACTTCTAACGGAGAATCAGACTCATCCTCATGCTGTAATAATACATGCTGTTATTATATAATATAATATAACTAACGCCTAGTGTGTGCATTGCATGTTAGGCATGCGCATACAAATATTAAACATACATGTAGTGTGTAGTGGCGTTTCTTAGGCGAAGCCATATAAAAAAAAAATTGCCTCTATGCCTCCATTGATAATTATCTGGCCTAATGATTTGTAGTGCCTGCACATCGACTGATCGACAAATCAGTTATCCTCGGTATTTTGAGCTATATTTGAAAGTTGAATTTGTGAAAATTATGTGAATATGATGAAAGAAAACTCATGCATTTATGTTTTAGTCTCGTCAAATTACAGAATTAAGATCATTTGATAAAAGATGATATCAAACAACAATGTCCACTGTCTTCAAATTATGTGTATATAATAAACTAGCACTCATGCATTTAATGATTTTCATTTCGACAACAGGCTTGGTAAATAATGGTATCAAACAACAATGAATGACCAATGTCAGAGTCAAGTCCTATAAACAAGCCCCAAAACTGTTTTTAAAACATTCAGTGTTAGTTTTTAGTAAACGTCATGCAATAAAACATTCATATGATGAGTATAATTCAGCAGAGTTTAAATTTTAAGGCATGTTTCTTTCAATTGTAGGGGAACCGTAAGTTAGATACAATTTCTAAAAAGTGATACAGATTGAGATGACTTACATTGAGTTTCTCTTCTAGATGACTGCTGGTAGATTTCAGATTGGCACACAGAGCTTCTAGACTGGTTCTCACCTACAATTATACAGATATTACAAGGAATTATAAACCAACAAAATTAGATCTTCTAGACTGGCTACATTAATCGAAAATGGAGATTTTAGACTGGTATAATAGTAATCAACACAATATAAGTTAATTCTGTATAGTTTCTATCACTATTTATTCTACCTACAAATAAAGTGGACTGCTTGTTTTCATGGTTTGAATGAGACAAGCATGAGCATGAATATCATTGACTTCAACTTTTGATGAAAATGAACGAAATACCTTTTGAGAATCGAGTAAGTCTTCCTGTAGCATGTCAGCTCGTTGTTTTTCATGTTTTAATTCTGCCTCTATTCTAGCGTAACTAATCTGTAACTTCTGTAATTCTTCTCTTACTTCATTCTGTGGATAATATATTCAAAATATATTTACTAGTCATGAAATAAAATGGAATATTACATCCCTGGGTTAGTTTGTAAGCGTACATTCTTTTGCTACTGCTCTGAAAGTACTTTCTCTAATGATGCATTACGGAATAGATAGTGAGAGAGTTGTCATGTTAGTAGGACAACAAAATGAAAGTAAGAAAGAGCAGAGAAAGAATATATTTTAAAAAACAAGGGCAATAACTCAAACTAAAATTGAAATGGACCCAGTGGCGGAGCCAGGATTACGTTCGAGGAGGGGGGGAAATATCTGAGATTGCCAGAATTTCTAACCTAGTTATGAGATTTTTGCCTGAAAAACTTGCTTTCGGGGCTGCTAGGTGGGCGTGTGCCCCCTCTGCCCCCCTTTGTCTCCGCCACTGAATGGACCACCACAATCTTATCATAAACTATCTAAAAATTTTAACATTACATTAATATTTCAAATTTGATAAAACAAATCTTACCTTAGATTTATCCTGAGCCTCAACATTAGCAGATGTATTGGCCAGTTTCTGAGTACTCAGTAACGAATTCTGCTCGGCGCGTTCTGTACGTTCAACTAAATCTGAGATACGAGCCTGAGATTCCAACATTTTCTCATGAGCTGATTCGTATTTCTGTTGTAATCTTTGAACGTCCAGTCTCAGCTGATTCTTTTCATATTCCGCTTGTTCTTTATTCTAAATGAACAAAAAAACCAAAAATTAACAAAGACAAAAAAAGCTGTAAACCAAACAAAATCAAACAACCATATTTTTCAAGGAACAACTATAAATTTCAATATTAAATGAAGTCACAAAAGCTGTAAACCAAAGAAAAAAAAATTATCAAATTTTACAAGAACATGAGGTTCATGAGGATTCTGTCCACCACTTATTCCATAAAGTCTTTGAATAGCACTTATTCCATGGTTAAACATTTACCGAGATTAGAGCCCACTACCACCATTTTTTGACGTAACCAAGCATGACATCATGTAACGAAAAGTTTAGTGAACCTCATTACAATCCCTTTAAGTATTTTCAAAACATGTGATTTAAGAATTGTCAAGTAAGAGTTGCCTACCTTGATAGCTATTTGAAGCTGAGCCTCGGAACTGGACATTTGTCTGATCAGGTCTGTATGATCCTGATTGAGTTTGCGTAGATCTTGTTCTAGAGTGGAGCGTCTGTTATCAGAGTTACGCAGTTCTTCACGTAATCTCGTCAACGCTTCGTTAAGAGTACTGTTTTTATCTTCCAGGGCTGATTTAGACTAGAGAGAGAAATATGACATTAATTTCATCTGTATTTCATAAAATCATAGGCCTTATTCTCAAATACTTGACTTAATCCAGTTTTATAAGAAATACAGTAATCTGATTGGATGATAAAGATAAAAAAGTTTTAGAGATTGACCAATCAGATGACTAGAACACTAAAGTTAAGTTTTCAAAAATAAAGCAGAAAGTTCACAAGAATTTCCATTTCAACAACATATATGCCCATATATGAGCTGTCCTGATGAAGACTCGATATCCGAAACATGTGTCAGCGGTATGGAATGATCTCTTAAATCCTTTTACAAACAATATTTTTATCTACCCAAAGAAACAGTTATTTTACCTTCTCAGTCTCCATGCGTAGCGAGTTCATTGCTGTATTCATACGCTCAGTACTACTGGCACTATTTTCTTGTGAGGAAGATTGGCGTACTAATTCTAACTGTTGTTTGGCGTTCAAACTATCGTGCTGGGCGTGGTTTAACCTAAAATACAAAATAATAAGGATTAAAAAATATTATCTACATCCCAAATTTTAACCAAGGAACTTTTGACTTGCGAAGTGAAGATGAGTCGTGATTGAAAATAACAAATTGAATATTGAATTATAATAATACTAATCTTACTTTTCTTGTAAATTTTCTATCTTCATTTGAAGCTTTGAATTTTGTTCCTGAAAAAGAGAGTTAGATAAGATATAATACAGCCTGCTTAAAGTGTTAAAGTTGTTGTTTATGTATTGAATCTAGGTATGATGTTTATCATTAAGATGATTCAAATTGAAATCATATCCAACTGAATTGTATTATTAATTCAAGATAAGGCCACAGGTATGGGGAAGTTACTGCTTTTATAACATTGCCTATTCTAAAATGGTGGTGACATCAACTTGCTGTCTCTCTGGATCTGTAGCACCTGATTATGATATAACACAGCTCGAATGAACCATTTTCTATTATCCAAATTCAAAATCAAAAGAATAAAAACATGAGCAAATGACTAAAATATAGTTGGTGATAAAAATATGAAATTTAATGAAGAGTAGCCATCAGTAACAACTTACTCTCTCAATCCTAAGATTATAATCAGAATCACCATTAAACGATTTATTCTTATCCAAATCTTGACGATATTGTTGTAGTTGATTAGTTCGTTCCATTAAAGATGTATTAGATACATTTAGCTACAAGAAACAGATACAACCTTTATACCAGAGCTTCAATTTATTCCTTCATCGGAAAGTTTTTCATGTCTATCTGACCTGCAATTCTTACATTTGGAATTCAGGCTAAAAGTTTTAAAGTGAATATCTGAACTTACTTCAACCCCTTGATAAATCTGGATTGAATATGTGTTCTGTTTCTATCTAGGCCTTTAGACCCATGACATGACTGTTAGCTAGAGAGCATCTCACTGACTCACTGGGACTTCTGCCATCTTCAAGAAGCAAGAATGTAAAGCCTACATGATATCTCACACGTTAGAGATTTTTTGCCCCAAGAAGAACTCTAATGGAAGGAAAAATATTACTGATATCTCACAAGGCCGTAGCGTAATGGAGACAAATTAAGCAAATGCATCTCTTTTGAAATGATGAGCAAACTTTAAAAGTGTTTTTTTTTTATGATGTCCTACCTCACTCTCCAACTGATGAAGTTTATCCTCCATAGTTTTTATTCTCTGTGATAAATTCTAGAAAATAAACAAAAGATTGGAAAATTATCAACTCCATTTTGGCCCTTTGCATTCACTATCTTAGCTTTCTATCATATACACACATCTTTGGATTTTAATTCTGTATTATGCCACAAATAGCTGATATTGAACTCTATCTGTTGGTCAATCAAGCAAATATCTCACTAATTTCAAGTTAAATAATAAGAATTATAAAACCTCCCTCCCTCTGTTTGATACGTACGTTATTATTTATTTTCAGACTGGCTAATTCTTCATCTTTTTTATCAATTTTATTTGTCCATGTTTCTTTTTCTTGTTGTAATGTTCTAAAATATAAAATATAAAAGACATAAAATTCTAGTATCCACCGAAAAATAATCTAGTTTTTGTTAATTTAAATTCAAATTTTAAACAATACTTAATAAATGACCACTGATTTATAAATAGTTTTAAATAATACACGATAGAAGTTTGCTCCAAGATGGAAATTGGACTCGTTTCATGTTTTCCTCCATATTTTATATTTATGATCTTCAACTTTTTGGATTGCTCTTTTGAAAGGTAGGAGTTGCTTTTCTTTGTTTACTTTTAACCTTTGACTTCAAGACTTTTAAGTAAATGTTCATGTCTTTACATTGTCCTACAGTAAAAGTATACGAACCTTTCTAGATCATTTCTAGCTAGAGTAGCGTTCTCCATTTCTTTCATGGTGGCTGATAATCTTACAGAGACTGACTTCAACTAAAATTATAAAATTCAATTTGGTTAAATAGAGCATTACTTCAAATACATTCTACATATAATTTCTGTTTTTTTGATCAATCACTTTCCAGCTGATTTGAAATGAGAATTGAAGTAAGACAAGACAATTCCAGCTGATTCAAAAACAAGACAAGACAAGACAAGACAGGACAGGACAGGACAGGACAGGACAGGACAGGACAGGACAGGACAGGACAGGACAGGACAGGACAGGACAGGACAGGACAAGACAAGACAAGACAAGACAAGACAAGACAAGACAAGACAAGACAAGACAAGACAAGACAAGACAAGACAAGACAAGACAAGACAAGACAAGACAAGACAAGACAAGACAAGACAAGACAAGACAAGACAAGACAAGACAAGACAATTTCAATTTATATCATCCAAAATACCAATTTCTAAATAACTAACCTCAGAATCAACTTTCTCTTTAGCACTTTTGTGTTTTTCTAGTTCAGCTGACAAGATAGATAACTCTGTATTCTGTTCACTCTGTTTGAGATTATTCTGCATGGTAAGATGGACCAGAGCTTCTTCACTTAGTTTCTATAATATTAATATTATATATTAAATCACATGAAATTCTCAATGATTTTTACATCATTTTGAATCTGGAGTCTGGGCAACGCCTTCTCGAGTGTAATGAGCCAAATCAGAAAGCACACCACATTGGTATAACTTTTAAAACTGTCTAAAAATCTTGAATATGCACAACCCGGTACAGCCTTCCTCTGTATCACACAGACAGATCCAAAGATTTGATCTGGACCTATGCTGAGATAAAGGAAGGAAAATGAAGTTAAATGAATGGAGTTTCAATTCCTACTTTTTTTGCACCATGTGGGCTAATGAGGACAGGCAACACCATGCAGGGTGCAATGAGAGAACCACATCCCCAAATTTGAGTTAG
>NW_008707309.1:585453-703909 GCF_000327385.1 Lottia gigantea
ACTATATCTTGTCCTTCTAATATGCCATTGAAATATTATAAGGTTCATAAAGATCTTGTCTAAAAGATGGTCAAACTTGCATGGATTTTTCTCGGGATATCCCTACCCATTTATAACTGGTAAAATGAGGAAGATAACATATTCAAGGTCACAAGATATTTCATCAACAACCAAGATTAAAACGCATGACGCAATATAAATATCATGAAATGAAAATTACAGATTAAAATTCAGGAAAATCTATCACAATATTTTAAGTCTCAAAAAAGTTCACATCAATATTCAAAGAAATATAACTTTAAAGTGGTTATATAGAAAAGCTATAAAGGAAAAAAAAAACATTGTAAAATAGTTTGTAAAGTCAACAACTAGATGGTATGACTTCAAGAAAAAAAATTACAGAATTACAACATCAACTATATTGATTCTAAGACATAGATGACAAATTGACAAACATATTTTCACATTGGTATTACGTGTTACAGTGAGAATTTCCTACTTCGTTAGTGACATTTGCCATAGTACTTGTCATAGTGGAGATCATACATGACCCCGCACATCAAACCATGTATTAAGAAGTATTTGGTGTATGTAAAGCTATTATTTTGATTCCTGGCATCATCAGCTACATTTTAATACCAATTCCATCTCAATAGCTTTCTCCGTTCAAAAGATAATATAGTCAATTTAATATCCAGATTTAAGTCCCCTTTTAATACTTCACTGTCAGCTTATTACTGGGCAGTGTAACTTAATACCTGATACGATGTGCGGGGTCACATTTTTGGACTTGAAGTCAAGAGCTTTACACTAGTATAGGTTGAACTTTAACTTCTAAGAAAAAAATTCTGACTATCCATTCTATATTAAATAAAACTGTTTCAAAATAACTATAAGCTTATTCTTGCAATTCAATTTAAATTAAAAAAAAAGTACTTTTACAGAATTATTGGAAAAACAACTTTTTGTTTAAAGATAATCAGGGATTAAAATACAAATCTAGATGTTCCATTGTGTTTATTCTGCCATGCAATTATCATCAATGATCTAATGCAATTGTTATACATCATCTGTTCTAGCTCATTAAATAGTTAACCAATCAAATGTTCTGTTTAACAAACACTTTTCTCACTATTTTATTCATTGTTTACATTGGCTTGTTTTATTTATTTTTATCATTTAACAGGGTTTTTGATTGGTTAGTATAAATCATGACAATTTTTTATGCCACAGAAGAATTTCTTCAGATCATGGATGGTAAGGGGAGACGTTTTCAATAAAAGACAAAATGAAACATCAATATCTGTTTTCAATCACATTTATCTTTTAGAGAGAAAATCACACAAAGTGCATTAAGTTTAACACAAAATATACAGTGTGAGGCTAAAAATATAAATATTACAATAAAAAGAGATAAATATATCACAGCTTTGTCTCAATGTTATATTTAAAATTCTAAAATTATCAAAAAAAAAACAGAAAACAACAGAAGTGTGTTCATTTACTATAAAAAAAACTCATAAAAAATAAACGCAATAGTGTAGTTATGTGGAGTGGTTGAAAAAACTCATAAAAAAAAACCGCAATAGTGTAGTTATGTGGAGTGGTTGAAAAAACTCATAACAAATAAACGCAATAGTGTAGTTATGTGGAGTGGTTGAAAAAACTCATAACAAATAAACGCAATAGTGTAGTTATGTGGAGTGGTTGAAAAAACTCATAACAAATAAACGCAATAGTGTAGTTATGTGGAGTGGTTGAAAAAACTCATAACAAATAAACGCAATAGTGTAGTTATGTGGAGTGGTTAAAAAAACTCATAAAAAATAAACGCAATAGTGTAGTTATGTGGAGTGGTTAAAAAAAACTCATAAAAAATAATTTTTTTGCTAAAATACTGGGGTGTATATTATAAAAAGTTTAAAAAAATTAAGACACAACATCTAGACTAGCAATTTCACCTACCATTCTTTTTTTCATCAACTAGAATAATATAAAAATATAAAAACATGCTCATACATTCTGATACAAGACATTGGTTTACAGTTGACATAAAATACTAATATTGGAACTCGGTTAAATCTAGGCAATACACATTGTTTGTTCTCTCATTTATGCAAGTTTCATTCAAATTATTTTTTAATAATGGTTAGTAATGTTAAAGGGGCAATATAGTTCTGATACAAGGCATTGGTTTACAATCAGACACAAAATGTTAAACCAGATAAAATTAGGTACCAGTAATTCATGCTTATAGTCTGATCTTTTATCTTTGCAAGTGACATTTGACTTTGTTTAATAGTTAGTAGCCAAATAGAGAGAATGACACAGCTCCAAAATAACAAAAATTGTTTAAAAATCATGTCTCCCTTGTACACAGATTTATCAATTTCTTGTTTTTCTATTAGTGGTAATAGAGAGAGTAAATAATCTTTGTTTTATAAACTTCATTTGGAGTGACCCTTTTAAAATAGTTTGATTTCATTTGCACCCTTTTTTTTCAAAGCCTGATGAAGCATGCAGTCTTTTTGGTTCAGTTAATATTATGGTAAAATATTAGTTTAAAACACTAACATATTTAATCTCAAGCTTAGCTTTTTCTTTATACTAATCTGAGATCAAAATCAAAATGCAACCAAAATCTCAAAATTCAAAATAACAAGTCAAACTTTAACAGAACAATTAGATGAAACAAACCTACCTCTTTGTTTTTCTGCAGTAAGAGTAACTTTCGGGTGTTGAACTAGTTATACCTGTTGGTAGGTAGGCTGAGTTCTCATCTGGTTTCTGACCAGTTTGTTTCTCTTCCTCCTTTTCTTCTTGGAAACTCTGACAATAATAAATAATATTTATAAATAGAAATATCTGAGATATTTCATCAATGTCCGTGTTTTAGTGTTGAAAATATATCTCTTCAATAATTTACCTATGTGACATAGAAAACGGAGTTAAAATCTGATCGAGGGACATAATCGCTCTACTTACAATATCTCTGATTTCTGATAATTCATTATCTTTTTTAAAAGAAACTCGACGAGGTGTGGTAGGAGAATCAGCTGTAGACCAGGAATCATTGGATAGAATAGAAATCTGTTGTTCTACGTTCGGTTTGTCTGTTGGTCTGTCATCAGGAATCGAGTAGATTGATTCTGTAAATACAGGAATATTTTTCTTTTGAAATATTCATTAACATGGTCGACCAAAGATATTTGTGCGTGTCAAGTTTCAATTCACTTGACCAATCAGTAGTTTGATTATTCATCAACACACATTCTTAGTGACGTTATTTTTGATCCTTCGATGTCTGCTCTTCCTATCATTGCGAAGCAGAATTTGCCAAGCGTTGGATTGTTCACCCACCAACAGGGAACGTGAGCTGGGTTTAGACTGTCGTGAGACAGGTTAGTTTGAGAAACAGTCAAGGATGTGCTCAATATTTTTGCACAACAATACCATAATAGTTGACTTGTGCTCTTCAAATGAAACACATTCTCAAAGCTATAGTTGAAACTAAAATAAAAAGAAATGGAGTTTTTTTTACATTACCAGAAAAATGGTAGTAATCTTATTATTTCTGAAAATATACAAAAAAAAAGTGAATTGTTCGTTCATTAATTTTACCTTCTTTTTCACTCTCTGATGTAGTTCGTACAAACTTGGCAAGATTCAGTTTTGGCTTTCCACCCTAGAAATATAAATAAATGTTTTAGGCAAATAGGATATCACTGACACATATGTTGCTTTTTGTTAAATCATATTAACACTTTGTTAATTTTCCAAATACTGATATTTTCTTATTTAACCTCGAGATTACCTGAGTTTGACACGAGGAAGACCCCAAATATTGCGGATTAAAGGGAGATAAAGCTGACTCTTTTTAGATTCAAAACTGTCAGTAAATAAGCAGCAGTTATCAATTCCCCAACGAAAGCCAAAATAAATAAGAAAATAAACACGCTATATTTTTGATTGGCAAAAAATGGTAAAAAGTAAAACACAAGTGAGGGTAACAAGTTTCCTTATACACTCAAACTTTTACAATATTAATCTAATGTGCTTTACAGTCAAATAAGTCGTTCTTACAGCATTAAATACAAAAAATAGAGACTATTTAATGGTAAATTTTGAAGTACTAGGTGGGAAAACTTCTGATGAAACAGCCATTGTTTCTAACTGTTAGTCCAGTTATAGCTTTCACCCTTATATTTAATTTCCTAATTGTTTTATAATGAATCTAAATCTTAATTTTGAAATTTTTGTAAAATGGTGTTAAGAGAAGTACCATCAGGTGTTTTGAAAAGAGTAAGCCAGGTCTGATGTATGCAGTAAGTGAAAGATAATAAACATCTACTAGGGGGGACACATAACAAACCTGATCTACAGGGTCAGGACTATCAAATATAGAGTTATCTATATTCGCATAATCTGGTTCCTTTTATAGCAGCATTAATAAAGATTGAAATTTAGATCATTCTATTGTTTTATGGGTTATGCTAGGTTTATACTATGTTTGGGGTGGCCACGTCAGCCCTGTTTGCTCGAAACGTATTGCATCGTGGCCGTTTTTGTCTCTATATCCAGTTTTGTTAGGTTGTGCCTAAGATTCCTCATGGTTTATCACTGTATCCGTGACAGACTGTTGCGGCGATGGAGCGGCTCCTCCATAGTGCACTAAGGTTCGGGGCGCGGTCTACCAGGGATGCATGTACGTTGCTTCCCGGCCCGATGCGTTCTGATAGGATCCCTCACCTTGTTCACTTCTTCATCCAGGTCTGATGTGTCTGTCAAGGCCTCCTACGGATCAAACGTGGAGGATGGGGAGCTTGGAGCACGTCTGTTCCCATGGTATAAAGAAAACTCCTCAAGCAATGGAAATCATACTTCTACCAGTAAATGTTTATACTATGTTCCCAGCCGTCATGGTAATCAAATCACGGTTCAAGCCATTGTTGGGAAAACGGGATGAATGTGAGGTGGGATAGGCAAACGTGACAGACCATAATTGTTCATCACGTTTTCCCACGATGGCTTGAACCGTGGCCTGCAGGAGTGTAAACCTAGCATTACTACACTTGACATGCATGACCTGACAAAACTTCTAATTAAATATTCAAAGCTTCAGGAAGTTTTTTTGTCAAAAAGACAAGACATTAGATTTGTAAATCTGTAAGTGAATTTTACCAACGATTTTTTATGTAACGTGGCTTATAGCTTCAAAATATCACTTAAAAACAGAGAATGACTTTATGTCAGTTATTCCCATTGACTGAAATCACAGAAGAGAAATTGACGTACCTTTTTGTCATCATTGGCTATACTGATGTCAGTATCATCTCCCCAGGAGTCACCCCCACCTGCTGCTCCGTGCCCCGAGGCTCGACTCACAGTCTCCTCACCAGAATCTTCTCCTATAATAAATGAGTACAATAATATTATTTGTTAAGCCTTTAGGTGAGGTTAAATAAATAAACTGCATCAGTCAATTAGTCAAACTGGCATATAGCTCAATACTTTCAACATGAAACAAATGAAGGTCAATCAGATTCAAAATACCCATAATTGGAAAAAAAAGACACCTCTAAAGTGTGGTCCCTGATTTAGAAGTGAGCCATTTTCTTCATTTTCCTTCATTTACAGCACAATATCCAGATAATTTCAAAATCTTTCACAATTTTGACAATCTAAAATTTCTCTTCAGCATTTCAAAATTTCCGCAAGCGTAATAATCATAACCAATAACCAATCTCAATTTGGTAATCGATACCCATCATCATACCTGCAGCATCCTGAGCAGGCAAACCCAGTGATTCAGCAGCAGGCAGTTTATCTCTAGGGGTAACAGTAGAACTGGGTGGGAAGGAACCAGTCCTCGGGGTACTGGCAGCACTTCCTCTATTATACTTCCTATCATGATCTGCTATCAATGTAGAACATGAGTGATGTCCCTTTATTACAGCGTAATCATCAGCAGTCCACCCTGAAAAGTTGGAAATAAGAACATAAGAAACTTTAGAGTAAAGTTGAAAAAATTCAAAAGTACCTTACCAAATATGGTTAACCACACAAATACAACTATATTATCTTTTAAGTTATAAGAGGATAATAATAGCAATATGATCCTACTGAAAGTCACTGAAAGTTATAGGCCCACACAGGAGAAAATTTCCCAGCAGTTATAATGAACAAGGAACAAGAGCAATAACTCAAATTGTGTTCATTGAAAAATCTCAAATATTGAACTTGGCAGAGATCTCAGCAATAATGGTTTGAGTATGTATATCTAAAAATATGAAAGGATTTTATTATAAAGAAAGATCAACAGAGAATGTGAATCTTGTTAGGTTATGAGTCATTGTTTTGTCAAATAACCGAGCAGCTTTTATTTCTGTATAATATTTTCCTTAATAAGAAACCAGAAAGAACTAATTGATCTATTTACCTTTATCTTCTTTATACGTAGTATCAGCCTGATATTCTAATAATAGTTTTACAATGTTTATCAAACCATCTTGACATGCATACATTAACGGTATCCTACAATATCAAACACACCATTTAAATTTTAATATGGAGCAATTGCTCTTAACAAATTATCAAAGTTTTCATGAAAAATAAAAAATAAATAAGGCCCTACTCGATTACAAAAAATCCGAAATCGGTTTGGTACATCAAATTCGTGTTGTAAACGAGTGAAACAGATTCGAAAAGCAAGACTAATTTAAATAGAAATACTCTTAAGAATCCCTTTAATAGCAGTAATTATACATCTATGAATCCTGACATACTAGTGGACTAGATTATTCAAATCAATTACTTTGAATGCTACCAAAGAAAACTTTGGTTCCTGAAGTTCATACTAAATTCAGGAAACCTTTCATATCCCATTGAGAATTTACTTTCTCACCTGAATTCACCATCAATAATATTAACATTGGCATTAGCTTGAAGAAGCAGACGACAGATTTCTTCCTGGTTATTTCTAACAGCAGTGTGTAATATTGACTCTCCATCCTGAAATATATCATCTGTATATTCATATAAAAATATAACAAAATTTTTACTTTGTAAGAAGCAACAACTGCAATCTGTGGTCTGGCCTTTAAGATTTCATTTATTCAATTGACAATTTAATGGATTATAAATAAGTAAGGTTGTTTGCTCAGACAATCATGTTGACAAGTCTTAGCAGATTGAAAGAAAATATTCTTGGAAAAAAACGACTCAATTTGAAATTTTGTTGAAATTAAGCCATTACAACTGTCAGGAAAATATTTCCACTCCTCTTATTTAAATATCGATTGACAATATGAAAATATTAGAATAAAAAAAAATGTACCTTATTTTTAGCGTTTGGACTGGCGCCTGCTTGGAGTAGTAAAGCCGTTAAATCGTAGTTGCCATCATGGACTGCTAAATGTAAACAACTGTTACCATGGGAATCCATAGCCTCCACGTTAGCACGATTTTCTAGTAAAATCCTGACACATGATAGTTGTTGACATTCTATAGCCTGTAATTAACAACACTGTTAAAATATGGTATAAACACTGCACATCCAAACTGTACAGAGATGTAGGATCAGTCTCTTGTCTCTCCCAAAAACTTCAGATAAGAATTTGTTGTAAGTCAAACTTCACCAATTGAAATATAACCTGGGGCCTTATTCTGGAAAACTTAACTTGAAGATGCGTTTAGTTCTGCAATCATCTGATTGGTCAATCACTAAAATTGATTTTAAATTTTGTTTCTAATCCAATCAGATAACTGTATTTCTTAAAATCAGGAGTTTATCTTAGTTAAGTTTTTGAGAATAAATCCCCAATCATAAAATATTTTGTAGAAATAATGCCAGGTCATTCTCCATAGGTCAAATTTTAAAAATTTTGCTACTAAGATTTATATTGAGTTTTTAAAATTGAGTTCCAGTATCTAGAAAGCTAAAATCTAATATTAACATAAAAATAATTTTGTACGGTAATCTAATATTAAAATTTATCTAATTCATTATTTCATGTATTTTTTTCTTGATAATGCTGCATCTATTAAAATATTGTGAGAAAAACAAACAGTATACATGTATCTATATATTTTGGGCTTCTTTATGTTAAAATCACTTGTAAAATTATTTCATCAATATTTTTCCAAATTTTTTATCGATTTTCAAAATGTGGGTTAATCCAAGAGTTAATGAAGGTCAAGGAGAAAAAACTGTGAAATAACGATAAAAATCATCATGAATCTTTAATGAATTTACGATCAATACAATGATAAGTAGCAAGTCAAAGATAACAATAAAATCTTGTTAATTAAAACTCAGGAATAATTAGTTAATAATTAATTAGCATGACTTTCAATATTCATTAAACCATCTGTTCGGTTCCATAGACACTTTGGCAACTCTTAGACAAGTTCTTACAGGAAACTAGAGCCAAAATAGTTTCTGATATTCTTAATAAGTCCCCAAACATCAGCAAAAATATAAACTTAATCAATCAAAAATTAAATTTTGTGCAAAATAAAATGTAGCCTTATCTTAGGATATCCTTCGTGGCATAAACCTTAAAACTTGTTACCGTATTTCTTTCTAGAACACTTATAGCATTAATCTCTAAACGACATTTAGAAGTAGAAAGAACATTAAATGAATTAAAACACTATTATAGATATACTACTCCTTTCTTTAGAAGTGGAGAGTATATATAACAAAAAAACACAAGGGGTATATTATGGTATAACTCTTTAACGTTTCAACACAATTTTCACGTGTCGTCATTTCTTTATTTAAATTTTGCAACGTATAAAGTATGTATGTGAATTGAAACATTGTAAAAATTAAAGGAAGAAGTAGTATATCCATAATAGTGTTTTTACTTATTCAACACTAATAGCATCGATTACTGATTCGCACCATTCAGATTTTCAATCAGACATATCCTTCACAAAAACCCTAAGATATAATTAGCAGCTTTTGATATGGTGGCATCAAATACAGTTAAAGCACTTCCGTAATTACAGAAACCAAGATATCTGAAGGAAAATGGCAATGATGCAAATAGAAGCCATAATTTTCTTCCGACACATAAAAATAATAGAAAACTTCTTTACAACTATAATCGGTGAAATAAACAAGTAGAAAGAGAAATTCTTACCTTCATCAGAGGTGTCTTATTATGGCTGTCCAGAGCATTTATTTTGGCCTTCCATTCTAGTAATTCCTGAACTATTTCAGCATGACCTTTCACACATGCTAAATGTAATGGAGTTCTGCAAAAAAACAGAAATGAAGTTGGTAAAATCCCAAAGGAAGTCGACAGTTCTCAACTGGCAATTTTTCTAATTGCTAACCATAATTCAATTAATAATATTTAATAATTTCATAAAATAAAGTTTTCAGAATGCAAATTTAACAATTCTATTTTAAGTGTCATATTTCAAAGAAAATGCTAATTCCCAGATCAAAGGTTTCTTCAGATGACAGTTAGTCATTTCCTCTATTCTGAAGACTGTCAGGAACCAAAAGACAATCCATAAGGCATAAGGCTAAAAATCATGTCAGATCATGTTCCAAGTACAATGAAAGAAGATGAACTTTGTCTTTGAATTCCTACCTCTGCTCTTTGTCCACAGGGCTGGCATCCTTTCTGTCAAGTTGTTTCACTTTATTCAAGTCTCCATTCCATGCAGCTTTGTGGATCTTTGGCAAGTCTTTTTCTTTGATATCATAACCGATCGTGTTCAGAGACACATTCGATTGAGAACGAGAATGAGATTGGGAAACGTTTGGAAGCGATCCTTTGGCATCGCCTGCACCTCCCAAACCCCGGACCGGGCTCGGGGAGCTTCCCCGTTTTCTCGATGGTGATTTCTTGGTGATGGTTCTGAAAAACTTCTTCATCTTGATGGTTACCAAGAACGCTTTCTACTACAAGGGGAAGGTCAGTGAACAAGCTCCGCCATCTTCTTTCCCATTCTAATGTTTACCAAAGGGACGCTACTCTAGTCAAATATAATATCACAGACCACAACTAAAATACATAATTAAAGGAATAGTCTCCTCTTTTTGTTCTGCTCTTCAACTTGATAAAACTCAGTCTTGAATTAATCTTAGATTTAGTGCAAGTTTTCCATCCACGGAAGATAAAGAATTTGAATTGTCACAGGCCACAAAAGATTCTGTTGATTATGTTCAATGTTTATCACAGCTCCAGAATGTTGCTTGCCAACAGCCTCCTGCAAATGTTGATAATGCCAGATTTTCGTCATATTAAAGATGCAGTCTCGAGTTCCCAACTTTTTTGCCAACTAACAAAAAATTTTTTCACATTTATAAAAAATAAAAAAATTTTTTTTAATTTTTTATTTATAAATTCTACAAAGCATCACAGTATAATGTACAAAATAAATATTAGATTTAGTTGATCAATGATGACTCCAGACACAAGTACAGTTTAAAGAAGTTTAAAAGAGTTTTCTAGAATTTTGGCATCAGATGTCTGTGGTTCCTGTAATTATAGAAATGCTTAACCACATACAACTTCACAATTGCAAAAGATGCAAATAATATCTAAGGCCTTTATGATAGCAGTGTGATAAAACCCTTAATTTCAGTGGAATTGCAAAATTATGAAAATTTGAATGATGTAAATTGATGCTATCATTGTCCTTGATTCAAATGAAAAATTTAGAAAAACTCTTTACAATCCCTCTAAAATATAACTATCTACAATCATAAGACCAATTTCCATTTTCCCTGAATTCAAGAAATATATCAAAAATTTAAATCCCAAATTGCACTTAATTCTTTTAAAAAATGCATCATCTACTTCAATTATAAAATAATAATAATAATAAATACTAAGAGAGCAAATGCTTTCAATGGAGGTCACTTGATCTACATTCTGATGTTCTATACTCATTTTCAAACTAGCTATCTTAAAGAGATGGTTAGGAGGTTTTCAAAACTTTGTATGTGTATCAGGGACACTGATAGCATCAATTTAAACCATTTCAATTTTCTATCTGACAAATCCTGCAATTCCATTAAAACTAAGTGTTTGATTTTAGTGTCACTAATTGCGAAGTCCTTACGTGATAAAGCATATTTTGCAATTAGTGATTGAAATGGTGCAAATTGATGCTGTCAGTGTCTCTGATACACATACAAAGTTTAGAAAACCTCTTTACAATTTTAGGATTTAATATAATGAACAAGCCATGTCATCATTAAATGAGGTCTCAATAATTGCTGTTAGAAACATGAAGTTATATCGCTAAATGACCATCAACAAGCAAACTTGAGGGAACCAACTTGTGGATGATATACAAAAGATTAAGCAATGACACCAGAATATTTCTAGGTTTAAAGGGAGAAAGCTTGGAACAAAATGTGTTAATACAACAAAATTTAAGAACAAAAATAACATGCATGAAAAACATTTGGCCCCAAATTTGCAATTGTTTTCAAAAATGACATCGAAGAAAATGAAGAATATCACAAGGTTATAAAGATATGTACAATATTGTCAAGAAATTTACACTTTCCTTAGTGAATGGAGATTATTGTTTATAGTGGAATTGGAATATCAGCCTCAATAATAATACTGATAGTCTTAGATAAACATAAGTGTACAAATCCTTCTCAAATTATATTTACAAGGGCAATTTTCAACCAATATGTGAGCCATTTTCAGGAGGGAAATGTGCTTCTATCCAATTTTAACTTACAAAAATTCATATTTTCATCAACGCAAAATCAAAATAAAGAATTCTGATTGGCCAATTTTATTGATGTGATAATATCCACCAATCCGATTTCTAGCTTGTTGTCAGGAACATCATAACTTTAAGATAGGATGTTATTATAATGATAAGTTTGACCAATCAGGTTTATAGATGTAAACTAGTTACAAACTTTCTGACAAAATGCCGTGGCTCTCGATATCTTTGTGTCTGGTGAAAAATATTTAGATACTTTTCAAAGTAACATTGCATTGTTCAAACGGTTGTAGAATCTGGTGAATCAGCTTTTTCCGTTCTCCGTGTTCCAACTCCCTCTGATTCACCATCAAATTTCAGCTCCTCGAAAGAGGACCCAGTACTCGCTTCGGAATCATGTCCGGTTAGACCATCAGCAGTTTCAGAATTTAAATTGTCAGTAACTAATGCTTCAGCCTCGTTCGACTGCGTTTCTTCTTTAGGTTCAGGAATAGGCGCCATAGGTGGTGGAATGTTCCATAGAGTGTTGTAGAATTCGTCGTCTGGTTCCATGACAACCTCTCCTTCTGATGTAAATTTCTTCATTTCTGGCACGTAAAATTCGTCCTGCCTGGCTAGAGGTGCCATAAAATGCATAGTTTTTCCATCATAAATTTCTAAATAAGGATGAGCACATAGTTTATGATCCTGAAATAAAAATATTATCTGTCTTAGTTCAAAACGCTGCCTAAATTTAAAATGTCTATGGATATATAAATTTCTTTTGAGTTTTTGAGTTTCAAGTGCAAGAATCCAAGGCTGTAGATGTTACTCAAAAAGCAGCGGTTTGATTGGATAGTGCACCAGTGAATACAGCCTAACATAGCCCTCGACAGACCCCTACAGGTGCTAGCTATGGGCTGGAATGCTTATTACAAAATTTGGCTTGTACCCACCTGTACATAGGCTGACATCTCTGGATAAACTTTAAATACACCAATAAATATAGAAAGGGAACTGATATGAGGGAATGAGGTTTTTACTACATTGGTCGCTGAGGGCAGACGTAATAATTTATATCCTTCAGCTTCAAATTTCTTTTTCAAGTCTTCATCCACTGGTTGATCATCGTGACTTAGAACTGAGGCTACGACGTATCTCGTTAAATGAGATGGAACCTAAAAATAGACATGATGACAGATTTAAATGCTTTTACTATCATTTGTCAAATTGTAAAGATTGAAGCTTCAACACGTAGCATTAGATGAAATGGAAACTATACACTGAAAATTGTCATTTAGTAATGTATGTTATACCTGTGATACCTGTTCTTTGGTATATTAGTAAGCACAACGACTTCTTGACCACCTTGTAAATTTCTAATAAGACTTCCAAAAATGAAGTAATGAAATATTTGTTTTGGTTTCCTTATGTTCGTTTTGCACATACGACAAATTACCCATAAATATGAATTAAAAGACAACTCAAAAATGCTACCAATAGTCTACTGAGATTTTTAGATTGTCCTAGTGTTGATGAAAATGTCAACCAGAGAAAGAAATATCAGTATAATGAGAAGAAAATTCTGAGTAGAGCTACAATAAATCTATACGACTTACTCGTTTAGGTTCATCATAATAGATACCCAAGGCTTTGTTGTCTGGAGCCAAATGGGCGATTTCTGTGAACGTCTGCCCAGCCTCTTTGTAAGGGCCTCTGGCGAATCTGTACGCAATGAGAGCCTCCCCAATCGGTGGACTACCTGCCCCGACAGTTACTGTTTCGAAAAGTCCAGAATATACAAGCAGAGCTAGAATCGTGAAGCCAATCAGGACGACTAAACATCCTATAGCCACAAGAATGACTGACAAATCCTCCATATTTGTTTTTGTTGAACATTGATTTTGGACTTTAAATTTAGAGAGTTTAGTAAATATGGATTTATCTCCCTTTGACCATATAAACCTACTTTATCAAGAGATCGGTCTTATAAAAGCCCAGGCTGCCCTGATTGGTAAAAGACTTTTGCGCTTTAAATTCTGTAGCTTATATGGCTAAGGAAGATGGGAAACACCATAAATTATAGCGCCGTGAAAGAAAATATTTTCATGTCAGCTGCAAGACTATGCTATCTATGGATAATGTGCGAAGATCCATTACATAGCTCAGTGGTCAATAAGCCATTCAGATCGGATCGGTTTGTTTTGAGATCGATCTGATTCTACCACTTGCTTATTATACTACAAATGGTTGAACATTTCAGATTCTGTGAGTTGCAAGGTCGACCTTTGAAAGTGGTAACAGCTCCATAAACTAGAATAAGCGGGGAGAAGTCTTTCCTGTAAATGAATGGGGCGAAGTCCATCTGTTTCATCCAACATCGAAAGCACTTTCACAATAAACTTTTCAATTAATAGATCTACTTTATAATGGTTGATAGCTTTAATTTGTACAGACTGTAGCAGGGGAAGACCGGGGTTAGTTGTAACAGGGCTCATAATTTCTAACACACAAACTCTACAGTTCTATAGACTTATATCCTCATAGATGATGGTGTAGCTATTAACATAATTATCTGAAGAAGATGGACTTGCTTCTCCGAGCACGGGGTAAGTTTTAACAAACAAAATTGAACTTTCTTCCTTAATTACTTTAAAAATACCTAGCATTTTAGAAAAATGTGCGAATGATAGAGTCGTTTAAGCACTTTCATTAACGCTAATCACTTTTCATAAATTAATATTCCTTCTGTAAAATAGTCTGAAAATTGATACAACTAGCCCTGGACTTCCGGGTTTTTCGTCCGCAAACGACACAAACAGTTGTGCCAGTTGTCGACAGTTGACGGTCTTCGGGGCTTGGTAATTTACATTTAACACACCTTCCTCCCAGACATTAAACGTTAAAGGACTTAAACCAAAACATCTGCCTACATTCCAGATAGCTATTGTGAAAGTTGTACTCCAGTCGATATCCATCAAAATATCTATCAGAGGCTGGATTTTTTGGACTAATTCGGATTCTTTGTAAATTTCCGACAAATATTTCTGACATCAATTGGCATTTTCATCAAAGCAAAGGTAATCTAAGACTCTCATATCAGTAGTATTTTAGAAACGATGTTTCTGTTCATTTACGAGTAATTGAAAATGCAATTTCAAAAACAATGCTGTCGAGCAACAGCCAAACCTTATGTCAATGAAAAGGAATAAGTGACACGCAATTTGGTTTGGTTCAAAATATTTAGATAGTGGACGACAGCCGGCGACCTTTACAAGTTTCTACTCGGTAAAAATGTTAAGTATCTATTCTAGTTAATTACTGCTGTCATCAGAAGAAGATGAACCCAGTTTTACACTGGATAGTTTTCACTTTTTTCTTTCTGTATTTTATATCGGGTTTTTCTTGTTCAAGTTAAAAACCAAAAAGCTTTTAGTTGTTCATTGGGAGAAGAAACCATGGCCTTGAATTCTACATGTAACATATTCTAGATCCCTCGATAGTTGGAAATCAAAAAGATAATGTTTATGACACTGTCATATTTGTTTTTACTAGAAAGCATTTGGAAAGATTTGCATGTGAGCCCCCTTTTGACAATTCCGTGACCCCCATCTCCCCCTTCTTTCCCGCTATGATTCTAAGAAACACCATCTTTATTATGTAGCCTATTATCTGCATTCAATCATTGTAACTATTATACGACAGAAAAGCACACCAGCTCAAGGACTTTTTTTTATATAGGTTTTTTACTCCTTACCTTTGCCCTACCTAAAATATTTAGTGTAAAAGGGTAGAAAAGAGGCTGGGTTGGTAGGAATGTAGCTGATCACGTGACAGTCTCAGTGGAGCGTAGTGTAGATTATTACTGTACCTATATTTTACCTGTCACAGTTCTACCTGAATTTACCTGTATCACAGCTGACTGTTTACCTACTACTGGCGGTATAGATGAAAGGATTGCTATAACAGGTAGGTACAAATATCATCTTAATTAGTCTTCATCTCTTTATCTGGAATATTTTTTACCTGTTTTTGATTTATTCGTGAGGATGTAGTTTTGACAACTTTTTAAGAACTTACTATTTTGTCAAAATAAGGTACATGTGGTCAAATTTAGAATTATATACGCAAGGCCTAAATTGTAGCCTATATTTTCTATCATCAAGTAGAATCTTGTATCAAGGACATGCAAAGGACATTTTCAAAATTAAAAACTGTTTGAAGTTGAATGTTTAAATTGTCTTTGAGAATTATAAAACATTATTCTTCGATCACACTCCCGAATTGGAAACATCTATTTCAAAACCAGCTGTCCTGATGAGGATTTTATATCTGAAACGCATGTCGGCATCAAGAGATGGTGATGTCAAATATCTATGCAGGTGATAGGGATTAAAGGTATCAGTCTGTACTAATGACAAAGTTACGAAAGCACAGGCACAGGTCTTAAGTGTTAAGTTCTTTAATTTGAATAAACAGATGATAGGGATTACAGATCTTAATTGGATAAGAAGTGATTACAGACGAACAAAACCTCAGATGTTCCCTCTGAAAAGGGATACGGACAGCTTTATTGAGCTTTTTCAGCTGAGCAAGCAAATATTTAGACGAATTTATCCCCTTTCTATTTTCAAAATTTCATCTTGTTTCGACTCGGATCGAACCTACGGCTTGTTATGTCGAAAATACATAACAAAAATATACTCCACCTTACGAATGGGTTTATTGGTGTACAGAGATAGTGTTATTTCTACCAGTAGAATCTGAATATTAACAGGTCAACTCGAGAACTGATAGCCCGACTTCAATCTGACCTAATAACCTTCTAATATATCTTACTATTACACAATCCTGTTCGATGAGTTCGTTTACTTAGTCTCAATTTATGGCTATCAGGAACTTCATTCTTCGCCTAATATAAGACAGTTTATGGGATGGTACAATGATTTGTTTGTTTAAACCTTTTTACTTAAAAATGTGCCATTACACAAGATTACGAAATTTTGTGAATTTGAAATATATTAACAAAGTAGGTATGAGCTTGAGCCGGTCCTGGAAGTTCGAGGAAGCTAATTTCTATAAATCAAATCAAGTTCTTAATAACAGGAACTGTGACTAAAGAAGCGCCTTTCAGTAAACGTTTTTGTTAATATTGTCACAACAATTTTGGTTTTAAATATCAGTATATGATGTTTCCTTGTTTTATGATCTTCCTTTTTTACCATCTAGCTTTACTTCAAATTTTTATAACGACCATATTGATCATAATATATGATATATATTATACATGGTATATTAAAAGTGCACGATTCAGCTTAATTTAAAAAATGAAAATTCTGTCCGACTGCTCCAATACTCAATACTACAATTCCCAGGTTATATGATCGTCATCTGAGAGTAGGAGGCTGGGGCAATTTTTACTTTGTGACCTAGGCCAGTGCTTTTATGAAACTATGTTCTCATCGCAATCTAACCACTGAAGTAAGTTTTACGTTGTGACCTTGGCCAGTGCTTGTATGATACTATTTTCTAATCACTAAGTAATTAACTAAGTTATCACAATTTAGGAGAAAGATTTGTTAAGAAGCGTAGCAGGTTGTCCAACTAATAGTACCATAGAAAACTAACAATTCGATGGTGATTAGTCTAGATGTTTGTAGAAAATGCCTCGCCTCGCATCCTAAATTTTTAATACAATTGAAAAATTCCTCCACGTTTCTGTCTGAAATGGCCTTTAAAAGTTGACCAGAGAAGGTCAATATTGGCCGAAGAAAGTGACAATTAATTCTAAACTAGATAATTATAGCTCCTCTCTAGTCTAAGGATGATATTATTTTGAAGTTAGGTATTTACCATAGAACTCGATTTCAACTATCAATATCACTTATGACAATCATATCTTAAAGATGGTTTTCCTTATTTTTAGTGTCAAATTAAGCAAACTATTTGATTAATTGGTGTTTCTAATGAATTACCATGTATTCTTAATCAAATCAATATGTCCTTATTGCATATAATTAAGAGTTTCAACCAATCATAAATGTCCATGTATGTACAGTCTGGATAAACAAAAAAAAAAAGACATTTTTTTACCTTTTTTGATTGGTCACTCATTGGAACTCTGCTAGTTATTTTCTTCTAATTTAGCTAATTATGAATTAATTATGGACATGTTAGACCACCTGATATTTTTCCAAGTCATCAGAACACCTCTAATTTCTATTCATATAAATATTAGGATTTTCATTTTCATAAATGAGACAAGGAAACCCATCTTTAAGATCGAATAGAGATATATCGTAATTCTTTCTAAATACGGTTAGTCTAATTTTCAGTCCATCATTGCGTAATAATATAATGACTTTTGTGTTATTGTGAAATTAGACCCATGGCATTTAAATGTAGGATTTTACTTAAATCAGAAATCAGAATATATGATTATGACCTAAACTGATCACTGTAAAAATTAGGAATGTTTTCAGTTATATTCCCGGAAAATTGTTTTGTGATTTGGGGGTAAGCTTCTTTAAGTTGCGAACAGATGAGATGCAGGATTATTGATGCACTAGAAATTAAAGAAACTAATAAACGCTGTCTGGGTTTGAACACTATTCGCTTCTTTTATTATCAACCATATCGACAATCCTGTATCATACGTCGAACCGGACAGCATACCTCGTCTATTGCAAGCTTTTAACAAACATAGTTGACATATTATAACAATCTATTATTAACATAAATTAACAGACTTCACAATTCTGTCATTTTATCACTTTACAAATCTTTTTTTTCTCATCTTTTATATCCAACTTTCATGCTGGTTTATTGTTTTCTTAAATTACTGTAAATATCAAAGTCTGAATTTTAAATATTTTTATTTACTTTTAACTAATGACGATGATATTTTGATAAAGAAATCTGTATTCTGCTTTTCTTTGTAACTTTCATTTGATTAATTCTACTGTAAGGTTGAACAAATTAAATTTAATAAAGTATAAAGAGAGTGGTATTCTGCTTTTCTTTTTGACTTCCATTTTGGATTTATAAACTTTTTAATTATTAATTAAAATATGAAATTTGAAATAATTACCTAACTTGGACATTTATCAGACAGCAATATTATAAAATCCTTGATAAAGTGGTCTTGTCATGGAATCGTCCTCGCATGTGCAAAAATAACTATACCATTTATTATACCTTAAACTACTTGTGTTTAATTTTTGGAAGTCGTCTCCATGTTTACATCGATGTTTTTCAAATTATGGACTATATTATACATGTATACATGCGGGGAAGATGTTTCTTTTTTCAATTGTACATCAGTGTAAGACTATACCACATTACCTACCTTCAACAAAATAGACTGTTCACGAATCCTTCCCGTACGTGCATCAACATACTGGCTACAGTAAAGCACACTTAAAACAAAATGTAGCCTATATACTCTTCATGAAATCTTCCTGGTATGTGCAATGACATTATTGACCTACTTTTTATAATTATATCTTTCTATGCTTATTGTTTACATGTTTCATTTTGACAAATATAATCTTAGAGCGGATTAATTTCAGAATCTATAAAAATTATTTTAGACATTGCGTGTCGTATTTTTAACTAATATTTTGAAGAGGACAGTTTTTTATCTGCCTGAAGAAATTAGATTAGAAAATAAACCGTGTTGTCTGGACAATATCCCTTCTGAATCGTATCTTGACAATTAGTTTAAAAAAAATAAAATAAATTGAATTGAAATATCAAGTCTAAAATGGATAGTAATGATAGTAATGTTTTTAGATTGTCTTGCGCTGATAAAATTTCAACCTATTATTAAAACAATTTTGTCCAAGGGTTAGGAATTCGAATTAATGACTGTGTAAAAATTATTTAACGGAATAATCATGCTATTTAGATTTTGATTTGAACTCCTAAATACATTATAGTTGTATATAAGTGATAGTCGTATGTATTCTTTGGGTTAGAAACTTTATATTTTGGAAGTTGTACCAGCCATTAGGGCTTTAATTCAGACAAAAAACAAAAATATATACTGTCCGACCATTGTTACCTCGGAATTACATTTTGATTATTGTCTTTATATACATCGAAACATCAGATGTGAAATGAGAGACATAAAAAAAAAAACAAAGAAAAGACAAAAAGAACACAAAAATCCTAAAAATTACTGTGGTCGTAGAGTTGACCATAATCCATACACGTTATTATAAAATTCAAGGTAACGTTTTGTTTTATGATAACCACACCCAATACCAGAAGAAATAACTCTAACGATTTGAGAATAATAACTATCATTAAATTTTGTTATTTTGTGGGCTATTATTGTTTACCTTTATATTTTAGGTTTTCTAGAATATCATTTATTAGGGTGTTTATTTTAAGTAACCTAAAAATACTCTTAGCGAAACGGTCACACCCAACAGCTGACGCGATATATATCTCAGAAGGAATCTTGTCTATGTTGTAATACAATTATTATTTTATAAAACGAAATAGGATATATATTAGTTATATTACACAATAGTTTAGTATATTTAAAGGTAAACTTTGCGTCTGTTCATATACCGTATAAACCCGAAGACCAACTGCACCCAAATAAAAAACTGGAATTAAATGCTACAATTTCGACAGAATGCCAGGATACACAAAGCGACATGTAATATGTATAGTTATATTACACAATAGTTTAATGTATTTAAAGGTAAAATTGGAAATTATTCATATACCGTATAAACCCGAGAACTATCCGCAGCTAAATTTTGAAATTGAATTAAGTATTAAAGTTTCAATGTAATAAAATAAATCAAATAGATCATGGGAAGGGAGGGTAGAGAGCGGAAGGGAGGGTTTGATTCTTCCAAATCTACAGTCCAGGGTTGAACAAATACTTCATTCAGAAATTACGCCATAGTTTTGTGTATTTATAACCCGAAGACTGACCGTCCCCAAAATAAAAAACTTGAATAAATGTTAAAAATGTATCAGATCACTGGAATATTTAAAATGAAGTTGAATAATTATGCAAAGTGACGTATGATAGTGTATTTGAATTTGAATAGTTGACTGCACATTTATACTATATATATAACTTCTCCAAAATAGCATCCGGAATAATTTTGAGAACACGCCCAAAATTAAGAAACCGTTATAAATGATAGCATCTAATTTATATTTAAAGGGACAGATGTGCCATTTGGGGGGTGGGGATGATTTTAATCTTAAATATATGTCATCAGAAGTATTAGAAATGTACTAAGAATTTTACTCACTATTTCTATATAATTATGTCTTTTCTATATAACACAGAATATCTTAAATTGACGAGTCGTCATTTTAATATTCAAACGCAGATAATTCTGGACACATATGGATTTGAAGGCTCAAATTTCGACGGTGAGCTATGACAGTTTCTGAGACTGAAATATGATTGGTCAAAGAAATGAGCTATTGTCCCTTTAAAATAACACCCACCACCAAAACCTTGTCTAAATATTGCTTAGTAGAGCTAAATTTAAGCTATCTGTATAGTCGCCTAAATATTACTTTAACAGTAATTTCAGCTAACTGTATAGTTGCCTTATTAGCTGATGGAGCCCAATTTTAGCTATCTGTATGCACATATATATAGCTCAACGAGAAGATAGAGCTCGATTTCAGTTATCCATACATTTTGTAGATCTAAAATTGAATGTTCAGTTATCCTGCAATTCAATAAAAACATATAACACCAATTTAGACTTTCGTCACTTACAGGGCGTTATTAACATTATTACAGACTAACTGATGTCATTATACCAACAATAAGTGCAAATGAAATAGACCACTTTCTAACTTTTATATTAAAAATTCCTATTATATGCATTCGCAAATAGTATAGTGTTTACCCTAGCATAAAATATCTCCTTTATATACACTAGTTTCCATAATGATTTCATTATAAATAATGTTTTGCAATTTATTTTTGTGGTATTTCTAATTTTCAACGAAATTGTGAAATTTTACAAGACTAGCCTTCTTTCTCGGGGAAAATTTAATGAGAGGAATTTGTAAAAGAGTTTAAATATTATTTTTCGATTCAATTCAAGGTTGTTTCAGTGAATATACATTTCTTCTATTAGAAAAATGAATCCAATTAAGAAACTATATAATCACTGGTATTTCAATGGCACGATCTGTGCTTCCGAGAGTCGACTCGGTGTCGGCTTTCGACGCTTAATACCAAAAATAAAGTTTTTCCAGTGTATTCTCGTTAATATTCCTAATTCCCAATTTCTTTATCATTTCAGTACCAGTGTAACATCCTTATCAACGACTGGTAATTATGGACAACCAAAACATTCAGAATCTCTCGGGATCAACGACAGTCTGGGTTGGAAACAATCCATATTTGGTGAATTCCGCTGGTGTCATTCCCTTAACCAGCGGCTTTTCAGCTTTATCGTTGAACCAATCACCGCCGCAACCCGATGTTTCAAACCAAGGACAGTTCTACGTAGTGTCTGTACAAGAATCACCAACCAAAACGTCGCCGCAAGGGTTAAGCAACCCCAGAACTGGATTAGGTTTATACGATTCCAGTGCTTTGACGGCGAGTTCTCCAAATCTCGGTAGCACCAGCAACAACAATTTTCAACCCCAGTTTCAATTACAACCTCAACCCATCAACTTTCAGTACAATCCAGGACTGAATCAGTTTCCGCCGACGTTCACCAACGTCCAAAGTCAGCAGTTCCCATCTACGTTCACCAACGGCCAAAATCCCCTTACGTTCACCAACGTCCAAAGTCAGCAGTTCCCATCTACGTTCACCAACGGCCAAAATCCCCTTACGTTCACCAACGTCCAAAGTCAACAGTTCCCTCCGACGTTTACCAACGTACACAATCCACTGACGTTCACCAACGGACAAAACAAGCAGTTTCCTCCAACGTTCACAAACGGATTGAACCAAAACTTTCCACCGACGTTCACGAATGGATACTCAACGTTGCCAAACCCTCAGAAACCTTTGACTATCAACCCAGGTTCTACGACAAACAACCTCAATGGCAATTTTCAGGCATCCCCTGCTGAAAATAGCACCAGTTCCCAGAACTTCTCTGAAAGTGGCACCACAGAATCTGTACCTCTCGCTTCCCCATCTCTTTCAACATCAAGTACCTCAATACTCAGCGAATCTTCATACGGAGGATTTCCCAGCCCGGACGCAGGAGTTAATTGCGTTTACAAGTCCGATCCTCAAAGTCCAAGCCGTACACCATCAGCACTGACTGGTCCAGCAACGTTACCGAAACCGAAATGCCCGTCACTGACCGGTGGAAAGGACGTAAACGACAACGAAGCGCCTAAGCAGATCTATCCTACTGTGCCACCTTGTTACGAGAGGCCGGGGAACAAGGAATATTGCTTACGATGCGGTAAAAGGGTGTATCATATGGAGAAGCTCGGTCCAGTAAAAGAGTGTCTTTACCACAAACTGTGTTTTAGATGCGTTGTGTGTAATACTACCCTGAACGTCAAAAATTACCACGTGAACCCCAACGACATGGAAGATTTGAACGTGTATTGTGTGACCCACGTGCCATCCAATAAATCTGTGAGTGTAGATGCAGGGGCTGTGGGTATCAAAGGGGCGCTAGGTGCTCCTAAATTGGGCATAATAAACCAGCAGATTCGTGGTAGGTCCGACGCTCAATATGGCAACGAAGGATTTCAAACAGGGGTGAATCCTCAACGGAAATTATCTGAAGGAAAATACAAAGGACACACTTATAATCTACAATTAGAATCGCATTACCAGCAAAACGTTCCGACACCCAACCTCCACACAACAGAATATGATTACAATGCTACCAGGTTGTATAACTCACCTTGAAACTGAGACACTTAATAGACCAACTGAGATTCCCGTGTGTTCAAAACTGAGTCTGTAGAATTAACTATAGCATATCTGTTTATATCAGTGTTATTTTGTTACCGTGAGTGCCTTACAGCCAAAGGCGTTTCTAGTAAACATCAGAGGAGGGGCCGAGCAGGGGCCACAGGTTCATTCTTTCACAATGTTAAATGATAACAAATTTAAAAGGGGGGTGGGGTGCGGAGGGGGGGGGGGGGGGTGCTGACCAGCCTCTTCTCTGAGAGGACCATTGCCCTGCTGCCCACCCGTAGAAACGCCCCTGCTTCTAAGCATATCTACGTTTAACTTATCAAATATGAAGATAAGATCAATGTGGAAAGACAAAAAGGGTTCGCACGACATATTTGACTAATCACTATATGGACTATTAACTCTTAACTCCAAACACTTTTAATTCAGAAAAACCCAAAGATATGTTTTGTTGCGCAATTTAACCGTTATCGTAGTGCTGCTCGACTGCTCGAGACAGTGGATTAATTTGAGTAACATTAAATAAAACTTTTAAAGATATTACGTGTCATCCCCTGGTTACCAGTGACCTAAGGATACAAACCACTCTGAATGTCCCATAGGATTCTGTGTAGGACAATTTGAAGCGCAATGCCAAAAAAAATTGAACGTTTCCAACTGCCACCGGTTTTTCTCAAATGAGGCAGAAAGTAACTTATTTACATATCCAATGATATATCACCGTGAATCTATAAACCGTGTCATATTGTAGATAAAATACCCGACTTTCTATAACTAGTTTGGTAGTTTGGTAGTTTGTAAAACGAAGATCCCGATTCAAAGGGATTCTGTATTTATAGAACGTATTAAAGTGATTGTAAAGAGGGCGAAGGCCTTGTGTGAACAGGAATATTCGCGATTAGTGACGTCACTATACGTTTAGATTTAGTGGAATTGCAGGAACCACAGACGTCTGATTGAAAATTGGAATGATGTAAATTGATGCTATCAGTGTCCCCTATACATATACAAATTTAGAAAACCTCTTTACAATCCGTTTAACATTAGAATACATGATTATTATAATCAACTGTTTGCTTATTACCTACATACTGTATAATTTAACATCGTTATATAGTCAACATCATATAAATATAACAAATATTACCAATATTAGCTATGTAGACTCTCTAAAATAGGTAGTCGGAAACATCTGCTTCTATTCCAGCTTCTGATCGCTTTTTTGACAATTGTTGGTGCGGAAAATTACCTCTCAATAGTGCATAGTTTTTCTGTCTCTACATCAGCCGACCGCTGTCAAAATATCTATCAGAGGCTAGAATAGATGCAGAATGATATTAGGCATAAAAAATGAGACTCAACTCTTTTTTCAATATGTACGTCATCTATTGCCATTAAGTTTTGATGACGTCATGGTCAAGCCAAGTTACAATATTCGAATGCTTTACCTGTATTCCAGTAAAACTGTATTTTCTATTTTTTATGCATTTAGAGTTTTTTTGAAATTATTTTGTAAATGTTGAATGTACCACTATAATAAGTAGAACTATCCTAGGATATGATATGGCTTTACTTTGATTTTAAAATATTACAGTATACACAGACAGGATACCTCAGAAATATCATCCTCTATTTATCTACCAAAAGGGTCTGTTTATGTTCCCTAATTGATGTAATGAAAGTTGCTCGCTATTAGAGGATGTAAACACGTGATCTATAATATTCAACATGTTTTGTTTTAACATTTCCTTTCCTGTATTCAAATATGATATATAACATATTTATAGTTTCAAATGATATGATACCCGGTATTCGAGGTTATAAATAAAATTTCTACGATATAAGGCTTGGTTTTTTTTTTCAATTCACGAAGCGGCTGAAGTTGTACAAATGCAATGATTTGATTGGATTGTCACTAGCGAGTACAGCCAATCAGCGCCCTCGACAAAAAGATTAAACAAATCGGCTGTGCGTATGATTGGTTGTATTACCTAGCATACAATCCAATCAGATTATTACATTCATCTATGGCTGTTTCAGTCAAGGTATAAGACGCAGTTCGTAATGACTTGACATTGTGAAGATGGATGCATAACAGCGATAAGTTTTGCTATGTAAATGAATGTGAACGAAGTCGAATCTAACTGGTATAGGGTCAACTTGTCCTTAAAGATCATTTTATTGCATATCTCAAGCGAAACCTGGTAATATTAAACTAGATATCTCCCACTTCAAATCTCCTCACATGATACAATTCTTTATTTATCTTTTCAGCTCATCAGTCCGAATCAAAATAACATTAAATTAAACATCACCAGATCTATATGAATCAATGATTCGTGAAATAAAACAGTTTAAAAAAATGATGAAATTTGAGTTTTATGTCCTACAGTTGTATAGACCTACATTGTGTTACTTATTGCTCTAATGGAAAGAAATGTAGTTGTATATCCTACTGTACAAGAATCTACATTTTAAGGGAATTTTTTTTATAGCAAATCCTCGTCTTTTAACCAAATTGATTTGTATGTGGATGTAATTTAAGCAAGCTTTTTTATTGTGAATTATTGTCGGTAGAATATGATTCGTAAGATCGTTCGTGTGTTCATATTTTAAAAACAAACTGTAGAAGCGTAGTGACTGGTCTGTTAGAAAAAAATTCGACATATTCATTACCTCGGTCCTTATTACGAGGTTTACCTGCTGAAGTAATGCACGGTAGCAATGTTTTTGTTTCAGACATGTTAAGGTGGGATAAGATGATGTACGGTGTACGGTGCGGGCTGATCGATACAGTAGAAAATAGAAGAAACGGATCGTATCCACACCGTGTCCGGATTCATACCTCATGTGTTCACTTCCTCTTTCGTTTATTCCGCACCGTACACCGTACACCGGCCATCGTCTATGCTCACCTTTAAAGAGACTATAATCGCAAGTGTGTTTCCAGAGAAACATGGTTCAGTATATAGCCTTAACTCTGTTTATCTCTATGATCCGTAGAGGTCAGTGACTCCTCAATGCTCAGTGAAGATAATTTGTTATTAAAGAGATGAAGATGGTTAACGAGTCGTCATCAATAAAAACACCAACAGAGATATTGACAATAACAAAACATGATAGAAAATAACAATTATTCAGATTCATCATGTAGTATCAGCAGGGTGGGTTGTTATCAACTGTTTTATAATAACGGACCCCACAATTAGAGTTTAAGCAATAGAAAACAAAATCAGTGGACAATTTGTCATAAGGGCAGGTTGCGGATATAACATGGTTGTATATTGGGTGGTTTCTTTGTAGAACCATGACGGTGAAATGATTTCCAGACGCCCCAATGTTCTAAACAAAGATAAGTTTCAAACCTGAAACGTCTGGATAATCTGATAGAGGGGGTGGGGGTGTTAGATTTCAACCTAGACGGCAAAAACCACTTTCAAAAAAATGCTCATCAAAGTACAATGCACTGTTTTTGCACAGTTAAGAGCGCAAAGGGAGTAGCCTTTTTCTCCTATCGTGGTAAGAGATTCTCTCCCTACGCCCACATCTTAACCACGAAATTTTTTACTTGATATTACAAAAGACCAACTAGGTGAAAAATATAAAATATAATGAACCCGATTTCATTTTATTGATGTGCTTTAAAACACACCTTTTGACATTCCTTTAAAATTATAGTGCATTCATTATTCAGTTTACAACTCTTGAAATATTTTCTATAGTAAAAGTAGGGTAACTTGAAATAAAAAAATCTTTTTTTTAAAATTTGAATAAAACGATGGTGTAAAATGTGGTAAAAAGACGATATACAGTATGAATGAAGCAACTCAATTGTTACACATTGTATAAAGCCCTGTACACACCAACTCGTATATAAAGCGAAATAGAGTGTTACCTTCTACGATGCTAAGAAATGGAGCCTTAGTCCGACTTTGTTGAATCTATTTGAGCTACTAAAATGAAATGAAGTGTTACATCCTACTTTCTGTTATCTTGTTCAGCTAATGAAATGAAGTGGAGATGAAAAGTCGCATTGCACTGATTCTTATTCTGAAAAATGAAATAGAGCATTGCGTCTTACTTTGCTGTTGCGTACTGATTTAGTTTAAAGGCCTCAAGGTCTTTCGTCGAAGTTCAGTCAAACAACACAAGGTTTTCGTAGATTCAGCTTCGTGGTAACTCTTGAAACTGTCAGAAGAATTGGCAATCCGCTTGTAAAAACCAACAGAATTAATTTTCCTATCCTCGTCTATATCTGGCTTTATGTACATGTATATATTTGATAATCTTTCCCTTCTTTCATCTTTCTTTCTTTATCTCTCTGTTGTAATAATTGCCCACTTTATTGTCTGTACTGTTGTCATTGTCTTCATTACCGTTTTTCTTTTGTACATGGATTCCTTCTTGTTATATATCCTCATTTCATCTGATGACAACACGTGTAAATTGTGTTGAAACGTTATGTGCTTTGTTATTAAAGAAGTGAGTTATACCATAATATAACCCTTGTGTTTTTTGTTATATGTATATATTTATTAACGCAAAGTCATTCTAAGACCATCATTATATTCTGAAGATTAAATTCGAATTCTCTTGAAAATAATCAGTAAAATTCGATTATCCATCATAAGTACGAGGAGAGCAGCGTCATCTTCTTGACCAATTTTGGGTTTTAGGTCCATAAATTAAGGTCCAAAGGACAATTCAGTAAAAACTCGCCGTCTGTGCGTGGCTTTAGAGTATGTAGTATGAGTGTTGGTTCAAGTTATTTAAATTTACTTTTCCCGTATATCAATAAACTTACTGCCTAATTCTTACAATATCTCATCTTTTAAACTCAAATACTGGGGTAATGAGATAGA
Source organism: Lottia gigantea (assembly GCF_000327385.1). Taxonomy (NCBI): domain Eukaryota; kingdom Metazoa; phylum Mollusca; class Gastropoda; family Lottiidae; genus Lottia; species Lottia gigantea. The sequence continues at coordinate 613,912 of NW_008707309.1, forward strand.
CTTTATTATCCAGTCTTATTCAGAATATGGTTCGACTATGATGAAGTTTTACGTCTTTGGGATCGGTGTATTTTTCTGTTATTTTAATTTTTTTCGAGTTATACATCTAGCAATTTTGCCCATTTTTAGTTCATCCACAGAAGTATAATATATTACAGTTCTGTAGTGCATCCTTTTTTACTTCATCGAAACATGAATATATAGGTTAAAAAATTGGGATGTAGTTTTTGTCGATTGGGCACAGTTCTTACCCTCATCATTTTGATGTAAAATTTGTGCGGTTTTCCTGTATCAAGGCCAGTTCCCGTGTTCTCGAAACGATCTTAGCGCTAGGGTTTTCTAGAATCAATGTTAGAAGATAAGAACCTAGGACATCCTAGCACTACAATCATTTCCTGAATACGGGGCCTGGTATTAAAACAGCCTGACCATTGGTCATGTTAACCGAGGTTAGAAGTAAAATGTTGAGTACTGTAGAGTAGTGTAAAGTGAGCTTTATTGATACACTCAACTTTCTACAACCTAAACACAGACAACTTGAAGCCCTGTTTACACAATACACTTTAATTAACGATCAAGATTAATTCGGGAAATCGTCTCCGTCGATACTTGACAAATCACTTCACCAAACAATCTAACACCCACACCCTCCTTCTCTCTTCTTCTCTCTTTCTATGTTGACATTTAGAATTGAAAAGACGGAAGAAATTTGATGCCGGAATCTTAGAAAAATATTATCATTTTACACGATGTTCCAATTTATTCTCGAAAGGCAAAAATGGTTTCAATGGAAATGAAATGAATGGAGTTTTATGCACCATGTCGGCTAATGGAGACGGATGGTTTCAATGGAAAGGTTTTCTCACGTGTAAGAATATGTTAAATTGGGTTCCTGTCGTTTTCGCTAATCACTACACTGAGTTTAGATGTAATGGCGGGCCAGATGTTTGTTTTAATTGAATTGGTACGGAAAATAAAGGCTTATGAGATTGCCCATCATACAGGGGGTAGGATACTTTTCTCGACAGTTGGAAATTGAGAGTCGTCTGGCAAAATTTCTCGCATTTCACTTTACATAGCGATACCCGTCTTCATTAGCCCACATGGTGCAGAAAAATAGGAGGTAAAACTCCATTCAATTCAATTTTTTTCAAAGAGTTTGTTGTCTTCCACGAAGGTGGCATATTTGCTATCCATCTATCAGAGCCTGTAGGGTCAGGGTTTTTAGGACTAACCCGACCCTTGTTCGTCAATATTTTGGTGAAGTATCGTAGACGCCCTTAATGTTTATTTTACTTTGATTGGCTTTAAAAACCAATGGCGTGTGGCAACTCTTATGAAAGATATTTGAACATTAATTATTATAGATACACAGACACGGTGTTTGAACATTCAAGATGGATTTATAAAGAAACTTGTCAAGCTAACAGAATAGAAAATATGTATTTTAGACATGGCGATACGGCTGATAGAAAAAACTGAATCCTGTCTATCTCTATTATACAGTAATGGGTCACTTGTTGTTAATAAAGACTCACTTCAAAATAACCAACTTGAAGTTTTATTTCATACCTACTTTTATAATTCAATATTTATAATCTAGGGTACACATCTGATGTCAAATTCTGATAACGTACTGGCATCATCACCGAAATAAACATGAGCACGTATAATCATTCCGAAAACCATCTATACAACAGTTTCAGCCAACATTAGGGACATTGGTGTTTGAAATTTATATTTTTTCATCAACGGAATATCATTATTATCATTATCAGTATTAAAATGAAGATACAAGTAATCGTCAAGTATCAATTCAGATGACTGTTTCGAAGGATGTATCCACCGTCTATACATCTGTCGTAGTAATTTCAACCATCAACAATCCTTCAATGAAATATTTACTAATTACATTATTTCTTTCTTAATTTCAGTTTAACTCAAATCCTGTATTTGTTTTACCATCCTTTCTTCAGACAATTAACCTTTTTTCAAGATTACATTACGAGAACCTTGTCTGTTTACTTCGTAATAAACTATTGCGTATGTTCTCAAAATCTACAGTAAAAGTTGTTGAATAGTAATTCTGTAATGTAACAGATATCAGTGGGTATTTGAAGAATTAGTCTCAAAATTATCCCAATGATATCCAAATTAAATGGAAAGCGTTATGTAATGCGTTATACATGGGCAACCAGAAACAAGACAAGAGCCAAGAAGTGAACTGTGTAACGTGTTTAAGACTCGAGTGATAGAATGACAATATCACTAGAAATACACTGAGTCAATAAACCAGCTCCTAATTAGACCAACACCATAACAACCCGTACCTCGTCTATTGTATACAGGAATTCCAAGATCTTAACAAGACAATTATTATACCTGATAGGTTTGTACATCTCGGAATGTGAGCTGAAATTGAACACAGGCGTGAAAATGAAATCATGTTTTGCATCTTACTTTTCTGAACAAAGTTTTTGGGAAATAAAGGCCTGATATTGATACACCGTGTGCAACGAGGACATTTTAACAAGTCAGCGACGTTAGTCAATTTTGTGTTAGATTTTCAACTGTCGAAGTATCATGTACACGTGACCTGTGTTTATTGTCCCATCCGAACGGCTAGACACCATCTCCTCCGAACTACATCTGGGCGACACTACTAAGTCATTATATGAACCATGTCGGAAGTGAACCTTGGACCTCTAGGTAGAGAGCAAGTCTAACCGTCCTGTCAAAATGTCAAAAATTAGATCTTCATTTTATTGTATTTACCTAGAGCAGGTGTACCGTAATACAGTACTGTTGGTCGCCCCATACCACTGATGTTCAGAGATTACTTCAACAGTGTACCATGATATCTTTGTCCGTCACCATTAACTACCACAAGTTCGGTGAAGAAGAGTAGGACGTAACACTCCTTCATTTCATTAATGAAATGGTAGCCGATATACAGCGATATACTGCGACTATTGTACGTCATTATAATCATAGACCTACATTCCGTCGTCTTGATACCGTATTGCTAATCCTTACTCTATTATATTCTTCATTTTACCACGTACAAACATCAAAGAAATACCGACAATCTTCAACACCGTTATTTAGCTAATTATCATGGGGTTTGTTTAAAGTATGTGCCGATTTGTTTTTTTTTCTAATGACGATGTTTAAGCTAATCCCATTCCTTTTAAAAGGGCGCTCTGATCGACCTTGCAACTAGCAGATTCCGATATCAACTAGAATTTTAACGACTGCAAGCTACTGACTAAGTACTAGTTAAATGTCCTTTTTAAAACAGAACGGTAGATTATAGATGCGAAGCCTCTTATCAGGTCCGTAGCCAGATTTGATTGTTTCGAGGGGCAAGAAATGGAATTGGTCGGTTTTCAGAATTTGTTCAGGAGGGCAATCTATTTCACCCTTCCCATTTCCCCCTCTAGCTACGGGCCTACCCCCCATACAGAGAAACAAAACGAAATATCCGGATCAACGGTTTAATTCGGAACGAAACAAAGTGTATAAGAGTATTGGACTAACTATAAAATAGTTTAGAAAGACGAAGCTGCCCACGCTAAAGCTTCTTTCTTTTTGATCTAAAAATACCAGATTCACAAATGACCAGCAAACAACATGGATATAAAAGCCTACTAATCCAGGTCATGACAAAAATCATCAAATCGTTTCTAAATTAGTAACAGTTTGTTCAAGAATAATGTTCTAATTTGAACGTCCATGTTGATGATGTCATGATATCTTTGATCTCGTGATCCCGTTCCATTCATTGAGTAAATTAGTTAACACGTCACGTTAGGTTTACGCATAGAACTGTTATAGCTCTATGGTTTACGGTACCGTACTACGTTATACTTTACCGGTGTATAGAAATAAAATACCGGGATGGATATTGAGTATTCTAGACACAACCATGTTAATCCCTCAGATCTTGACCTCGACAAACCCACACAGTGACCCGAATCTTGTACCTTTAAAATAAGCTGATTCTTACCACAGACAATTTGCTCTTACATAAAACAGTTCTGCTAACTAGTTGGACATGTACCCTTCTAGTCCAATTCTGACCACAGAAAACTGTCATTGTACCAAACAATCTACTAGCTAGTTGGACAAGATAGTTTGGTATACTCTAGTCCAATTCTGACCACAGAAAACTGTCATTGTACCAAACAATCTGCTAGCTAGTTAGACATGATAGTTTGGTATGTTCTAGTCTCATTCTAACCACAGAAAACCGTCATTGTACCAAGTAATTTGCTAGCTAGTTAGACAGGATAGTTTGGTATGTTCTAGTCCCATACTGACCACAGAAAACTGTCATTGTACCAAGTAATTTGCTAGCTAGTTAGACAAGATAGTTTGGTATGCTCTAGTCCCATTATGACTACAGAAAACCGTCATTGTACCAAGTAATTTGCTAGCTAGTTGGACAGTATGTTCTAGATTGTACTGAGCAACCTGCTAGCTTGTTAGATACTTTAGTTTGGTATACTTAAGTCTTATTCAGACCAGAGAATTTTTCATACCCCCATTACCACCACTACCACACACCCTCACCCTCATGGTGTACCATTGTTTTGTTTTGTCTGTTGGAAGAAGACAAAGAGTATACTGTTCTGAAAAACGTATTTGTCCGCTACAAAGCCTGAGACAGTACGAAATCATTATTTAAAAAAATATCCACATAAACATGTCATATTTCTAAAAGGTTCCCAGGTGAATGAGTGCAGACAAAGAGTATACGAAAATTTACTGATTGCACACAGCTTCAATAAGTGGTAAAAAAAATCGTAGTTGAAAAAATATCTACATGAAAGCTGTCGTCTGACCCACATTTCTGTGAAAAATATAACCAGATGAAGGAGCGAGTGAGTTTAACATGGACTGTAAAAGTCTACTTCGTGTTGTTCTGTTTACTTTATCTATCTACCAACTATTTACTAAATCTTACAGTTTTCTACTAAAAACAACAACAAAATGTCAGTAGGTCTGGACCCAGTTCTAAACGTTGTTTATTTTAGTCTACATGTTTTTTTAAAAAATAATATCGGCTGAGTTATAACAGGGTCGTAAAATACGGAGAGATAGCTACTTTAATCAAAACACACCTTCGCATTTATCAAAAGCAAGGACCTTTCATCATGTAATGGGCCAAACGACCCTCAAATCCCAGACACCTCCAAAACTTAAAGGGACATTTTACCGATCGTACCATAATCTCAGAAACGAGAATTTTTTTTAGCTAAGCCAGCCAGTAATATTGTTAATATCCCACCGTCTAAATATGAACCTTTAGATCCACGTTTGTCCAGAATTATCTGCGTTTGAAAGTTAAAAAGACGAGTCGACTTTTCTTAAGACACCACCAAATCTATAGAAATCCTAGTAAGAGGTATTTTTTAAGGGATTATGCCATTTTCGTAATTTCTAGTTCTTCTAAAGACTATTTACATATATTCAAGATTCAAATCAACGCATAAAAATGGCGCATCTGACCCTTTAATCAAAACACATAACAAACATTCACATTTATCAAAATTAGGATTCCTTCACCATGTAATTCTCATCTTCAGAAGAGAGGCCAGACGACCCTCAAATCCCCGACATCTCCATAACTTAAAATAATTTACGGCCTACGGTGCTAAAATTCGACCAGTTTCCATTTTATATGCTCAATGAAGGGTATTTGTAAGGCTTTAAGGTGTACCGGCGATTTAAACACGACGCATCGTCAACCTGGACCTTTGGGCATTAAATTTTGGATTGGAGTCAGGTTTCTGTGTGTTGATTTTCTCTCGGCTTCGAATTATAATGATCCTGACACAATACTTCACAATCTGACAAAACAAAAAACAACCTTCATAATCTGCTGATTAGTTAGACACGATATCTGTAGGAATTCATAATATTCAGAGCTATATTAGCTATATTTAGAATATTAGTAAGTATCAGGAAGAGATTTTAATATTGTTTGAGACAGAATAATCTTTAATTCCACTGATGATAATGATTAAATCTATCACGTCTGGAAATCTTACTGGTTGATAATCTTATAGACAGTGGAGTGAAATATATCTACTCAGATTCTTACTTAATTCCTAATATATACTTATTATATAATAGTTCCCTTATATAACTGAGTTGAATATCAATGACGATATGGCGTATAGCACCTATTCTGGGATATTCCATGCCAATCAGACAGATTAATAAAAAACTTTCTCGTTAGATAAGTGAAACTAATTGGCCAATATCTATTTTATCCATTATATACTAACCGTTGGATTTCCGGGAGGTAAAGGGGATGGTACCTATTCTGAAACTTCTTGTGCTTTTCTGCAACTTACGACGATAAAGTAAAAAGTGAGGTTTAATTCTTCATTTTGTATTAACTATAAATATGATGTTATGTCATGTTGTCACCCACCTTGCGACTCTTTGTGGATCACCAGTTCTCAATCACACTGCGACTCTTTGTGGATCACCAGTTCTCAATCACACTGCGACTCTTTGTGGATCACCAGTTCTCAATCACACTGCGACTCTTTGTGGATCACCAGTTCTCAATCACCTTGCGACTCTTTGTGGATCACCAGTTCTCAATCACACTGCGACTCTTTGTGGATCACCAGTTCTCAATCACCTTGCGACTCTTTGTGGATCACCAGTTCTCAATCACACTGCGACTCTTTGTGGATCACCAGTTCTCAATCACCTTGCGACTCTTTGTGGATCACCAGTTCTCAATCACCTTGCGACTCTTTGTGGATCACCAGTTCTCAATCACCCTGCGACTCTTTGTGGATCACCAGTTCTCAATCACCTTGCGACTCTTTGTGGATCACCAGTTCTCAATCACCCTGGACACTTTGTGGATCACCTGTTCTCAATCACCCTGCGACTCTTTGTGGATCACCAGTTCTCAATCACCCTGGACCCTTTGTGGATCACCTGTTCTCAATCACCCTGCGACTCTTTGTGGATCACCAGTTCTCAATCACCCTGCGACTCTTTGTGGATCACCTGTTCTCAATCACCCTGCGACTCTTTGTGGATCACCAGTTCTCAATCACCCTGCGACTCTTTGTGGATCACCTGTTCTCAATCACACTGCGACTCTTTGCGGGAACACCTGCCATATATTGGTATTTGCAATTACTTTGATTTTCGCTACACTGTTCTACACTGTGCACAGGGTATGGGAGGTAACTCCAATAAGCTTGGTCAGCTCTCTGAGTGACGGTGGTATAATATAGTTACGTTGAAGAGGGGCATCACGCGTTCTTGAAAGTGATACCTGCCAGGCTGACCACACCCAAAATATTGCTAGGTGTACCATGAGAGTGAGAATAGAGGAAAGGTTAGTTGAGGCGAGGGCATGAGGTAAAAAAGGTTCTACCGGTTTGATCAATCCCAGACGTTTTAAAGCTTTTCTTTTAATTTTGTGCAATTTGAAATATCATGTCATCATACTACAGAAACGCTGGGATCGGGAATTATGAAGTTTCCATTAATTATGAGAATTTTAAGACCTTTGATATCTACTTCAATCAATATTAACAGGTTCTTTTCGAGGACTGTATATCAGAGCTCAGACAAATAAATTAAGATTTAGAAAAAATCTAAGTATAGAAACTTTATTACATAATTTACAGTTCAATATAGAAATACTAATACTAATAATAATAATAATAATACCAGGTGTTGGTGTAAACTGACCTATTGCCCTCCCATTCCCATTCCCTAGACGATACAACCTAACTTATATAGAGTAATTATAAACACAGAACTTGTTCCATCTTTCAAATCACACATTCATTTCACATTCATTCACAATATTCATACATTGGCGGCATCAGCGGGGGTGCAGAGAGGGCATATGCGCCCCTAGTAAAATGGCTTACACCTGCAATTGTACCCCACTTTATTTGTAACAAAACTCTCTCAGACGTACCATGAGACGCTTGCCTCCACAGAGTTGCTGCATATTGAAATCAGCCTCGACAAATGTCCCCCTATAGGGTCAGTCTGCCCCCTATTTGTACCCCCACACCTTCCCTTTTCAAGTGGTAGGTAGAGCTAATGACGTTCAGAAAGGAACATTCGGGGTGCGTAAAAATGTCAGATCTATCATCTATGTCTGATTTGTAAGTTTTGGTATATTCTGAATAACCTACTGTAACCTGCTTTCAGTAATATCAAATCTACCCAACGTGTGATACGTTAGTGTTTAATACTGGTTAAGGGGCAGTTTATACCAAACCTTTCTGTACAAAATCATTCTTTTTACAACTTAATCTCGGTCTTTATTCGTTGATAACTCGAAGGCTAGATATAAACTAAAAAAACCTAATAGATACAAATAATAAACTTCTCGAGTATTTAAGCCTTCATCTTGGTGGTGATAATTTACTTTCTAGAGAGAATGGAATAAATAGTTCGGTACTGTACCAATCTGAACAAGCTCTATCCTACTCTTTATAACGGATAGTGTTTGACAGAAATAGAACATTAACAACTGATAGCGATTGACGGCAACTGTATTTTGTGCACTCGGGTTGACCAAATACAGCGAAATATCAAATTCTCCCAGTCTCTAACACTCGATGGAACCACAGTGCTCTAAGATTTTGCTACAGCGGCATGGTCGACCTGTAGACATTACCAGTGGTTTGATATCCATATTCATTTCTTGTTTTCACAGTTGTATCTCTATTGTATGTGACAGACGATAATAAACAGTTGTAAAACCATACCATTTATCAATCCTATTATTGGTTCATTTTACACCGGATTGTACTTGAGGAATCCACTACTAAACCATATCGCTCCCGATTTGTTCATGCTTTAGACGAATTATTTTGGTCACTGGAATTGTTTTGCTTGCACGGCTTTTTATTATATCTGAAAAACAATCATTTTTACAAGAAGTTTTGTCACATAATTACAATTTGTTTGAAAATAAGCAGTAGTTAATTTTTCTGTATCTAGTTTGTGAGACGAATGACGCTAAATGTTTTAGTCATTACGCCTGTGATGCTAACGCGGACCCACACACCTATATTTAAGTTTAAATTATTTTATTTTCTTATAGATGCACCGTATATATAAACAACAAGTAAACACCGCCTTGCATATTTAATTCTGCGTATAATAATTCCAAAACATCTTTACATGCTTATTTCATAGGGCATAAAATATACACTGTAAAATCGTCTACTCGTCACGCGGTCTATTCTGGGTCACGCACTTATTTGTCCTCGCAACGTTTAAATCCATAGATCGCTTATAATGTTCACAGCCGGTAGACTATTTCTTCAACATCTATAAAACTCGCCTCGCTATCACAAATACCTTCACAATATGAGATTCCGATATTATCACGAAGCCCTTCGCGACAGCACTCCACTTCCGCTTATGCCATAATGTCCACTTCCGGTATTGTCTGAACTTCCAAGTTCGGTTATTTCATCATATCTACTTCCGGTAATTTCAATATTTATACTTCCGGTAAGCTAATCATGTCAAATTCCGGTAATTTCACCATTTTCAACTTTGGATAATTTCAATATTTCAACTTCCGGTAATTTCATCCTTTTCACTTCCGGTAGTTTCATCATTTTTACTTCCCGTAAGTCTACTTTCGATTAGCCATATCATAACGCACGACACATTTATAACTCACTAAACCAACAAAATTACTAGAGAAAATATAATATACTGTTATTCTGTAAATTGATATTTTCCAGTAATACAGGAAACTGGTAGTTCAAGTATTTCCACTATTCACATTCAACATCTTACAAAACTTACTATAGTATATTCATAATACTGTTTTTATTTATTTAGGTTTTTCCTCTTTTCTTTTTAAACATCTCACAAAACATTCAGTCACTTTGCCCCCTTTTTTTTACTTTTTCGGCAACGATTGCTCTATATACACTACACGACACATACGTACTACACCTTCTTTAACCGTCCCTTTAATTAACTCTCAAATACACCACATATGCCACACTGCCTTCTATTGCTGGATTGTTGGTGCCAGTCAATTTGGTCCTATACGAAACCTTCACTGCACAAAGTTCGATCCTTATGTATTGGTATTTATTGAACGTCGCAACTATACTATTATGTTTTCAATTTAGCTGCACTAGAGCCTAAAGTTATCCAGTCCAACTTTGTCTATGCATAGCGAAGAAAACTATCCTCGTCGTAGACAGAATAAGTCTGGCTGTCAGAGTCTAAAAAGGCTGGAGTAACGCACTATAATCCAATGTCTAGGTCTATGTTTTTAAATGCACAGTGATCTATAAGGCATGGTAACATTGCTTATCTAGAAGTTTGTAGACATGTCTTTTTTCTATCATGTCATACCGCTTTTCATATAGTGTATCATTAGTTTGAATAGTTTGTCCCAAGCGCTTTCTAATTCCGGCGACCATTGATCCTTTAAATTGTGTTTGATTGCATAATTAAAATGGGGGGCCATCAACTGAAATAGACAAGAGAAGAGTATTAAAATATCACAGGTAATAACATCAATATCACAGGTAATAACATCAATATCACAGGTAATAACATCAATATCACAGGTAATAACATCAATATCACAGGTAATAACATCAATATCACAGGTAATAACATCAATATCACAGGTAATATCACAGGTAATAACATCAATATCACAGGTAATAACATCAATATCACAGGTAATAACATCAATATCACAGGTAATAACATCATGTAAAGTGGTTTTCTACATTATTTATGTTAACAAAACTCATAGCATCAAACTAAGTGTTTGATGACGTCACTAATATGATATATCACATACGACCCTTCGCTTTGACGTCATCAAACATTTAGTTTTAGTATAATTGCAGGAACCACAGACGTCTGATTGAAAATTGGAATGGTGTAAATTGATGTTAACCGTGTCCCCGATCCACATAAAGAATTTAGAAAACCTCTTTATAATCCCTTTAAGGTGGACGGATCTTTGCGTGCTTATAACAGATAAATCCAGGAGCAAACAGTTGCTCGTTTTCTGCTTTCTAGCAAAAAGCGCAATTACGCTAATTGTCATCATTTTTCTCGTTTTCTAATTTCTAAAACGAAACTGCCAACTAAGTGGTAGAAATCTGCCATCATTTAGTAAAATGGCATTTGTAGTCAGCCAATTTCTCAATATTAGTGTGTCAAATGCGACGAATGAGATGAAACCTTTGAATGACTTACTGGTGGTACACAGAGTAGATATGAAATACTGCACCACGCATAAGACGCGTTTCTATTATCTGAACATATATACCCGGCTCTGTGGTCCGAGACATATCTGAAAGCAGGATACCGTTAAGGTGCGGGCACACGAGCGATCTTGGTAGGAGACTTTTGTCGCCGATTAGAGTCTTGTCTTCGGTTTCAACGACTGGCACGGGCACATGAGGAAAACTCAAGTCGGCCGTTTTCCACCTTGTCGATGTCGACAATTATCAAACTTGTTTGACATTATGAATCCTGTCGGCGACACGATAATCGTGACGTGGAAGCACGGCCTTTTACTAAAGATTCGAGTCAGGGACAAAAATCTCCGACCAAGACCGCTCGTGTGCCCACAGCTTTAGACAGGATGATATAGTCCTTATGGCCTGGTAATCATTATAGTATCCAAAACACACGTGAATTTTAGTATATTAGTATAATTAGTATACTTACATCTAAATGTTGGTGTACAACCTGATAACTTTGACCATGTCGACATCCCAGAGACTTCATCAGTTCTTCCACCTTCTCTAAATTATCAAATCTAAACAGGCACTTATCAACTGTGGTCATCACACGTAATGCATGAGCTCGCAATACAGAGCTATTGTTCAATTCCTTGGGTTGTAGACCACGAAACGACACGAAGGCATGTTTTATATCCGGGTGACTTTCGAACAGTCTGAAAAATATAAAAAATATTAAAATTAAAATACTTTAATCAGCAATTTTTAATAGAAAATGGAATGAAAAAAAAGCTACATCTTGAGCTGTTTAATACCTAGCTCGACAGCTCTGGACCTATCCATTCCTCAGACGTGATTTTGGATGTGATATCGGCATGTTTAATTGGCAATCTATATTACCAAGAGTAGATATTCACCAATCGTAATATTATTATTATATGATTATTAATATTACAGGAGCGTGGGGGGACGGGGTGGTATAGGTAGGAGCCTTAAAATCCCAAGGGTCTCATAGTATTTTAGATTTTAATGAAAATAAATTCGAAAGTTTGGAAATCAACGGGAGGGGTGGGTGGGAAAGAAATGCCGAATGGTCTCTTAATACGAGGCATTTAAGAATTCTATGAAAATAAATTCGAAAGTTAAGGTTGGGAGTTTGAAAAACCAGACAAGCTCCGATTAGAAACGCAACTGTACTGTATAGTGTACGAAATAGTGACATAATACCCTTATTTCAGCTTTAGTACAGCCCAAATTACGCAAAATTAGGATCAAACTCTCTACACTCTATATATCTTCTCATCCTTTTTCTACTTCTTTATCTCCCACCTATCTTATCCTTTCTTTTGCTGTACAGAACATATATTCATTTTATTCTCTGTATGTTCAGATCAAACCTAAACTAAACTATACTTGTATAAAACTATATACAGTACATAAGATTTATTTGAATAATAGATTTAAAAAAAAAGATTTTGTCCAGTCCACACATTTTGATGTATAGTAAGTAGCGCACAGGGTATTATACCGTCTGATCCACTCCAATACTGTCATTGGGTAATTTGATATACAGGACGCTAGAGAGTCTACATTATTATCCTTGTTAAATCATTTTCGAGCGGAACAGCTGGTAGAAACGATCCTCACGAACCCTTGTACAATCAATACCAAAAGGTTTGGCCCAGGACCATGTGGTAGAAAGGATCTTCAAGAACCTAAGTTGTTATCCTTGTAGAATCAATACCAAAGGGTTACCTTTGTAAAATTATTATCAAGAGTTTTTGTCAGAAACCAGCTGGAAGAAAGGATCCTCAAGAACCCAAGTTGTTACCAAGAGGTTTGGTCAAAGACCATCTGGTAGAAACGATCCTCACTAACCTAATTGTTACCCTTGTACAATAATTACGAAGAGGTTTGGCCCAGGACCATCTGGTAGAAACGATCCTCACTAACCTAAGTTGTTACCCTTGTAAAATCAATACCAAGAGGTTTGACCAAGGGCCATCTGGTAGAAAGGATCATTGCGAATTAAGTTGTTATCCTTGTAAAATTATTTCCAAGAGGTTTGTCAAGAACCAGCTGGTAGAAAGGATCCTCAAGAACCTAAGTTGTTATCCTTGTAAAATTATTACCAAGAGGTTTGGTCGAGGACCAGCTGGTAGAAACGATCCTCACTAACCTAAGTTGTTATCCTTGTAAAATCATTACCAAGAGGTTCGGTCGAGGACCAGCTGGTAGAAACGATCCTCACTAACCTAAGTTGTTATCCTTGTAAAATCATTACCAAGAGGTTTGGTCGAGGACCAGCTGGTAGAATGGATCATTGCGAATTAAGTTGTTACCCTTGTAAAATTATTACCAAGAGGTTTGGTCGAGGACCAGCTGGTAGAAAGGATCCTCAAGAACCTAAGTTGTTATCCTTGTAAAATTATTACCAAGAGGTTTGTCAAGAACCAGTTGGTAGAAAGGATCCTCAAGAACCTAAGTTGTTATCCTTGTAAAATCAATCCCAAGAGGTTTGACCAAGGACCAGATGGTAGAAAGGATCCTCAAGAATCTAAGTTGTTATCCTTGTAAAATTATTACCAAGGGGTTTGACAAAGGACCAGCTGGTAGAAAGGATCCTTGTGAACCTAAGTTGTTATCCTTGTAAAATCAATGCCAAGAGGTTTGATCAAGGACCAGCTGATAGAAAGGATCCTCATGAACCTAAGTTGTTATCCTTGTAAAATCAATGCCAAGAGGTTTGATCAAGGACCAGCCGATAGAAAGGATCCTCAAGAACCTAAGTTGTTATCCTTGTAAAATCAATGCCAAGAGGTTTGGCAGAGGACCAGCTGGTAGAAAGGATCCTCAAGAACCTAAGTTGTTATCCTTGTAAAATCAATACCAAGAGGTTTGGTAGAGGACCAGCTGGTAGACAGGATCCTTGTGAACCCGAGTTGTTATCCTTGTAAAATCATTACCAAGAGGTTTGGCCCAGGACCAGATGGTAGAAAGGATACTGCTAATAGTATACAAGGGCCCTGAGGTAACTACGGTTATTTTTATTAGTGGAATTACAAGACCCTCAGACTTCTTTCTGAAAATAGGAATAATCAATGCTAACAATGTCTCCGATACACATAACGAGAAAATTCTTTCAATCCCATGTGGCATACTTCAAAGAAAATTAAACTTAAAGTTGGTGAAACGAATTGGGCTTCGAGTATTCAGAAATCCTGCTGTCATCGTACCCAACCAATCATCTATCACAATATATCATCAAGATAACTTGAACTGTCGCAACTTTCATATTATTTCCAAATTAATTCATTTTCTTTCGCGGTAGGATGCCTTCTAATTTCGTATCACCCCCTAGGGTAGTATCAGAAAGTAATTGTTACTCAACTTTATAAAAACTCCGGCTGATAATTCTTCATACATCGCTTGAATGAAGGCTGTAGGCGGCCATTAACTCTCCGGTTTACAAATACAATGCTGTGAATAATTCATAGTTAATTTCCTTGTTTTGTTTCTCTTCTCTTGTTCATAAATATATAAAACACTTCCAGGGTTGGGTAACATCTTGAACATCAGTTTTTTCCAATATTTAATTTAATATTTAACAAATTCAGAAAGATAAAGAAAAACAACCAATATTTTCGAGGATAATAACTTTTTTTCACTGATAATCCTGCAAGTTGATCCTTTGACAAATTCAGGGTCTGTCTAGGATTAGCTGTACCCATTTACAACTAAGTCGACGGAAAGATAACTTATTCCAGGTCACCAGACTTTCACTCGCCGGCGGAGATTAGAACCCACGACAACCGTTTGTTCATTTAAGCCTCACTGTATTGCTAGAAACTTTAATTACTGATGATCGCTGACGATTTTTAGGTCGTCATCTGTAAAGATCGAACAAAGCTAGTAATTGATCAAATTTTTTCCCAGATCTTAGCACCCGTCGAAAATGCAGTTTCTCTTAGATTACACCAATCTAAAGGTCGACCTGAATTCCCGTCTAGAAAGGTTTTATGGTTTTAGTTTAATTAGAACTCGCTTTACTTATTTTTTGAAATTCTGAGAAATATGTGACATTCTAAAAGCTTTATTTCTAAATCACCGGAGAGTTCTTTGAATATATGTCCACCATAATTCATGTCCACCATAATTCATGTCCACTATAATTCATGTCCACCATAATTCATGTCCACTATAATTCATGTCCACTATAATTCAGAGTTTCCATTTTAAAATCATTATTAATAAGAAAAACGTGTATCTTTCGTGCACTTAAAACAGTGTTTTCCATTTCTGTTTACAGGAAACCGGATTCGTTAAAAATAACAATCCCATCGATAACTTCCGGTAATAATGATTGTTACGCAGAATCGGAAGTAGATAAATAAACTTGTCTGTATGTTTTATTGTATAGCAAGTAGATGAATGAATTGAACTCATGAAAATAATAAATTTTGTTAATTACTTCATTTCCGGGGATTTTGACCCAAATATAAGATGTCATTATCAGTCTCTGGTACTGTCGTCTGTCGATTTCTATTAAAATTATGATTTCAACATCATTCTTTTCATGAAAACAGGCGCGAGATATCTGAAATTGCCCGAATTTCCAACCTAGTTAAGAGATATTTGCCTGAAATACTTCCTTTCGGGACTGAGAGGCTTTCCCCTCGCCACTGGTTCGGTTCGAGTCCATCATAGGTTGAGATGCCAGAATGATAATGTTTTCGACAAGGCTCAGGGCAGTGGAATAGTTCAGTGGGTAGTGAATTACTTGTTATTTGATAGACGATTAACTTTTTCATAATGTCTTCTAGTTTCAAGGAAGAAGTTCGTTCAAGTTCGTAATAGCTTGACATTATGAACGATTAGCATTTTCAGTGTCAATATATTCCGAACTTTGGGGCCTTTACAAATCTACCGTATATAAAAAAAGAGCCTAATGATGTTAAGAAATATAAGAGGGTAATAGCATGTCATTATAAAGATGGACGATTGAGAGCCTTAGGTCGAGTCGGCCTGGTGTTATCCAATCTATCTCACAAGACTCTGTAATACAACAATTTTACCGACATAATTACTGTAATTTTCGTTCACGATTGACCCAGGCCTTGACCTTTGACCTATGCTATATTGACGGATTGAAAATTGGCATCTGTAATAAGATCAATTAGAGAAAATTTGTCTGAAATTATCCTTGGAATTGTGATTTATTTCCCTGTATTTACTGTTATAAGAAATTAGCCTTTTATAATTTTAGCCTGAAAACACGTGATCAGTTTATCAACTTTTAGGCTCATTACCGACTTCCGGCGCCTGAAGGTCCAATATGTCAGCGATCTAATATATATCTTTATAATCTTAACCTGAAAACACGTGACCAGTTTATCAACTATTAGAGTCATTGCTGACTTCCGGCGCTTCAAGGGGGAATGTATCAGGGATCTACTATACATCTTTATAATCTTAGCCTATTAAATATATGGCTCAAAATTGATCTTCGGCGCTTGTAATGGTCAGAAATACATCCTTCTAATCTCTTCCTGATAACACGAGATCATTCTACTCAGTATTGGGCTTGACGTTGACCTCAAGTACTTGGTGGACGGATATGGCGGGCAATTACAGGAAAATGTTTCATAATTATTGTTGCTTAAAACATGTTAAGCTATCATAAATATAAACTATAATTGCCCTGATAGTGACCAATGGTATAGGAAATTGTGTGCCATTTTCTTAGTAAGAAGGATCAAGCTCAAAATATTGATCCAAATATCTTACAGAAGGCAATAGAATCCACATAATCTTTGTCTTGAAATTCATTTGCAAACCTGAAATTTGCCCTTCCCCTACTAGATTACGGCTAGGTAATTGCCATGTTTGACTAAATTCCAAAATGTTCTTGATTTTATTTATCTATTCGCACGAAGAGATAACTAATAGTGGTGGTTGCAATAAAGTCAAACTGTTAAAGTCATTGTGGGTATGTATCGTGATGCCCTGGAGATTCTGATAAAGGTTCGGTCAAATAAAACTGGGCGAAAACTTGGGTAATATGATTACAGACATTTCTACTTTAATCTAAACTCACGTCAATCCACTTCTAAAAACAGTGACACTAGAAATAAGATCCTGCTTGGAAGGGTGTCACCGTTAATTCTGAAGAACTATAAAAACCTACTTATGAGATTTGGATGTAGTTGAAGTAGAGATACTTCAGTTTTATATTTGATTAACAACTTCTAGAGGACTTAGACCACCACTTCTTACATACTTCAATGTCAATTACTAAAAAATATAACAGTTTTGTCCCATACTTAAAACCTCTATAGTTTTATACTTAGTAAATGTATAGAGGTAGATGTTAAAGCTTTCAAAATCACAATCAAGAATTCAGACCACAAAAAGTTACTGTCCAAAATTCTTATTGACTAGTAAAATGATCTCCCTTCATAAAACCTCATAAAGCGCCTTTTTAGCCTTGTCTACCCGTCCGGGATATCTATGGTTTGTAATTACACCATTCTGATGCCCCACCCTGCGGCTAATGTTTGTGCAATCCAAGAAGTACTTGACTATGAAAACACTATTGTAAAAGCCAAATAGATGATAAAATGTCTCAAATATAAAACTATAATCTTGAAAATCGATAGTGATATTATATATTTTATACAACTTTAGCATGACAGAACTATTGTAAAAGGCCGTGGCTATTCGCACCGCGACGGTACAAAAATGGGCATTAAAAAAACGTATGACCATCACTACCTAATCCTAACAAAGTCACTTAATATCATTCTAGACAATCAAAATGGTTTGATGCTTTAAAAAAAAAACTAGGGCACCTATTGTGTCCTATCTTATCCGCTTCATTCTTCAACCAATCAATAAAAAAGTTCGTAATATATGAGGGGAGTTCTAGGAAAATGACTAACTGACAGAATCTATTGAAATTCATGAAAATAAAAACATCACCAACGTTTCTACAGATTACAGTCGCCACTTGAAATCATCCGGGACATAATTTAATAAATCATCTGAATATAGTTTTGATCAACAAAACATAAACGAATTTCCAATAATGTCATAAATTTAAATCTATTTACTAGTGTAATTTAACCGAAACCTTAACAAATGTAATATGAAACTGACGAGGAAGTTGATGTTTTTTTTAAGATTTTCGTTTTAAATTTTGGGTTTTTTTCGTTTTTCGTACATATATTGCTGGTTTTACAAAGACGATTATTTTCATGCAGTGTGCAGAGCAAGTCGATGATTTCGCCAACTCTTTTTTCATCTCCGAATGTCGATCTGATTAATACGCAAATCGTGAACCTTTGGCATTGAGCATCGCATTTTTGTCAGCCCCAAGGCTTATTTTGTGAAGCTTCAAGTGTCGAGGTATCCTGAACTATAAAGTCCTGAATAAACATTCTGAAGACTCGAAGAAAGAAAGTTTTAAGATTGAAGGAAAAGAAACTTTAAACTATTGGCATTCAATTAATCCAAGTGACACAACAATATTATAAATCAGCTCAAAGAACGAGAAGTTAGAAATTCAAGATAGTTGGGATGAAGCTTTGATCTATTTGCTATCACATAAACCAGTTAAAACACAGAATCCTTCATTCTTATTCCAAAGACTCGAACGGAAATGTTACGATAGTCGGCAAAGAAACTTTGATCTATAAACTATCACATAAACCACAAAATCAGACACGATACTTGAGAAATGAAGTGGTCGTAAAGAAATTAAGAAGTTCTCCAATATCAAGTAAGAAAGGAAACAATGTGTACTACTACCGTCGACAGGAAACTCTCAACAATTCCTTGACAGTCAATTAACACCCGTGTCACCTTTTTTACTAGTTTTTGTGCTTTACTTTTTTTCGTTTTCCGATTCTAAAAATAGTTTTATTGATTTCTAAGGGATCCCTTACACCAAAGCTATTACGAGTTGCGTTTGCGAATAAGAAAAGTGGTCATTAGTTTCGAGCGCAACTCTCATGCAACTGAGTTGTGAGTTGCGTTCGGAACTATTGGCCTCTTTCATTACTTAGAACCATACGCAACTGGTAAACGCTATGATGTGAGGGGCCCCTTAGAAATCAATCAAACTATTTCAAGAATCGGAAAAAATTAAACTAAAGAAATGGTTGTGAGAGTAAGATAAGATGAAAACCCAAGACTAGAAATATCCCTAATTGTATATGGTAAACATTGATTGCTCATTGTCGTTAGGTTTTCAATAAAAGGTCAGAACAGTAGGACGTAAAACTCCATTTCATTTCATTTCTTTTCCTACTTATTGCTTTATTAACTTTATACCTTTTATTCATAGGATTTTTTTTACAGAAAATTATTTCCCTTGATTAGCTGTATTTCCAATCTTCAATTCCAGATGAATTTTTTGTGGAAACGAGAAAAATCTTCGATATAAATGAAAAAATGGTAATACCGTATAATGATATTCTTTAGGGTACTGAAATCAAATTTGTCAAATAACGTATTCAGTCGTTGAATCTTTCAAACGCTGCAAATTTAATAAAACGACATCTCTTTATCTCAATAGACCTTCTATATCCAAATTAATTGGCATTTATTGGACAGAATATTGAAAATTCAGAAAATGGAAAGGTAGATTTGAGGAAATGAAATAAGAAGTTTAAATTCTTCCGGATATTGAAATTAAATTTGTCTCATCACATCGTCTGTCAGTTTGATACGTAACGAATTTAATACTGCTATATAGATATCTTCATCACAATAGTCTTTCTATAGCCAGATTAATTAACTACGGAAATAATTGACATTTTAAAACGAAGCCTTTTTAACTCTAGAATACAATGAGACTCTAATTGGATATTGCAATAATGAAGTGCGTCATGGCGACATTCATCGAAGGAGTGGACAGAATTAAAATTTGAACTCTTTCCAGCCAGTTAGATAATGAGAGTCTAATTGAGTAATGTAATTTATAGTTGAAGGAGTTAGATTTTAACAGTATTTTTTACACAATTGACTTGGATTTCATCTGATGCCAATCAAATAAAAAACTTTTAGTAATACAAGAGATGAACTTGTTGATTGATATTATGAAATTTAGCCCACTCGTTCAGTTTCAATCAACTGGTTCTAATGGATATTTCAATTGAATGAAAAATTAGAAACACAAGACGTAATATAGATAAATCAAATTATTTAGTTCTTTTTGGGATTAATTTCTCTAAAGGATCACTTTAAAAAATTTCAAAACCATGATACAGAACTATAGTTTAAATTGGAACAAAAGAAGCGGAAATTTCCACATTGCATACTGTAAGGCGTTATTAATCTTCATGGACAATAAACGATTAGAAAAACAGAAGTTTGTGACATTATTTAAGGGGGTCGTAAAGTGGTTTTCGAGGGCACTGATAGCATCAAATTGTACCATTCCGATTTTCGTCTGTGCTTCCTGCAATTCCACTTAAGATAAGCTTGATATAAGCATATTTTGTGATTAGTGATCCAACACCAAGTTTTAGTAGAATTGCCGGAACCATAAAAGTCTGATTGAAAATTGGAATGGTGCAATTAGATGTTATCAGTGTCTACAATTCCTTTAACATACTGACGAACATTTCTGCACTAAAAAAAAGACGAGTAAGATCAGTTAAAAGTTGTTCTATGACCGAGTGACATTTCAATTTAGAATTGATCGATGAATATTTAAACTGAAATATTCTCCTCTATCAAATATAACAAGTTGGTGTTTAAAGTTGCGGTAAGAATCAAGTTAAAAACGAAGGTGTTATTGGCTTTATTTCAAGGAAGACTTCAGTCAAGTAAACTTCAGTCGTTGAGATCAGGAATCACTTTCGACTCACCATTGCCTCATCAACAGCCCCTCAATAGAACACATTTCTAACGTGTTTTTCTAAAGCAGATACCCTCTTATTAGGGGCTGAGATAATGAATATTCATGATGTCACGTAACTTCCGAATTGACCAATCAACATGCATGTAGGCTCCATGCGGTTTATTTTGCGAATATTAACACATATGAAACACGTATAACCCCTCTGGTATAAATAGACCCTGTTGATCGATTACAATACATCTCTCACACGAACCACGATCTCTGGTTCCATCTAGTTCCTCAGTAGGGATCTATGTTTGAACTACGATGTCTAACCAGATACGTATATTAAACGTCTGAAGCTTTTTAATGCCAATTAATCCCCCAGTATGTCTTCTCTATGGTTAAAGGTCTTTTAGTGCAACATTGTATCACATGCTGTAAGAAATTTGATAGAAACCAGTCACCAGTTCTATCATCACTATTATATTAATCTAATTTTAACTCCGTAGAAAACAGAAAAAAACTGTAAAAGACTATTTTTAATTGCTTGAGATGGGATGATCACATCATTCAAGAGAGAATGAAATCTAATTGTCGACGTTTGTAGCCGGTCTAGTTCTTGTGTACTATATTTTTAAATGTTAAACTAAAAGAAATGATTTCCACATCATAAAGTTGAGCATTTTTTAAAATGCCTGATTTAACATGGTGCCTTTTTTTTAAGATAACTTCTCGATGATTTTAATGTTCCGCTCATCTGATTGGTCTATTACTGAAATCAATTTGAAATTTAGTTTTAGTATCCAATGAAATTATTGTTTTTCTTGAAATCCTGTTTATGATTCTTAAAGTTTCCGGGTATAAGGACCTTGATCACTAAAACATCCAAAATATATCAGGCATTACTATCTTGTAGGATAATAATCTTGGTGCTCAAGAATCCTGTCTACCAGCTGGTCACTGGCCAAAACTTTTATAACAGCCCAGGCCCTGAGGATCCTACCGACTGTTTTTTGACCAAAACTTGTCATAACTATTTTACAATGATAACAACTTAGTCTCCGAGGATCCTTCTATTATCTTATCCTTGACCAACCTTTGGTCACCAAACAGTTTTGGCAACAAACCTTGTTTCTATATCTACACATAACAACAACACAAAAAAGGGAAAGACGGACAACAACCAAAGGAGTAACAGTCATGCCTTTGACTATCTGGTGTCAAATTTCTTCTATCAGTTTCAGAGATGGAATTAAAAATAGAAATTTGTGTGAAATTTGTGTATAAACGTGATCGGTACCCATCTTTAATGGTGATGAAATAATATTAGTTTACGAAATGGAATAAGATGATCAATGTCAAGTCAGTACCAATAACTGTTTTCTCTCGTTCTCAGTCAACATAATATCCAATAGAACTATGTTTACTTTCCGCTTCAATCTCTTCTCTACCAACTCGGGATTCAAAATCTATTACACCGTCTCAAACCGACAAATTGTTTCTCTTATTGAATTTATTCCCTTATAGAACTTCTTCAACGAAGCGAATAAAAAACCGAATAAAGACAAATAAAAGTTAAAGGGATACATTCGTTTAGATATTAGCGTTACCAGCTGATAGAGCCCAATTTCAGCTATCTGTATAGTCATCTAAATACTTACTTTACCAGCTGATAGAACTCAATTTCAGCTATCTGTATAGTCATCTAGATATTGAATTTACCAGCCGATAAATCTCAATTTCAGCTATCTGTATAGTCATCTAAATATCTACTTTACCAGCTGATAGAGCTCAATTTCAGCTATCTGTATAGTCATCTAAATATCTACTTTACCAGCTGATAGAGCTCAATTTCAGCTATCTGTATAGTCATCTAGATATTTACTTTACCAGTTGATAGAGCTCAATTTTAGCTATCTGTATAGTCATCTAAATATTTACTTTACCAGCTGGTAGAGCTCAATTTCAGCTATCTGTATAGTCATCTAAATATTTACTTTACCAGCTGATAGAACCCAATTTTAGCTATCTGTATAGTCGTCTAAATATTTACTTTGCCAGCTGATAGAACTCAATTTCAGCTGTCTGTATAGTCATCTTAATATTTACTTTACCAGCTGATAGAGATCAATTTAAGCTATCTGTATAGTCATCTAAATATTTACTTTACCAGCTGATAGAGCTCAATTACAGCTATCTATACAGTCATCTAAATATTTACTTTACCAGTTGATAGAACTCAATTTCAGCTGTCTGTATAGTCATCTTAATATTTACTTTACCAGCTGATAAAACTCTATTTTAGCTATCTGTATAGTCATCTAAATATTTACTTTACCATCTGATAGAACTCAATTTCAGCTATCTGTATAGTCGTCTAAATATTTACTTTACCAGCTGATAGAACTCTATTTCAGCTATCTGTATAGTCATCTAAATATTTACTTTGCCAGCTGATAGAACTCTATTTCAGCTATCTGTATAGTCATCTAAATATTTACTTTACCAGCTGATAGAACTCAATTACAGCTATCTGTATAGTCATCTAAATATCTACTTTACCAGCTGATAGAGCTCTATTTCAGCTATCTGTATAGTCATCTAGATATTTACTTTACCAGCTGATAGAGCTCAATTTCAGCTATCTGTATAGTCATCTAAATATTTACTTTACCAGTTGATAGAGCTCAATTTCAGCTATCTGTATAGTCATCTAAATATTTACTTTACCAGCTGATAGAGCTCTGTTTCAGTTATTTGTAATATAGTTAATTTCAGCTATTTTATCTGGCACATGGACGCAAATTTAGACGGCTATATCCCTTTAAGGTCATAACAGCTTGCTAGAAAATCAGACATCTTCCCCAAATAAACACAAATCTGAGAGATTTTGTTTGAATTGTTAAGTCATTTTTTGCTTTTCCATTATTGTCAGTGTCTGAGTAATTCGTTGTTGTATTTGCTCATAACTCCTGAAACAGTCTGACTATTAAATATGATTTCATCATCAAGTCTGGCTTTATTTTGAATCTTATGACAGACTAATATTATATCAGACATAGCTATCTATTATTTCAATAATTAATTTACCTTCTCGGTAGATCTGGAGGTTGGTCTCAGGTCTAGTGAACAAAACCATTATCAGATTACAATTACATGTACGTTTCTTTTATTCTTATATTAGCCCTTGTGATCTAACACGTTTTCGACCACATTCCCGTTCTAATGACGTTATTTTTGACCAATCCAAGCGTGTAAAGTTGGATGCGTTTCTTGGTAAATATGACTAACTGCAAGCCCCAAAGAGACTGTCATATGACACTACCTTTGTTTGGTTTCGCTGTTCTAGATGTTAGGTTACAATGGTGGTAATACATAGTTTGTATCAGACAGAAGGGTGTGAATGAGAGAGGGTTGGGGTGGATTTCATGTTACAACGCCAACTATAGAACCTTTAACATTAACTAAATCAACTCCAGATCTGTAACTTGTCTTTCAACTATTCTTTATACTACAGATGCAGTTCATGTAAACAAAACTTTACCAGGCTGAAGAAGAGGTAAGCTAAAAATAACCAAACAAATCAACATCAGATCTGTGAGTTTCTTATCTATCATAAATATACTTCCTCCATTTTCTTTGGATCATCAAAACATCGTCTGATAACAACAAAAAAGACTGTAAAGGGGGCGGAGGGAGGGGGACATTTCCTGTTCTACTTTAAACCATAGAACTTATAAATAATAATAAAATCCACTTCAGATCTGTGACTTCTACAAATATTTCTGTAGACCACAGTTAAGTAAATAATTTTATTTGATAACAACCTACGAAACTATAGAAGAAAGGCGGGAGGGGGAGGGGAGGGGCATTTCCTGTTTTACTCCAAACCATAGAACTTTAGAAAATAAACATAGAGCTGGAATAGATCAAAGTCAAGTGATTTTATCTGATTGAGTCGGAAGTTAGATGTATTTTCTGTAAATAAACGATTTCATCTCATTTCATTTCATTTATTCAGGAGTTATTTTCATTTCACGTAAAGAAACAAAGAAAATACACAAACCTACAGTAAAAGATGCCTATTTCATATACAAACGTAATCAGATGTTGGATTCACTACTGGTACATAAACTCATGAAATATATACACGTCCTAATTTAGTTTTAAAAAATGCTTCTTAAATATACAAACCTACAGTAAAAGATGCCTATTTCATATACAAACGTAATCAGATGTTGGATTCACTACTGGTACATAAACTCATGAAATATATACACGTCCTAATTTAGTTTTAAAAACTGCTTCTTAAATACACAAAACCAAGATAGTTGAGGACTCGCATTTCACGAAATAAACAGTAAATCTAAATAAATATACACAATTAAAGATGCTTTTTTGATAAACAATTGTAATCAGATGACAGATGTATTACGAGTAAATAAATTCAAGGAAAATATACAAGTTTATAGTGAGAAGGAAGATGTTTTTTGAATACAGAAATACAAAGCCAAAAGAGAAGGAAGTTGAATTTCAAGTATACTATGAAGTAAAGAAAACATAACAACTCAGAATGTTTGAATTTATAAAAATCTATAATCCTAAAATAAAACGTAGGATGTAAAGAAAGAGTCTATAATCGAACAGATACAGTGTAATATTTCTATTAGATGAATACAGCGGAGTTTTACGCCCTAGTGTTCTGGTTGATAAACAGAATAATGGTAACTATGCTCAGAGTTAATAAACCATATGTTCCGCAAGTGAGAGCATTCCGTAAATATTTGAATTTTGTTATGGAATGCACATGAAATGTACGTGGATTTATTCATAGATCGTGTCATTAATAATACATAACAAAAAGTGGCATTTCTATTAACATGTGGTGTTTGAGGCGACTAGAGGCCACCTAATTGTCATGGCTCACAGAAATTAATTTTCCATCCAATATTTATATAAAAAAAAAAGAAGACCTGAACGATACAAATAGCAATAGCATAATTTAATTCATATGACATGTACCAACATTAATAAATTGATGATGTCAACTTCTCATTAGATACAAATCAATTATAAACACGGTAGATTGCTGTTTGTAATTTTATTGACAATAAACATGAAATGTAGGAGTTTAATTGCTAGATTGATTGAGTTTTATATTAGAAATAGAACCTTACTATAATCAGGTAAATATTTATTTAAATGATGTTTCTATTAGGAAAAACAAGCATCGCATTATTTACACCACAATAAACAATTATTATTCTCTCGCCATAACATTATTCACTGGTAAAAATAGAGAGAACCATTTTTTCCCAGGTAACAACTTAGGTTCTCAATGATATCTCTACCAGCTAGTCCTTGGTTGAACCTCTTGGCAATGGTTTTATAAGTTTTACAACTCAGGTTCTCAATGATATCTCTACCAGCTAGTCCTTGGTTGAACCTCTTGGCAATGGTTTTATAAGTTTTACAACTCAGGTTCTTAATGATATCTCTACCAGCTAGTCCTTGGTTGAACCTCTTGGCAATGGTTTTATAAGTTTTACAACTCAGGTTCTTAATGATATCTCTACCAGCTAGTCCTTGGTTGAACCTCTTGGCAATGGTTTTATAAGTTTTACAACTCAGGTTCTTAATGATATCTCTACCAGCTAGTCCTTGGTTGAACCTCTTGGCAATGGTTTTATAAGTTTTACAACTCAGGTTCTTAATGATATCTCTACCAGCTAGTCCTTGGTTGAACCTCTTGGCAATGGTTTTATAAGTTTTACAACTCAGGTTCTTAATGATATCTCTACCAGCTAGTCCTTGGTTGAACCTCTTGGCAATGGTTTTATAAGTTTTACAACTCAGGTTCTTAATGATATCTCTACCAGCTAGTCCTTGGTTGAACCTCTTGGCAATGGTTTTATAAGTTTACAACTCAGGTTCTCAATGATATCCCTACCAGCTAGACCTTGGTTGAACCTCTTGGCAATGGTTTTATAAGTTTTACAACTCAGGTTCTTAATGATATCTCTACCAGCTAGTCCTTGGTTGAACCTCTTGGCAATGGTTTTATAAGTTTTACAACTCAGGTTCTCAATGATATCTCTACCAGCTAGTCCTTGGTTGAACCTCTTGGCAATGGTTTTATAAGTTTTACAACTCAGGTTTCTTAATGATATCTCTACCAGCTAGTCCTTGGTTGAACCTCTTGGCAATGGTTTTATAAGTTTTACAACTCAGGTTCTTAATGATATCTCTACCAGCTAGTCCTTGGTTGAACCTCTTGGCAATGGTTTTATAAGTTTACAACTCAGGTTCTCAATGATATCCCTACCAGCTAGTCCTTGGTTGAACCTCTTGGCAATGGTTTTATAAGTTTTACAACTGAGGTTCTTAATGATATCTCTACCAGCTAGTCCTTGGTTGAACCTCTTGGCAATGGTTTTATAAGTTTTACAACTCAGGTTCTCAATGATATCTCTACCAGCTAGTCCTTGGTCAAACCTCTTGGCAATGATTTTTATAAGTTTTACAACTCAGGTTCTCAATGATATCTCTACTAGCTAGTCCTTGGTCAAACCTCTTGGAAATGATTTTTATAAGTTTTACAACTCAGGTTCTCAATGATATCTCTACCAGCTAGTCCTTGGTCAAACCTCTTGGAAATGATTTTTATAAGTTTTACAACTCAGGTTCTCAATGATATCTAGCATGACTAGCATCTAAACATAAACAAATACCATCTAAGTCCAGTCCGGTCATCAATGAAGGTAAACACGCCATAATACAGAATTATCAATTACTCAAAATATCACGAATTCAATCACAGGACAGAATATACCCGGGGGAAGGGATACTGATTTCAGTACAAATAGGAACTTTAGTAAAGACTGCGTTACTAATTAAAATAATGATAAAAATAATATCGTTAATTTAACAAGGAAATCCCACAGGTTTCAACTAATATATTATTATTTACAGTTATCAATATATATAGCAATTAAACGATAACATTACATAGTATCATATACCAATTAAACAAATATATCACTAGAATAGAAACATGTTTATCATATTTTACCTCTCTGTTAATCTCCAAAAACATGTAAATTGATCAAAGTTTTCATTTCATTATAAAAAGTAAAACTGAATTTGTCAGTAAACATGGTGTAAAGGTTGTCATCAGTTTGTAAGTTTTTAATTAAATAAATCAATCAATTAACGCTATCATGAATTTAATTAAAAAAACGAATACATGAATTTTAACTATTAACCAACATTAAAGTAAAATGTCAATTGGCAAAGATAGAAGAACAGACAACAATAGGACAAGGAAAGATCAGAGATCCCCCTGTCAGTGATGCAGGTAAGAGGTTCTGACATGAAAAAAGCGTCTAGTCGTTCGGATGGGACAATAAACCGAGGCCCCGTGTGCTGCAGGCTGTGCACGTTAAAGATCCCTCGACAGTTGGAAATCGAAAAAGAGCAGTCTAATGCCGCTGTCCTGGCAAAATTTCCCTCATTGCACCCTGCATGGCGTTGCCCGTCTTCATTAGCCCACATGGTACAGAAAAGTAGGACGTAAAACTCCATTCATTTCATTTCATTTTAATAAATGCAATGAATAATCAAAACCAAAAACTATTTACCGTATAATTGGCAATATAATGCGCAACAAATTCATTGTTCATTATTTCATACACTAAAAAATAACAAATTGAATCCGCCATGAAAGTGAAATATGAATTATTTTGTACATATAAATGTAATTATCAACAAAAAAAAGTCATTGTGGTACAAAGTCGTAATTAACTGATTATTTTTGAATAGAATAATTTATAAAAGCTATCAAGAAACAATATAAATATGTAGCGATATGATCGGTAAACTCTGCAACAATGTTACAAATTTAATGTGTACTATTTGTAGTAGAATAGTGAAATACTATTATTAATTCAATAAATCTAATTTGTAAAATTATGATCGCTATCTATCTGTAAACAACGTATTATGTTTTTAAAAAATTAAATGTAATAAACGTGTTCTATTGTAATTGATTAACATATTAAAACTTTAATAAAAACATAAAAAGGTACAACAATGTTGGTAGTAAAACAATACTTGTTAACGTAAGTAATTGGTTATTCTTTTAATAGATTACAACTGTCACGAAACATTAAAAATATCAAACGATCTGTGTTGTTAAACAAATTTCTCTGATAAAAACATATACAAATGTGCGTATAATAGCAAATCAATGGTATACTACTATACAGCGGTAAACAGTTTGTTATAACTAAAAACGCAATACATTAATCATTCGTTTATTAAAACAGAAACAAAATAAAACGATGTATTGTATGTATCCGATCTATCAAAATCAAACAGAAATACATATCGATTCAAGCCGAGTAAATGAGTGAGTAAATGAAGTCGATATGATCTATATTAGAAAACAATGTTCAATATAAACCACAATGGTTTAGTCCAATCCAATTACGAATGTTCGTTTCAATCGAAATCTATCCAATTTTCTATTCCAGTCTAGTTCTAATTATGTTTCTATTTGACCAATCACATCATGTTATGAAGGTCACTTTTGTTGCTAACACAAAATGTGGGAAGCGAAACCCTGAAATAGAATTAGGTTGAGTATTGTCCGTATTCATATTATGTTTCTTAAACGTTTCTCTATCACGTTGAATCCAACAAAGATCTGTCGCTCATAGAACACTACATGGCAACCATTCAACCGGGGCGTAACACTATATGGCAACCATTCTCTCTGGGCGTAACACTACATCTGTTTCTAAAACATATATTCAAGGTATTTGTTATCGTGTTAAATTACGAAATCCCTCAAGTCTAATAAATGTCACCCATTGCGCACTGTATGACAATGTATCATGTTGTCAGAATATGGTAGTTACTATAGATTAATTAGTTTACTTGGTCCTTTAGGGACAGCATAAGTTTCCACCACTGAGATTGATAAGAGATACGGGTAATATATCAACACAGAGTTAATGAGATTAGTGCTTCTATTCCACTGTATCTAGCTTTGGGGGTAATATACGCTTGATCAAGTGAATAAGCCATAATTTGAATGAGGAAAGAAAAGAGCTTCCAAATTGTAAGCAACCAACTTTTTTTTTATACAAAATTGTTGGTCCTTTTATCTCTTTCCATTTCTCTAAAAGTCTCGATTTTACAAAATTCTTATTAAATATCGAAGTACTTAAGATTTTGCTTTTAAAACGCTCAATATGAGAGATTGGTAGAGGAGCGGACACACGAGCTGTCTTGGTGGGATACTTTTGTCGCCGATTAGAGTCTTGTCTTGAGTTTCAGCGACTGACACGAGCACACGAGGAAATAAAAATCTCCAGTCGGTCGTTTTACACCTTGTCGATAATCACGTGCGGAGCATGCAATTGAAAGGAAATGACTCTGATTGGATAACGGTCTGTCTTGCAGACGATAAAACTATCGGATATTGCTTGATATTATAAATCCTGTCGGCGACACGATAATCTCGTCGTGGACGCACGAGCACACGCGAGATTTTACTCAAGATTCGAGTCGGAGACAAAAATCTCTGACCAAGACCGCTCGCATCTCGTGTGCTCGCACCTTAAGCTACCCTGTCATACGTTCATCATGTTGGCGTATATTATAATCGTGTCGGACAAGTTATACCAAAAGATAAACTTTGATCTAGATCAGTTCAAGATAGTACTCTAACAATCCTATTAAATCAGAGACAAGAACTTATTCGTTTAAAATCGAATCCGTACAATAATTCTCATCTGAATGAACGTGACTGAAGGAATGTTAGTGTTTACTGGTCAAATAGAACTTCCTTAAACTGGTCAATATCAGGGAGAAATGCTATATTGCCTTCTTGTTAATCGATATTGGTCCAATATTCTGTTGAACATCAAATAACCAAAACTCTTCAGTAAATAAAACCAAAATTAATCCAATATTCAGATCGAAGAATTGATGATAGCTAATTCTTAGAGCTATGACATCCTCAGGTCTTAACTTCTAACAATGTTTCGAGAATACGGGTTCAGCAGGAGTGTAAGATGGAGTCTGAATCACCTACCAACGACCATGAAAGTAACTTTGATCAGTCTGTTTCTGTTGTTTTGGAGTCAAGTGGTAGCTTTTCCACAAAAGCTTTAAGATCCAAGCTGCGTATTCATCAAGAGCACTCTAAGACTGATCGTCGTTTAAACCAAGCCAATTTATCAATAAATAGTTGGGACATTGGCTCACATTATCTAAATAACTTGCTTATTTCCTCTGTCCCTAATACGAGTTTTACCCTGCTAAAGTGAAACACGGTAGAAATTTTTGGCCATGTTGAAAAGGTATAATACTATAAGACTTGGATGACATTTGGAATTGAGGAGTAAAAAACACACGACATTATAGAATAAACACACTTTAATTACATATCAAACACACAACGTTTCTACACAATTAACACAATGTTATTGTCTTGTGTTTGTGGTATATTATTCATAAATACCTGGTATACAATATACCATAAACACAAGACAATATTATATAATAAACACACTAAAATATCAAACACACAACGTTTCAACACAATTAACACAATGTTATTGTCTTGTGTTTGTGGTATATTATTTATAAATACCTGGAATACAATATACCATAAACACAAGACAATATTATGTAATAACACACTTTAATTAAATATCAAACACACAACGTTTCTACACAATTAACACAATGATATTGTCTTGTGTTTGTGGTATATTATTCATAAATACCTGGAATACAATATACCATAAACACACGACATAATAGAATAAACACACTTTAATTAAATATCAAACACACAACGTTTCAACACAATTAACACAATGATATTGTCTTGTGTTTGTGGTATATTATACATAAATACCTGGAATACAATATACCATAAACACAAGACCTCTTGTATATTCCCAATAGCATGTAATACATGTGATCTTTCTGAACTCTAAAACACGATTATAAAATAATCCGATCAGATTTATCCCGAGGGTGAAGTAATTACATCAATTGGTGAAGTATTAGAGAGGATCGATGATAAATTTACTCATTCTAATCACTAATAGATCTAATATAGATATATACTTATATTAAACCAGGAGTCAAATGATGCCCGGAAATATCCTATCTTATCTTACGTCTTATAACTTTAGTCAGTCATGATATTTTATCCATTGTTTTCCTTTTTTATTTATCTCATTTTGAATTAAGGTAATTCTAATCGGTAATAGACCTATTATAGATCTAAATTTATATAAAACAGGATTACTAAGTCACCAGTTGCCCGGAAACATTCTGTCTTATCCTAATCTTTATTATATTAGTTAGTAATTTTTGTGTTAATTGGAAATAGTATTTGTAATCTTCGAATGTCTTTGTGCTGATAATAAAACAACAAAGACACAGTCAAAATATTATCTTCTAGAATTATAATTTTTCTAGGAAAAAGCGGTTCTCTTGGTTCAAACGCTAGTAGATCATAGATTCCAAGAAATAACTCGATAGTCAGTCTTTCTTTTGTGATCTTTCAAACAAAATTCGACCCAACTATTGAAGTTGATTAAAGCACATATTAAGAGGTCTAGATCCATTAAAGGGACATATGCGCCATTTTTGGGGGTTGATTTGAGCATTGAATATATTTAAATAGTCTTCAGATGTACTAGAAATGTATGAAACTCACATAAAATAACGAGTCGTCATTTTAACTCTCAAACGCAGATAATTCTGAACATTCATGTGGATTTGAAGGATAAAATTTCGACGGTGAGCTGTGAACACTATTACTGATTGGCTAAGAAAAATTCAGGTGTCTGGGACTATAATATGATTGGTCAAAAAGAAGTCCCTTTAAAGCTGTATCAGTAAATATTTAGACGACCATACCATATATGCGATACCATATATACCATACACATATTTTTATGACTATACCAATATGAGTTTTATCATAGGTGAAGCAAATTTTTGGACCGTTAGACGACTACATTCCATCAGCTGATAAAGCAAATATTTAGGCGACTACATCTCTTTAATACATTACACTTCGGTAGAATTCGGGTCATCTTAACTTACTGAGAATAAAAGAAAACTTCCACAAGCAATTTACTGGAAGTGTCAGAACAATAAAAGCACGAGACGACATGACGAATGACCTAATTAAGAGTTTTATTCTGTAGAAATTCTGTGAAGAATGACGACTGGCTTACTAAGTGCCTTATTATTCAAATAAATCACTTTCGAAATACCTGCTCTCAACTTGGGGGTCCTGGATAACACCAACAGGGTGGGGATGTGACGGGGGCAGGTCTGAAAGGACACTTTATAATAGTGTTTTATAATATCAGCAACGTACATTCACAACTCTCAACTGACCGTCCGAGAGATTTCATTGTTATACAAATAAATCACTCTCTAAATACCAGCTCTCAACCTGGGGGTTCTGGATAACACCATCAGGGTGGGGAGGTGGCGGGGGAAGGTCTGAAAGGACACTTTATAATAGTGTTTTATAATATCAGCAACGTACATTCACAACTCTCCACTGACCGTCCGAGAGATTCCATTGTTATACAAATAAATCACTCTCTAAATACCAGCTCTCAACCTGGGGGTTCTGGATAACACCATCAGGGTGGGGAGGTGGCGGGGGAAGGTCTGAAAGGACACTTTATAATAGTGTTTTATAATATCAGCGACAAGCATTCACAACTCTCCACTGACCGTCCGAGAGATTGCATTGTTATACAAATAAATCACTTTCTAAATACCTGCTCCCAAGTTACTTGGTGATACTGGAGAACACCCATGTGTGAAATAGTCTGACACACAACAAAAGACCGATATCTTTGTTTGAGGTCTTGTGGACAATGTCTTCATATCATTTTTTTTCAACATATAAGCTGAAAGCCAAAGAATTTTCCGAATTTGACCAAGGACTGATTTGGATTCCCAGTTTATGCCACTGTACGATTGTGTTCATCATACGAGCATATATTTAAGAGAGTCAACATATCTAATAATAATAATGTTATTTGGTTATTTAATAACACACTATTTTCCATCTGTAAAATAGTTTGAAACTTGGTTAATAAGAAAACTCATTTGAAGTCGCATCAAGTCAAAGTATAAGTTGATCTTTACCATCAAATAAATTGATTAATCATTCTGAGTAATATATTAGTTGTTAGTGGTTGGAGGAAACAAAATAAATGGACGAATCGTGTTTACATACCAAATTCTCATTATATCCTTAATTAACTGTCAATGACACAAAATAACTATCAAATAGCCACCAGACTAACTGACAGGCAAACAGTGTAGTTTATTTGGTATATATATTAAATGACAGACCAATTGACTGGCCGAGTTATAGAGTTATTTTGTATCTATCGCTTGTTAATGGAAATAAAATCATCAATGGTTTATCATAGATATTGGTTTATTGAACAGAGAAACTAGCTAGTAGATTGGAACACGATGACAGCGAACAACCAATGAATTGATGTAAACTATCGTGTTCAACTAGTGTGCAGATTGTGACACAGGTTGTGTTCATCGAGCCACCGTTGATCTGAAGTATCGAGTTCATTGAGACACCATTGATCTGAACAATCGTGTTGTTCATCGAGCCACTATTGATCTGAACTATCGTGTTGTTCATCGAGCCACCATTGATCTGAACAATCGTGTTGTTCATCGAGCCACCATTGATCTGATCGAGCCACCATTGATATGAACAATCGTGTTTTTCATCGAGTCACCATTGATCTGAACAATCGTGTTGTTTATCGAGCCACCATTGATCTGAACAATCCTGTTGTTCATCGAGCCACCATTGATCTGATCGAGCCACCATTGATCTGATCGAGCCACCATTAATCTGAACAATCGTGTTGTTCATCGAGCCGACATTGATCTGAACAATCGTGTTGATTGAGCAACAATTGATCTGAACTATCGTGTACATTGAGCCACCGTTGATCTGAACTATCGTGTTCATTGAGCCACCGTTGATCTGAACTAGCCACATTTAAAATATTTTTTTCAACAAGCTGTCAGTTGTAATACAAGCCAGTCAGTCAGCCGTCAAACTATTGTCTCTAACTAACTAGTGGGAGCCGCGGTGGCTCAGTGAGTTAGACGCTTGCTCGCTAACCTGAAGGTCCAGGGTTCAATCCTGGCATAGCTCGAGATAATACCTTCGGATTTTTCAACCCAGTTTCCCCCGCCAGTGATGCAGGTAAGAGGGGCTGACATGGAAAAAGCGTCTAGTCGTTCGGATGGGACAATAAACCGTATGCTACAGGCTGTGCACGTTAAAGATCCCTCGGCAGTTGGAAATCGAAAAAGAGCAGGCTAATGCCGCTGCCCTGGCAAAAATTTCCCTCATCGCACCCTGCATGGCGTTGCCTGTCTTCATTAGCCCACATGATATAGAAAAGTAGGACGTAAAACTCCATTCATTTCATTTCATTTCCAACCAACTAGTAAATTTTGACATGATTGCAGTGAGGCACCATAAACCTGTAGTTATATCAACCATTTTGGTCAATTGTATTTTAATTTTAAATAGTGGGCAATGAGTAAATTACACATTCAATAATATCGGACCAACTGGCCTGATTTTAGTAGAAACACTCTAGATCAAATGAATCACAAAGTTTCGCTGTTTCTGAATGGCTGTTGGAAACAAGGTTCAAACCGGAAGTAAACGTCTGCCTCGGAAGTAATGTCATTATTAATGGCCTTATATCTCTTTATATCAATTTATCTACCGTTAACTTTACTTTGAAGTTTAAATGATTAAATTCGGATTGTCGTGTCCAAGATTAACACATCCTTTGATCCTCTGTTTTTTACTTTGTTGTCTATTCTCCCATAAAAGACAGTGAACTGATTTTAGTTCATGGTTAGGACTTGTAAATTGGTCACATATTCTCGAAAAGATCTTATCGCTAGGGTCTTAACTTCTAACACTGTTTCTAGGATATCCTAGGGTCTTAACTTCTAACACTGTTTCTAGGATATCCTAGGGTCTTAACTTCTAACATTGTTTCTAGGATATCCCAGGGTTTTAACTTCTAACACTGTTTCTGGGATATTCTAGGGTCTTAACTTCTAACACCGTTTCTAGGATATCCTAGGGTTTTAACTTCTAACACTGTCTCTAGGATATCCTAGGGTCTTAACTTCTAACACTGTTTCTAGGATATCCTAGGGTCTTAACTTCTAACACTGTTTCTAGGATATCCTAGGGTCTTAACTTCTAACACTGTTTCTAGGATATCCTAGGGTCTTAACTTCTAACACTGTTTCTAGGATGTCCTAGGGTCTTAACTTCTAACACTGTTTCTAGGATATCCTAGGGTCTTAACTTCTAACACTGTTTCTAGGATATCCTAGGGTCTTAAGTTCTAACACTGTTTCTAGGATGTCCTAGGGTCTTAACTTCTAACACTGTTTCTAGGATATCCTAGGGTCTTAACTTCTAACACTGTTTCTAGGATGTCCTAGGGTCTTAACTTCTAACACTGTTTCTAGGATATCCTAGGGTCTTAACTTCTAACACTGTTTCTAGGATATCCTAGGGTCTTAACTTCTAACACTGTTTCTAGGATGTCCTAGGGTCTTAACTTCTAACACTGTTTCTAGGATGTCCTAGGGTCTTAACTTCTAACACTGTTTCTAGGATGTCCTAGGGTATTAACTTCTAACACTGTTTCTAGGATATCCTAGGATCTTAACTTCTAACACTGTTTCTAGGATATCCTAGGGTCTTAACTTCTAACACTGTTTCTAGGATGTCCTAGGGTCTTAACTTCTAACACTGTTTCTAGGATATCCTAGGGTCTTAACTTCTAACACTGTTTCTAGGATATCCTAGGGTATTAAGTTCTAACACTGTTTCTAGAATATCCTAGGGTCTTAACTTCTTACACTGTTTCTAGGATGTCCTAGGGTCTTAACTTCTAACACTGTTTCTAACTTCTAACACTGTTTCTAGGATGTCCCAGAGTCTTAACTTCTAACACTGTTTCTAGGATATCCTAGGTTCTTAATTTCTAACATTGTTTCTATGATATCCTAGGTTCCTAACTTCTACTCATGTTACTAGGCTATCCTAGCGCTAAGATATTTCGTGAAACATTGTCTGAGTTAACTGTCTTCTTTGAACCACCATAAACGATCAGGCAAATGCCAAAAACATGATCCACCTTTTGAAAAATGTACAGGCTCGTAAAGACGGCAACAGTAGAAGCAATCAGAAGTTTATTGATAGGACTACTGCTTTGTTAAAGAGAAACGTATTACATTGGCCAAACGGAGCCACCAGTCTTAAAGAAACTTTAATCATAAGATTATTCTAACAACCACGGCTTCGTTTATTGGACAAACTTTCTGAAAACATAGCCTTGGCTTTCATAAACAAATAGCGAATTGCGATGATGTATAATATGACATGTAGAATTGTAGTCATCATGTATAAAGACCCCATTAGTAATTGTTAAACTAAAATAGCCTTGAAATAAATCATTAGTGAATTGAAATATCGAATCTGTGGTAATTTTCTAAGCACGAGACACTATTAGTTGATATGGAAACTAAGTCAAACATCTAAACTCCATTATTACTGTTCCAATTTCCACGTTACCTTCTCAATAAATAAGTCATTTTCTCTTAGCACCTTTTTACTCTATTCTTTAAAAAACTTCAAAGCAATTTACCGTAAATAACAGAATCTAAACGAGAAATCGATATGTCAGTCTGAATAGCTGTAAGAAAATCAAAACTGATATTTCATACACCTCCATGGCTAGTACAAGACACCCTGACCCTATCTACAGATTGTCAATAGAATATTGTCATGATTAATCACCCCCTGTACTGGGTCTGATAATGAAATGAATGGAGTTTTACGTCCTACCTACACAGGGTAGGCTCAAGGTCTTGAGCGTCTCCAGTATAATAAAAAAGTTTTCTTACCAGTCCCGTTTTAATAACGAATGGAAATGTGAGTCATTTAGAATCCGTTTCGTGATAACATACGAATTGTGTATTAGCGAAACCTAAAGTATGTGAGCCCCAGGTTTTTAATAACATTTTGGACTACTTTGTTTTAAAACTACAAGAGCCAATTGGTTAAATCGATTAAAATATTCAGATTGGCACTTGAGGATACATTAAGATTTATTTACCGAGGTGTCGAGAGGAAACGAGGGGTGCTAAATAGTAATAGAGTTAATGGTGAAGTATGGTTTATTGTGAATTTATTTCAAGAATTAGAATACACCAGGACAGTCTAGGATTTGTGATTCTATCAACCCAATGACAATCTTATATCCTTTTTTTAAACCATATTTTATTCACATATATACATATGAAAAGGATTAGGGAACAGGATTTCGTCTATATAACCCCTTTCAGGTTTCAGTCCATTAGATTCCAATCTACGATTTATAGTAGTCATAGTAATATCATGCCTTCGTCGTTATTAACTACCACTGAGAATTCATATATTATCACATCTTTCTACAGAGGCGTAAGAGACGTGTAGGCGTAATTTCATACTTTTGGGACACCAACTGAAAAAACCTCGGGCAGATAAAAAGCGCGTTTTCGCAAACTCGCGCCTTCTGTGCTCAGATTCGTGCTTGGCCCAACAACTAAACAATTTACAATTTTTGGGCAAACTAACCTACCCTCTCAAAGAGATCTTCGACCCGTACGCCTATGACTTTCTGTGGTATATATTGATTGCCAATTGGCCAACCGGATATGGATAGCCGAAATTTAAGGCTATTAGCTATAGTAAAGCGAGTGACAGGTTATAAATTAACGATAAGATATATCTTTTTAACAGCGAATTGTTATTATGTAGTGTATCAATTGTTTGTATTCGTATCGAGATCTCTCTTGTTGTAAAAGGAAAACAAAGATTGGCATTAGATTGCATCTAACCACATGACCCTTCGTTTAGATTATAAACTATTTATTTCCTATATAGTAGACAGTAGAGAATTAAATAGAAATTAAATAAAGAATCAAGCTTACCCTATAAAAGTAAAAATTCCAACTTTAGCAATATCATCTTTGATGAATTTCCACGAGTTTAATATCAAAGTTTTTTCCTCTTCAGATAAAACCGGTGGATTCTCTTTCTTAGACACAGAACTTTTAGAAACGCTACCATTTTGTGGTTCGGGAGATTTTTCCTTTTCTTGTCGACAGCTGTAAGCGCCCATATTAACACTTTGTTATCATATATCCCAATAGGTTATAGACTTAATCCTTTGTCGGTGCTTTCGTGGACGTATTACTGATACAAAGTTACAACCAGCTGTGTCTTATTTTGTCTACAGCATTCTTGATCACTTCCGGAGACATATATAATATCTGCTGTTATGAGTCACAAATCATAGGTAAACACTCGTAAAGACGACAATTGAAGCAATCACAAGGATATTTCAAGGTTCACGGCTTCGTTATGGATCACACTTTTAGAAAACGTAGTCCTAGCTTTCGTGGGTAACAAAATAATATCTCTATCCCAACGTATATAGTTTCTCCTAGATAGCGGATCGTTTGCGTCTATAACACTTGGGAAGTAGATTTTTATACGTTACGTTAGATCCCTAGCTTAGAAATAAATCACTTGTCCAGGACATGTTATCAATTATTTTAATGTAGATCCTCTATAACTAGCTACGAGTTGCCAGAACAAAGGAGTTTTTGTCACGTGTTCCGATGGATTGTGGGTTTCCTAATTGGTCAAAAAATAGCAATTATTCATTAGCAGCACAGACCTAAAACCAAACAAAGTTCTTTAATTTCAATATAAAAAGGAGGATACATTTGCAATGAATCGACCTCGCATTTAATTATCGGTTATTTATCAAACCTCTGATTCAACCAAAATCAACAAATCACAGGTTCATGAGTAGAATCCTTAAAATCCTTACACATCATAAAAACAACTGACAGTACTTCAGCCCTATTTTGCAAATCTCACCAAGAACATTCAGCGCTAATCTACAATAAGCCGAGTGCTATAAAACGTGGAACACTGGTTTAACCAAACTCCAAAAGCATCACCATCTATATCAACAGTCAAGTGCTACATGTCTGTTTTCAGCAATGAGCAATTTACAGTCTAGCACCACAACTAGTAACACTACTACAACCCTATATGACGAATCTCACCAAAATCACTGACTCTGAGCAACTTATCTATAATCAGCAGACATGAGTCCAGTGTGAAAACAGACAACTGTATATCACTAACTTGACAGACCAATCCATCCACAGACAAACATACGCCTGGACACACAACAATGACACGAAACGAAAAAAATCCGATGCCGAATCCAAAAGCACTTTCTGACCGTTTGAGATTCTTTTTTGACCAGCAGCCTTGTTCTGGATCTCTTATCGGCTTATATCACCGAATTTATAGCCTGAGTCACCCTAAGATGGCTGTGCTCCTTGGCATGTAACATAAACAAGAAAAACCAAGAACATCTGACTTTTATAGACCAAATCTTACTCCCGACGAGCATGATCTTTAACATACAACAAAAACACGAAACTTTACATCGAGTTATATTAATCTGTTTATCTCGATTCCATGTTTCTTATACTCCTGAATTCCCAATGGTAGGTAAATTTATCATAAGTGACTAGATGAGGGTTCCC
Source organism: Lottia gigantea (assembly GCF_000327385.1). Taxonomy (NCBI): domain Eukaryota; kingdom Metazoa; phylum Mollusca; class Gastropoda; family Lottiidae; genus Lottia; species Lottia gigantea. The sequence continues at coordinate 654,769 of NW_008707309.1, forward strand.
AGTGCTCTTCATTCACCAAGATACCAGGATTCCTGTCACAAATACCAGCATAAACCCTGATGATATGATATACTGAATTGTCCAACCACAAAACTATTATTGTATCCGTTTGTATCTCAAAACTCTTTATTCATCAAGACGACAGAATTTCTTCCAGCAAGGAGTCAAATGATATGATACACTGAAACACTAATGAAGTTCCCAACCACAAAATTTTATTACTTTGTATCCCCCCTACTCTTTATTCGCCAAAATAGCTACGGAAAAAATACATGTCAGCAGATATGATACACCAAAGAGTTGACCAACCACAAAACTTTTGATAATGTATCGGATGTATCGCCAAAACTCTCCATTCGTCAAGATTACAACTGAGAAAAAGAGTCAGATGAAATAATAGAATGATCAAGGGCTGTCAAACCACAAAACTTCTAATAATGTACCTTTTTTTATCCTAAAACTCTATATCAACAATGATGGCTACTTAAAAACATGCCTGTCAGTATAGAGTCAGAAGAAATAATACAACTATGAAGTTTCCTTCCACAAAACTTTTAATATATCACTTTGTATACCCCAAACTCTTTATTTCCCAAGATGACAACTGACAAACTGTCTGTCAGAGAATCAGATGAAATAGTACACCAATGAAGTATTTAACCACAAAACCATCAATGAATCGCTTTGTACCCCAAAACTCTTTCTATACAATGTCTGTCAGTAGGGAGACAAACGATATGATACACCAAAGATTTGTTCAACCACATAACGTTTAATGTATCCGTTTGTATCCCCGAACTCCCTTTTCTCAAAGATGACAACTGAAATAAAACGGTGTTTCACATCTCTACTATGATGGAGATGATAAGAGTTAATCCAGGATAGAGTCAAAGAATTCCATCACAAAACCTTACAACTATTATCGAGACCAACACAAGTTGAACACCGTATCTTGTATGATTCCAACCTCCTTAACTTAATGCTCTTGTTAATTCCAAAATGAGCCAAAAAGTCTACGCTTACATCGCAGAACACTCTTTTAAATTCTTCCTAATCCATCATATCTGACAGCAATAACCAGGAATGATAAAATAAGTATTAAAACCTAGCAGTTTAACTCCAATTTGAACGTCCCAACATAATTCCTAACCAAATTCCAGCACTGCATCGATTATATACAGAAAGTTAGCGAAACATAAAAGAATCTATTAAATTTTGTGGAAACTGGTTTGTAAAGCTCAATAAATCAATGACAAATAAACCATCATTGACTGTGGGTAGGATTTCTAACGCTCGGTTTGTTCAGAATCAAACAGATTAAGTTAAATACGTCTGATTGCGGAGAAAATAAAATATAAAATTTCGCCATTTAAAATAATTTTCCAAATGACAATGGCCGCAAATATAATCATGCAAGAAGAATTAAAATAGTTATTCAAAATGGAAGAAAAATGAAAATGAGATATCTCCATTACAATGATTACTCAAGGATGAATAACAGTTATTTAAATCACAAGGAATTCTGTAATATATCATGAGCTCATTGTAGGAGGAATTATCGACAGCACCCCAACAAGGAACCAAAAATAGTCATTCAAATCACAATATACCAATATCAAAACTATTATACACATCACAAGAAGAAAACTGGCATATATCTATCAAAACCATTATTTAAATCATCAAGAGATGACCGAATCAGTGAACATAACTTTGTCATAGATGTCATCAGATCATAGTATAACTGAACCGATTGAGATCTATGAAGGGAAATAACTGGAGATGTATTTCAATCAGATTTTAAACGATACTCCATTAAAAATACTCATTCATAAAAACGTTACGAAAACAGAAACTGTGCATAAAAACATTAATGGCAAAACCACGTTTCAGTAATATCAGTGAACAACTCTATACTTGTTCTCTCGCTAGCAATTACCTCACGAAGACCTGTTAATTCCATCGTCTTCTCAGATGAAATTGTGTTTAAAATTCCATCCACTTAGCACCTAATTTAAATATTTAAAAACATGAAGTAGGTTATCTTTCATCTGCTGTAAGCATCATACGCCCAGTGGATTGATAAAAACATAAAAATACACATTCATTCCAATTGCGATGAAATACCCTAGAAAACGTGACCCCACATCACGTTAGAGGTATTAACTCTTTCAACAACACCACTGCTTATTGATGATAAAAATTACACATAAATTCTACGACTCAGGGCGATGAAACACTCCATCTACATTGGTTTTATAAACATAAATACATTCATTCCAATACCCTAGAAAACGTGACCTCTGTGGGTGCTGGATGAAAAACCCTTGAAAAACTGGCCCTAATTCACGCCTGGGGTACTAGCCCTTTCAACAAAACAACTGCAACAGGTCATAGAAACAATGACCAACTATCATCTAATGATAACAAGTATATACTACGACTGGGAGCGATGGAATGCCCTAGACAACATGACTTCATCTCACAACTGAACAGTCATTCCTTGCAATACACTCACAGTATTTCCACTTGTGATAAAATTGCTCCAGTAAACCAGAAGAGCAATACGATTAAGGTAAACAACCACTTCAGAACACCCACTGATACACATGAAATCAACAAATGAGGATGGATTACCATGGAGCACCTAGATCCTGTCTAAAAACGTCTAGAACACCTAGAAATGTCACGAATTGGGCACTTATAATTTTTAACCAAAACCCATGATCAAATGCGTAGAGGGCCAAAATGACCATAGGGTTCGGGTAGGAGAATATCTGCCAGTAATCGGAAAAATAAAACTCTTGCCTTTTTAAGTTATGGAACACCCACGAACCCACAAACTAATCTTATGTCTGTTCTTCTGTTAACTAACGTCAACTACGCAATAGCATAAATATTCGCCTAATCTTTTGTAAAGGAATTTCAAAGTCTGATTTTAAAAATCCCAAGAGGTTTAAAATATTCATTGTTCCAACTGTTTCAATTGATTTTACAACCTTAATTTTCACAGACGAATTTATAGAAGCGACTGACAGATTGAAATAGATTGTAAAAGAAAACTCTAGAGAATTGTATCAGCTGAAAGTCGAGAAACATCGCAGATAAACTGTGATTGCTTCCTTTCTGAGACCAAAATAAACATTACTACTTACGTGAACACTCGGAAAAGAATGCAGTGTTGAAAAACCTGCATACCAAAAAAAAAAAAACGTTATAAGCTGTGTGGAATCTCAGAAAAGGATGCAGAGTTGACAAAAATGAACACCAAAAAAATGTTATTAACTATGTGGACTCTCTGAAAAGGATGCGGAGTTGACAAACCTATTTACTAAAGCCAAATGCTAGAATCAGGTGTCTCGTTAGGTTGCGTATGCTAAGTCACGATGCTCAGTGAACAATTCTGATTTATAGCGAAATATCCAATTAGCAACACTAACTGGCCAAGTCCAGATTGGGTCGACAACACACACGGGGTCTCCATGTTATAACTCTTCCAGACGGCTTTGAGCTCCAAAGCACATTGTATATCACAAAGACAAAAACTACCAAACACTACGAAACATTTCTTTAAAATTCTGCAATCTGTTATTAAAAGATATCTTGTCGATTTCTCCTCAAGGTAGAGATGAAAACATTGTTACGATTTTATACTTTTTTTCCATTGTGTGTTCAGATCCCATAAATTCACTGAAAATCCTGAAATAAACTCTAGCTTATCGAGTAGAATAGACGTAAGACTGTTAGTCTCCTTCGCTTCCAAATAAAACTTTTATTCAACAGAAAAAATAACATTTGATATCTTTTATAAAATTGTCGATATTTTAGTTGGTGGAAGTTTAATGGCCAATGGAGGTTCAGAATATGAAATATAGGATAAATCTCGTGGAAGACAAACAAATTCCTGGAGTTTATAGAAAAAGTCACGCTTCTTGGAAATCTCAAAGACTTCAAAAGAAACGTTTGATAATTAGTTTCCCCCTTCTATTACATTATCTGTCTGCTTGAACTCATAATATTAATCGAGTTCTATTCATTTCTTAAAACTTTACCGCGGCTAAAACAGCTCTCTTCCAAATTTCTTCCTCATTCCAAATTGAGTTTACATCCTATTGTTCTGTCCCTGCATAGTCCGACAATAGACGACCAATAACCAGTGTCTAATTGATTCGATTTCTTCTTTCAAGGGGAAACATGATTGATAAAATCGAACTCCGATATTCCAGGTAAGCAAGCTGTGCCTTTGAAGAGAGTACAATCTCTAGAGAATATCAGATGCTACTTCCAGACAAGGTTTAAAAGCAACTGTTTATAGTCTTACTGTATTCAAAAGAAAAATGAAGTGTTAATTCGCGAAAACAAAATTTTACTGAGCAGTAGAAACTACAAGTAACTGAAAATATAACAAGCATTACTTTACACAATTAGAGAAAATCACTAGCTTTCAGTAACAAAACTTTCGGAAAATGCACAAACATTTTTTTGTCCAAATCAAGAAAACCGCCAACGTGTAGTGAAAAACTGACAGAAAATGTCACAAGCAGTACTTTGAACAAAGCGAAGAAATTCCACAAGTTTTCAGAAGAAAACTTTACAGAAAACTGAAATTAAACAAACAAACCCTCGATCACGACACAGAAAAGCACTTGCCTTTAATAATGCGATACTAGTTAACCAAGACTATGAGACCTAAATAATACTTTATAGTCAATATACATTAAAGGAGTCTAAAAGTCTAAAGCTATGTTCGTACATCTGAACAATCCAATGAAAACAGTAAACACAATATTTTTTATTGGCCATATTTTCTGCCTTCTAACGTAGAAATGTATATATCTCAAGAATATAATTACCAAACCACGTGTATCAGTATTCGTCCATTAACAAAATCACGATCTTATCACTGATATCTCCCTATTATCTATCTCATCTCGGAGAATATAATCTGACTAAATTATTCTAATAAAATATTCCGCTAAACTATATAGCGCCTACCTGATTATCCCCCATCAATTTCAAAACCCCGCCTTATGCTATTGAAACAGTAACGCTTTTTGATGACAGTAAGTTTAATATCCCCAGTGTTGACCAGTAATAAAAGAGAATTAGGTTTGTTATATCCTTTAATAATTACAGTGAAAACGATCTCCTCCTTTCTCAGTATAAATTGAATCAAGTTGTTATAGGGAGTGGAAATTGAGTTTTATACGAGAGAAACCCAATAGATTGACAATAATGAGAGACTTGATAAAGATCTTTACACATGACAAATTCCAGAGAGTAAAAATGATTGTTCTAGTGTTTATCTTGACTTCTAAATGGATTAAACAAAGCTTGTTAGACAAGGTAACATACGGCCTCGACGACAGAAAGCCAGAAACCTTGATGGCAGTTAAAAATCTTCTTCGAACAAAACTTGACCTATTTTTCGAGAAAGTGAGGATTATTGTTCTAAAATGTATATTGATTTCTCAACGGATTATAGATAGCTTGTTAGGCAATGTTATATACAGCCAGGACAGCAGAAATCATTTAATTCTGATAGCCTTAAAGAGTCCTTTGAATTTGTCTTAGTTAAGTCTTCGGTTGTTGAATATCAAGGTTCCTCTAACAGTAAAAATTCCTAAAAAATCATTTTTGCAACTCGTTTGAATTCTCATCAATTTCTCGAATACTATAACAAAAATACCAAATGATCATTCGGTCTCAAAGCCATCATCACCAATTAGAGTTTATTGTCAAGTTACGTATCCTCAATCTATTACTAACTACCACCAATTCACCATCGAAACAACACTTATCAAACGAGTCGAAATCTCACCTTCCAGTCATATTGTATCAGATCATAAAGAAATAGCCTTCCACGATCTCCATTCACCTCTGGAAATAGAGCAATCAATTTATCACTCAAAACAAATTGAAACTTCAAAACTTGAAAAATGACCACTTCACCAGTTCGTGAAACTTTTCATAAACTCTAAACTTAATCTATAATAGTGTTTTTATTTTACTCTAAACTTGCCTTCATCTTTGTTAGAGTAGCTGTCTGACCAATTAACGTATTAAATAAATAACACGAAGCGACCACCAAGATAAATTGGTATAAAATAAACTGGATCTTTAAACCTCCCTGATAATAATCACTTGACAGCTTGTGTAAAACAATATCAACCTTCAAATTGATAGTACTTCAAGGAACAAATCTATGACACCCTGCTTGAAACACGGTAGTTCATCTGAAATTCTACACCCTTCATTGAAATGTGATTTTACTCTCGTCATATTAAACACGTGTAACGACGTTAAAATGATATCACCAACACTACAGAAAAAACGAAAGAATGATAAATACTACAATCAGTCTCTTTTCGACTGGGAAACATGTTGAAACGTTGCAAAGCTCGGGTGTTTATGTTCCAAAAGGTTGCATCAGTCAATAAGATAATAAAACCGAAACTCGTATTTAACCTTTAAAATCTGATACAAAGTATTACAGAAAAACAAGAAAACATACAACTGCAAGCTAATATGGTAAGAGTGTATCAATCTTGCTGATGTCCAACAACAGGTCTGAAATCTCTGATAACGACTTAACCCTCATATACTGGCAAAACGGCCACCCTTTGCATCGTATACCAATCTTGATGATGACCATTAGTCCATCTGAATCCTTAATTTAACGTCTGTTCCCAGCGCACTGATATCACAGTTGTTGGTAGTTGATGTAGTTCCCGTCTGCCTCCAGCTCACGAACTGAAAACGCTTAAAACCCAATGTGGCAACATGAAAACACAGACAACAGTTTACACAGTAACAATATACCAATGTTGATGGCCAACAACAGATCTGAAACCTTAACCTTTACATCCGCTTCCAGCTACCTGATATCGCAGACACGGCCCTGGAATGAGATATTTATACTACTAGTACGCGTGAAGATGTCATCCGCGTCTCAGATCAACTTATTAAAACACCGTGCAGACTTCTTCATGTCTTTTCATTTCCTCAGCCAGTCTTTCGTGTCAACAGGTGCCCATTACCCATGACAGTTATTGACAGACATTAACATGGAAATGGAAGATATAAAAGGTACAAATTATACCTTACTTTAGATCTACCAGCAGGGGTGATTATTCATTATTTAATATGTATTATGGACAAGCGTTGAAAGTCGTTAGATAACCAACTACCATTGTAGTTGTGTGCATCGAATTACATGAATGCTTTATCAAAGAGTGAATTAAAGTCAAATGAAGGTATTACTGGACAAAATATAAAGTCCAACTTTTTAGCAATGTAGTCAGCAAAATATGTCGGTAATGTCTCTCCATACAAGCATGTTGAGTAGTTTTTTTTACGTGCACCTGCAGGATTACAGAGCAAAGTAGAGACAGACAGGATCCAAAGAACCTTAACTGCTGAGAAGAAAGGAATACATAACCTAAAACCAAACAGAACAAACGAACCTAAAGTTGTTATCCTTGTAGAAATGATCTACAAATCTCAAGATTCATCTGTTAAGCAAGATTTAGAGAACCTTGTTTGTTATTCCTGAAAATTATGGAATATTGAACCATGAACCAAATAGGATTACGCAAAATAAAATTGTTATCCCTGTAAAATGTTGACATTTCTTTTGATTTGTAAGTATGAAACAGTACAAATTCCATTTTTGTCAGCTGTTAGTCACAAGGACCAAAGTTGTCGTTCTTGTAAAAAATGGATTTATCTATTGATTATTTCAATGATAACTATTCCGTTAGCTGGCTACATTATCAAACAAAATCTTTGAAAGAAGTTGAGTAGTTTCATTTTCCTCTCATCTCCTCGAATGTTCATCAGCCTTGAGATTTCTCCTTTCAATATTTCAAGTAGGAAAGATTCAGTAAGTTGATAAAGTAAGAAAAAAGTTAATATAACATCACACTCAGATATTTTCTCATTTCATACAATGTGTTCAGATTTATCACAACTTTAAATCTAACTTGATATCCCATAGCTAATATTGAATGTCTATTTGGTATGTCAACTCGGAATACCTTTCAGAGGGTCCACATAGCTAATAATGAATGTCTATTTGGTATGTCAACTCGGAATACCTTTTAGAGGGTCCACATAGCTAATAATGAATGTCTATTTGGTATGTCAACTCGGAATACCTTTCAGAGGGTCCACATAGCTAATAATGAATGTCTATTTGGTATGTCAACTCGGAATACCTTTCAGAGGGTCCACATAGCTAATAATGAATGTCTATTTGGTATGTCAACTCGGAATACCTTTCAGAGGGTCCACATAGCTAATAATTTTTACTTGATGGTTAGGTTTGTCAACTCGGAATGTCTTTCAGAGGGTCCACATAGCTAATAATGTTTACTTGATGTTTAGGTTTGTCAACTCGGAATACCTTTCAGAGGGTCCACATAGCTAATAATTTTTACTTGATGGTTAGGTTTGTCAACTCGGAATGTCTTTCAGAGGGTCCACATAGCTAAGAATTTTTACTTGATGGTTAGGTTTGTCAACTCGGAATACCTTTCAGAGGGTCCACATAGCTAATAATTTTTACTTGATGGTTAGGTTTGTCAACTCGGAATACCTTTCAGAGGGTCCACATAGCTAATAATGAATGTCTATTTGGTATGTCAACTCGGAATACCTTTCAGAGGGTCCACATAGCTAATAATGAATGTCTATTTGGTATGTCAACTCGGAATACCTTTCAGAGGGTCCACATAGCTAATAATGTTTACTTGATGTTTAGGTTTGTCAACTCGGAATACCTTTCAGAGGGTCCACATAGCTAATAATGTTTACTTGATGGTTAGGTTTGTCAACTCGGAATGTCTTTCAGAGGGTCCACATAGCTAATAATGTGTTTGTCAACGTGGCTTCATTTTCACATAGTCCACATACTTAATAACATTTATTTAGAATAAGCAAGGCGGGCCCTGTAGCAGTGTCCGCATATCTATTAATAAAATAATCCTCAAATAATTTGATATACAGTGGTGTAACCTATTTTCGTGGATATAAGGATTCAACACCGAATTTCGTCAAAAAAAAAACGAAATTTTTTTTTTATGTCTTAGATGTTTCCTCAGATATTCTACAAAATAATTAAAATTGGTTTATTTCGATTTTCTTTATGAATCCTTCACTTTGACCCATATTTCATGAGCAACGAACTCGACAACAGCGGCAGAATGCGTCACCTATTTTCGTGTACAATGTTTGATCTATAAATAAGTCTAGAAAAACACGTATGGATACTGGGTGGTATAATTAACTTCTCTAAGTATTTATCTTTAATATCAATTCATTATAACTAGTGACAATTCCTTCAAAGAACCACGATTTTAAAAAAAAATAGTGACTGACAAAATAAGATACGTAGCGTGATTTATTGCTTAAAGTCACTGAAATAACATAAGAATATGGTCCACTTTGTGTTCCATAGAAATTTTCTGCTGACACGGAATCCGCTAGTTGATCACGTGACTTCATTCGTTGGACTACATTCTAGCAGACGACACTTGAAATTCCGATTACCGCTTGGGATTATAAGGAAATTCGGCCGATAAAAAATGGTGACGTTTGGTAATAAATGAAATCCGCCATTTTTTATTTGTCAAAGTATTCATTAATACATTTTACCTTGCTTGAAACTACTGGATTCATTCTACTAGCTGATATTTTAGAAAAAACCCATGTTTATTAAAACAAACTAATGCGGAGGTCGCGCAAGGTCGCTCATGTAAATTATTAATCCTTTCCAGAAATCCACAAGTAATGGGTTTCCATGAAATTAGGTTACTTGACTGTAGTCATTGGTCCCATAACTACTAACATTGTTCTCAAAAGAAAAGTTGTAAATCTTGTATCAAGACCTGTCAGATATTTCTAAAATGTATTTTATTGGAATATAATAACGATTCGTACAAGCAAAACAATTCCGTCAAATAAAATCTCGTACAAAGAATGGAGAAGTACCATCAGGTGTTTCGAAAAGATTAAGCATGGTCTGCTTCGCGGGCGACATCCACCATTAAGATAACCAGATCAATTCATGTCTGACCAAACAAATCAGCCAAAATACCAGAAGCAGGTTTATTTTTCAAGTAGTTCTCCATAACGACCATACATATATTATTACAAGTAGCTTCTAGCAGCCTGTTAGTTTTAGTTTAAATCATTAGATTCGCCTTTCATCCCAATCATCAACACTTTGAAAATGTTTGAAAATGTTTTGAGTTGTTAATTTGACTGAAAATCGATTGTAGAAGTAGAAAAAAAAGAGTCGTAATTCTGCTCACCACTCCAGAATATATCATGATAAGAATCTAAGTGACCGTCTTCAACCTTCACTACATTATTTATATTGTCATTCCAGCTTTCAAGTTTTCAATGGGTGTCAATTAGATACCATTTCAATCAAATCTCTTCACGATTCAGCTAATAATAGTTGCAGATTCTAATGTCGCCTATAGCAGCATTTCGGATTAACTTAATAAATTCAGATCTTTCGGTTTCGTTTCACATTTTTTACCTCAGGTTACTAAACTTCATCTACAGAAAAACATGACATCTAGCTGTGTGGTTTAATTAGATTTCTATTCTGAAAATGACAATATCTGATAAATGTCAGTTATGTAGAGTCAGAAAAACGTATTCATTCGAAGTTTCTGTTGCATTAGTGTTCTTTTTGTTTAGGTTTATATGTTCTATGTCGAGAGTAGTTTAGGGGAACTCAATACATAAAGCTGATTTTTATCTTTTCTGTATATTTTAGAGAAATGAAACTATGAGTAAGAATATACACAGGTGATTTATTTGGTATATATAAATAGAAATCTACATTATGGTCTCAATACAGCGGTACCAGTTTGGTTACTAATTTATACACAAATGAAGCCATGTCCATATTTATAGGTGGCAGGGAGGGGTGTCCTCCTGACAACCGACCAGTTCCATTACTCCAACAAAACATCATACAGCATTGCCCCTCCGGATATATTACTTGCCCCTCCGAACAATCAAGCCTGGCTACGGCACTAAATGATGGTGATTTAACAATGATTACTCCCTCTAGTGCCACGAATGTAACAACAATAAATAATTCGGTGAAACTGGTATATACTGTCCCTTGTGTGAAGTGTGACTTTTATAAGTCTTTTTGTATACAGTGGCTCAGCTGTATATTGGCTATGCTTGTTTGACATTCATTGTTAAATAAAATACAATATTGAAATTCAAATGATCATTTATTCTCGAAATGACAATAAACATGATAAAATAAAACAAATTATAATTCTTGCAAACAATGAATATCAAAGGAGAGGTGACCGATATGGGCCGAGGCGATGCTATCATAATACATCATAACCTGAGCCAATATTGTATAGCGTAGAACAAACCGAGGTCTTAAATGGTCTGTCCTTCTAAGAAACAGCTACTTCCCGAGAAGATAATTAGAGATTAAGGCAAGATTCAGTCAGACAGTATCTTAGTAACTTAGTGATAATAGAAATGTCAATAAAATTTCTTTCAGCCCAAATTATTCCCAAATATATTGACTTTATTTGTCTATTTGGTTGTAATTTGATTTTAAATGAGGTGATAAGAAAAGGATTAGGCACTGTTTGAACAGATAATAATAGTCATAGTAGACTGTAAATAGTGTGAGGGTACAGTAACATAAAACAATTGTGGGTTAGGAAGAAGTGAGGGGGGGGGGGGGGGAGGGATACATTGTAGGTCGTTAAAGCATCTTAAGATGAAATTTGTATAAATTTTGTAACTTAAGAAAAAGAAAAGTTTTAGGATGTAACACGTAACACAAAAAATGCTTTTCCAATCGTCAAACGATATTACAAAGATCAATAACCGAATATTTTCACTCAACGTTTGGTTACTGCTTTTAAAAGTAATAAAAATCTAAGTAATTTACTTGTACATGGCGAATTGGACCCCATTCCATTAACTCTCTGAAACAATTGTATGATGTGTTATAAACAAATTGTTTTTATTATTTATAAGTATTGTATTATTTCAGTCTTTCAGAATTTATATTGTTGTAATTTCTCCTTGCAGAACATTTATAGTACCATTTCAATTCAATCGTTAGATAATTGATGTAAAAGAAGAATGTTCTCTTCTTGTGACCTTGGCCAGTACTTCTATAGGAGAGTCCCTTCTACAATACCTTACACCCGAGTGTTTTCGTCAAAGTTCTTTAATATAACTCAAATTGATAATTGCTGTAAAAGAGGTTTGTTTTCTTCTTGGCAACATTGTCAATGTTCCGAAGACTAAACAACTAAAAACAGATGCAAATAATTGCCAATAGCTGGACCATATCTAAATTATGACTGAATTTCAACCTTCAACGATACATATTCCATCGTGGTCAGATTTTAAACAATTTTTGCTGCAACAGAAGATGCGTTTCTTGATGCCCTAGCTGGACCAATTGGTAGAGTTCTATCGGTTTGCCTGATAAAACGAGGTTATATTTTTCAGATAGTTCTACTTTAAACCAAGTATTATAAACGTGTTAAACAAAGAAAGATTAAAATAATGGCTAGAACAGCTTGTAAACTTGTTAAATTTCCACATAAATCAGGAATCATGTAAAAAAATTAACAATATATTTCTACGTATTTGTATACACTTCAGATAAAGAGATGGAAGAAAAATGAAGGAATTGTCTTTATCAGAAGATTTCTTCCAAAAAGTTTGTAAATTTACAACAAACACTGTGTTTAATTTTTAAATTTGTTTAATTTATTGTCCAAAAAACTTCGAACATTTTATTATGTTTGTTAAATATTCCACAAATTTATCTTTTTTCTAGATTGTTTGCTGATTTTAATATCTCTTTGATTTATTGCCCGGAAAATTAACATCTTTAAAACATCACATGAATCAAGTCTTTACAAATAAACAACAATCCTTATCAGAGTTCTCTACCAGAAAATTGTTTTCCTTTACCTTCAGAATGGTTGCTAGTAGGAAGGGTGGTCTAATTTAATACTTTTAAAGTGATGCTGCTCAATTTCAGCTATCTGTATAGTCATCTAAATATTTACTTTACCAGCTGATAGAGCTCAATTTCAGCTATCTGTAAAGTCATCTAAATATTTACATTACCAGCTGATAGAACTCAATTTCAGCTATATGTAAAGTCATCTAAATATTTACATTACCAGCTGATAGATCTCACTTTCAGCTATCTGTATAGTCATCTAAATATCTACTTTACCAGCTGATAGAACTCAATTTCAGCTATCTGTATAGTCATCTAAATATTTACTTTACCAGCTGATAGAACTCACTTTCAGCTATCTGTATAGTCATCTAAATATTTACTTTACCAGCTGATAGAACTCAATTTCAGCTATCTGTATAGTCATCTAAATATTTACTTTATCAGCTGATAGAACTCAATTTCAGATATCTGTATAGTCATCTAAATATTTACTTTATCAGCTGATAGAACTCAATTTCAGCTATCTGTATAGTCATCTAAATATTTACTTTACCAGCTGATAGAGCTCAATTTCAGATATCTGTATAGTCATCTAAATATTTACTTTACCAGCTGATAGAGCTCTATTTCATCTATCTGTATAGTCATCTAAATATTTACTTTACCAGCTGATAGAGCTCAATTTCAGCTATCTGTATAGTCATCTAAATACTTACTTTACCAGTTGATAGAACTCAATTTCAGCTATCTGTATAGTCATCTAAATATTTACTTTACCGGCTGAAGGAGCTCAATTTCAGCTATCTGTATAGTCATCTAAATATTTACTTTACCAGCTGATAGAGCTCAATTTCAGCTATCTGTATAGTCATCTAAATACTTACTTTACCGGCTGATAGAACTCAATTTCAGCTATCTGTATAGTCATCTAAATATTTACTTTACCAGCTGATAGAGCTCTATTTCATCTATATGTATAGTCATCTAAATATTTACTTTACCAGCTGATAGAGCTCTATTTCATCTATATGTATAGTCATCTAAATATTTACTATACCAGCTGATAGAACTTAATTTCAGCTATCTGTATAGTCATCTAAACATTTACTTTACCAGCTGATAGAGCTCAATTTCAGCTATCTGTATAGTCATCTAAATATGTAATTTACCAGCTGATAGAAATTAATTTCAATTGCCCATAATATTTTTCAGAATTCAAATTCGACGTTATGTTCGTCTACAGTTAAAGAAAACTATTTGAAGGGAAGTAACGACAGAATCCTTTTAACATTTGTTGAAAAAATACGGATCACAGCGTTATGACGTCACAACTATGTATTACACACAAAAAACCACGTCTGCTAAACACCAACTTTAGCACGTACTAATAGCAACCTTGGCTTTAAAAAGGTCAAGTTTGACTAAACATTTCCATTAATTTTGTTATAAAATTGAATAAATTCCGGTTGAGTTATTCTACAGATTGAATATAAAATTCCGTACCCAATTAAATAAAGAGATGTTGAAGAAAACTATTGGCGATAGTTTTAACAACTTCTAGAAAATATTGTTGATTAAAACAGGCATTCTGATCATAATTTAACATGTTTATTCCTTTATTTCGTGTTTTATCTTGTGGAGAGCGATTGTAGGCGACAAATCAAATCAGATTATTTTAAACATTGGGCGGAGAGAAGCGGTGGGGAGAGTGGGCCTTTAGTTTACATGGCAATAATCCAACACTGTCAACTTTACAGGGCACCGACCAATGGTGGAGCGGATACTAAAGGTGTACGCCTATATTATTTTTTCTTGTATACAAAATCCTCCATCGCACCTACATCGTACCTACATCGCACCTACATCGTACCTACATCGTACACCATGCCTCGTACACCATGCCTCGTCAGTTAATACCTTTATTATGAACTAAACTGTAGGTGCAATAAAAATATGTAAAAGTTAATGATAGCGTGGCAGAAAGTCTGGTGTTGGTAATCAAAATTCTACTTGGGAGATAGCACCTGATGGAAAAGGTTATTAACAAGATATAAGACTTGTAACATAGATAATAATGGAGTATTACACCCCTCTGTTCTTCAACTAATTGGGTTAATTAAGATTGACAATGTCGTGGAGAGTGCATAAAGGTCAATACGTCTGCTGTATGTAATTTACAGTGGTATCTTAAAAAGGTAACCACAATTAAAGCAATTTTTGGAACAAGTAAACGCATTTTCTGTCAGCTTCGACGAAATGTAATTCATACAAATTCACAAGTCCAGAGGCGGATTAACCTATAAACAAACTTGTGGTGATGAATGCCGATATCGTGTAAACGATTGATGCTGATTGATGCTGATTGGTCTGTTCCTGAAAAAAGATCGCAAACTTCCTGCCATAAAATTGTAATTACACCATTCACCCTCTCTAAAATGAGAAATTAGACCGTCTGCCGTTCGTTTGCCTACGGCTCAACAGGTCCAAAATCCGCCACTGCACAAGTCACTCGTGTAACTTTTGGCGCCAATAAAATAACATCCACTTTAATTTAGGCTTAAAAAACTAGTTAATTGGAAGAGGCAGTGGTCTGGGACCTCCAAGCTAGACCCACTATGGCTGAGAATTACATGGTATAAAATAAAAAGTCCTGTGATAGTGGTTTAAAGTCGACACTGAGCCCACTCACGGAAGCACAGGATGTGGCATCGAAATTTTCTTACTTTAAGGAGAATTCGAACCCCTGGCGTATGTTATATCTTTGCACCTAATATAACGTTACATATTAAAGTTTTAACTCTATTATTTAGCTTATTGAAAGAATTATAATAACAATTTGATAATTACCTACACATGGTGAACAATAACACCATTCCGTGTGTTTGGTTTATTAACAATCTGCACAGGAAGATTAAAGACTGTAGAAAACGTGAAAACTCTCGCATATTTTGGCAAATTAAATTAAATTGGAACCACTTCAATAACTCAAAATATTTACCCCGACTGCAATCAACAGTTTTATAATGTACAATAAATATAGTCGATAAACCTACAGTCTGGAGTATTAATAAGTTAATGGAGAAGGCAGTAATCAAGGTGATGGTCCGGGCCAAATACCTAAATTTGACATCCGCAGGTATTTATTACGTGTTGAGTAAAGTTATAGGTGGCTGCTTCTTCTTTTTTTTAAGTTTGAACTGTTGAAAAAGTAACATTCGATATAAACCTGTGTTGGAAGGTGAGAGGTAGAATCAATATATAACGAGCTTATGAAAACAATACCGAAGCAAAACCTTATATTACACCATTATCATAATAGAAAGAAGAAACTCTTACATTAAGATTGAATATCAAAGATGGTTTTCCTTATTTTTTAGTGTCAAATTAAGCAAACTATTTGATTAATTGGTGTTTCTAATGAATTATCATGTATTCTTAATCATATCATTATGTTCTTATTGCATATAATTAAAGATGGGTTTCCTTATTTTTTAGTGTCAAATTAAGCAAACTATTTGATTAATTGGTGTTTCTAATGAATTATCATGTATTCTTAATCATATCATTATGTTCTTATTGCATATAATTAAAGATGGGTTTCCTTATTTTTTAGTGTCAAATAAAGCAAACTATTTGATTAATTGGTGTTTCTAATGAATTATCATGTATTCTTAATCATATCATTATGTTCTTATTGCATATAATTAAAGATGGGTTTCCTTATTTTTTAGTGTCAAATTAAGCAAACTATTTGATTAATTGATGTGTCTAATGAATTATCATGTATTCTTAATCATATCATTATGTTCTCATTGCATATAATTAAAGATGGGTTTCCTTATTTTTTAGTGTCAAATTAAGCAAACTATTTGATTAATTGATGTGTCTAATGAATTATCATGTATTCTTAATCATATCATTATGTTCTCATTGCATATAATTAAAGATGGTTTTCCTTATTTTTTAGTGTCAAATTAAGTAAACTATTTGATTAATTGATGTGTCTAATGAATTATCATGTATTCTTAATCATATCATTATGTTCTCATTGCATATAATTAAAGATGGGTTTCCTTATTTTTTAGTGTCAAATTAAGCAAACTATTTGATTAATTGGTGTTTCTAATGAATTATCATGTATTCTTAATCATATCATTATGTTCTCATTGCATATAATTAAGAGTTTTAACCAATCATAAATGTACATGTATGTACAGTCTGGATAAATAAAAAAAGACTTTTTGACCTTTCTTGATCGGTCACTCATTGGAATTCTGCTGGTAATTCTCTTCTAATTTAGCTGATTATGAATTAATTATGGACATGTGAGACAAACTGGTATTTTTCTAAGTTATTAGAACATCTATACTTTCTATTGATATAAGTATTAACATAAATGAAAATAAGGGAACCCATCTTTACTAGTTATGTAAACAATTACACAATGAGACCTTACATCACTTAAACAGTAAATGTCTTCAAGAGGCAGAAACCTCAGAAATAGACAGAAAACTCTCCAGAAACCTTACAAGTCTCAGTAGAAACTTAATACACGCGAACTACGCCGGAAATTAGTCTGATCAGGAATAATACAATGGTTGATTGACTCGGGATATAATTAACTCAGACTGGTGTTTGCTTTTTGGACATGGAGCCGTTTGTCTGACGTTATCCAGGCGAACACCTTACTTCCATGGTTGAAACTTTCTCTACACAAATGAGATGAAATGACACGAATTTACATCAAAGTTGTCGAAATTAACTCTACCAGGCTTTTACTCATGGGTACGTTTTCTGTTCCAAACGTTAACCCATCCCCCACTGGTCTGCTCACCTCACACAGAAAGGAGACTTATCGTCACATGGCATTATGTTTTGAAAATTTGAAAATCACACTTTTACTCTGCGATTGAGTTCTCAACTCAAAATTCCACTTAAATATATAATGTATATTTGATCTTTAGGTTTGTCTGTTTCAGAGAGTCCACATAACTAATAATGTTTATTTGATATTTAGGTTTGTCTCTCTCAGAGAGTCCACATAGCTAATAAAGTTTATTTGGTATTTAGGTTTGTCTCTCTCAGAGAGTCCACATAGCTAATAAAGTTTATTTGGTATTTAGGTTTGTTTCTCTCAGAGAGTCCACATAGCTAATAAAGTTTATTTGATATTTAGGTGCCAACTCGGAATACCATTCAGAGAGTCTACATAGCTAATAAAGTTTATTTGATATTTAGGTTTGTCAACTCGGAATACCATTCAGAGAGTCTACATGGCTAATAATGTTTATTTTGGCATGTTTTTAATATAATACATAGAGGAATGTGTCCTTGCATGTCGGAAGGTGGTTTACAACACAATTACCTTGAGACTTCCTGTAGTGTAATTGACAGAATATGTGTTTAAAGTCATTGTTAACTTGGTTTGTCGTCTGGCTTGCAATAATCTGATAAAACTATCAGCAGACTTACCAGACTTCTGGAAAATTGACATCGAGGTCACAAGACAACTGTTACCAATTATTTTATTGTAATTGTGACGTTGCTAAAAATAAAAGGAGTAGTTAAAGATGGGTTTCCTTATATTTCAGGGTGAAATCATGGTAAAATATTTGATTAATTGGTGTTTCTAATGAATTATCATGTATTCTTTCTCATATCATCATGTTCTTATTCCATATAATTAAGAGTTTTAACCAATCATTAATGTCCATGTATGTACAATCTGGATGAACAAATAAAACACTTTTTGACCTTTCTTAATCGGTCACTGATTGGAATTCCGCGGGTAATTCTCTTCTAATTTAGCTAATTGTGAATTAATTATGGATATGTGAGACAAACTGGTATTTTTCCAAGTCATTAAAACACATCTACTTTCTATTCATATAAGTATTAGCATATAGCCTCTGCCCTCAATCCCATCTGTATTTCCACAGATGCGTACGTACATACCCCTCCTCCCCTTACCGCATCCCCATTACTCCTACCTCCGACCTAACTCCCATTGGTTAACATGTTCCATACAAAACAAATTTCCAACCCTCAATTTCACTGACTACCCACCCCATCGGTCTATCCACTAATGAACCCGTACGCCCTACCCAAATTACCCCCTCCACCTTCAAACTCGTCGGTCTATGCACTACTGATGACGTGCACCCGTGTCGTATTATCTTAAATAAGAAAATTAACAAGCCATTATGATAAATTTCTCTGATGTTAAAGATTAAGTCGGTATTTATTACCAACAACATGGTCTGTCTGGATAAATATTAGTTAAAAGGAAATAACAACATGGTATATTGATGTTCAAAACTTCAATCGTAGATCTTGACTCTGATTAGCATTCCTGATTTATTTCATCACTTTTACCTGCTATAAGAGGTCGATTTGAACTGTAGTCGATAATCCAACTCTTTTTGACTCTAGTTTCTTTTTTGCGAAAACTCAACTAAGATGAATCCCGATTTTAAAAATACGGAGAATTGATTAATTAATAAAATTTAAATTTAAAATCAATTATAGAGCTCGACCAATCAGATAACTGGAACACTAAACTTAAGCTTTCGAGTAAAAGGACCAAGGATTCTATTTTAAATTGCAGATCTTGAGCAAATGACATTTTGGTTTACTTCATTTAAAAAAATGGTGTCAAGCAAATGACGGGGGTTTGTAAACTCGAAGATTTAACTACAGTGCTAAGATTTCTACCTTGCCAGAAACATAACAACTTTAGCGTAACAAGATAAGCGTATAAATACAGTACAGAACACTCATTGGTTGATGCTATTGCAGTGGTAATATTGACCAATCAAATTATTATCCTGCCAGAAACATGGTAACTTTAAGATAAGCGTATAAATACAGAACAGAACACTCATTGGTTGGTAGTTTGCGATATCAGCATCCGCTGGAAGCGAACGTTAACTTGTCATCTACCAACCTATCTACCTCATTGGTTGGCATGTTATATACCATTTTTCAGATTGGCATGGGTCAACAAGTCGATCAAAATTAAAAGCTAAAATCTGTATGAATACTTTTCTGTTAAATCCTTCTATACAATATCGAATCTGACCACTTTAAATGTAAATATCTATAACTCAGTTTTATCTACAAGAGAAGTAATTGGTAATGCCAAGTTATCATGAGAAGGTTAAACAGTTGTTAAACCAGAATTATAGATTATTTTTACAAATATCATAGTAAAATATCTCTTCTTAATATCAATTGATATTTATTTCAAAGTTGAGGTTTCCCATCTTTACAGAAATACTGAAACATGTCTTCTAATTTTCTTTTTCAAGTTGGGGTTCCCCATCTTTATATAAATACGGAAATGCTCTTATGATTTTAAACTGGAATTTATTTCATATTGGGGTCCTTTTAAGAGGTTTGGCCAAGGACCAGCTGGAAGAAATGGAGCCTTAACAGTGAGTTGTTATCCTTGAAAAATATAGTTCTTTCTTTCTTTCTTTTTTTATTTTGCAGAATGACAATCAACGTGTAATACATGTGCAATTAGGGAAATTTGTAAATTTAGAATTTTCATTCTGTTTTTTTTTTGTGTATTTTGAATAATGGCCCTTTCTCTTGAAATATGAATAATACTAAACTGTCTGTTTTTTTCTGTGATATGAATAAAATCTATTTTCTCTCGTCTCGATTAGAATAATACTTACGAAAGGAATATGCCAATTTTCTCCTTTGTAATTGAGACGTTGACTTACAGATAGAGATTTAGACAAAGTTTTCTTCTTGTGATTTGAATTATGATTTTGATAATAAATCTGTTTCTTCTTTTGAATTATAATTTACAGATATACACCAGTTATCTTCTGCCAGGTGTTTGTTTTATTGTGAATAATGGGTTTCATTGTTTATTCTATATTAATCTATATTTGTTTTCTACGGTGGTTTGGACATTATTTTCTAATGTTGGTTTCTATATTATCAGTTTTTGTTTTCCTAATTATTATTCAATTCTATTCATTTTATATTCTTTTTTCTTGAATTTTCATTTTTGTTAATCATATTACGATTACCTTTATAGTTTTATAGTTTTATAGTTTTCGTAAATAAATATGATAATTCTTAAAACACAAATGATAATTCAGAAACGAAAATCAAATGAAAAAATAAGATAAAAACAGAAATGATAATTCATCATAATTGAAAAAGTCAGATTTTTCCTAAACAAGCTACCATAATGTTCTCTTTTGAAATAAATAATACGTTTGATAATGATATGCTTGGTGTTTTTTGAGGATGTGAATAATGGTTTAGAATATTATCGTTATAATTTCCCCCTTGCAGTGATACAGGTAAGAGGGACTGACATGGAAAAAGCTTGTAGTCGTTCTGATGTGCACAGTCTGTGGCACACGGGGCCTCAGTTTATTACCCCATACCGAACGACTCAACGCTTTTTCCACTTCAGTCCCCGCATCACTGCAAAGGGGGGGGGGGGGATCTATACCAGGTAACAGATAATTCTTACCAGAGTTTTATCAAATAATAATACATTTCAATTACATCACTTTCATCATGATAACTATTATCTCTTTCTAGACTTATATTGCCTTTCTTTCACCCATCCCTATTCTTACTGCAATCAAATCTAAAGGAAGATGCATACTTTCTTATATTCTCTAGAATCTTTTTCTGCCAGCTGGTCCTTGGCCTCTTAACAGATATAATACTTTTGTTTCTCAAACGCCCTCTCTAGCCGAACCTTGTAGTGGTGTTGGTAAGAGGGAAAAAGCGTCTAGTCGTTCGGATGGGACAATAAACCGAGGCCCTTTGTCCTACAGACTTCCCACGTTAAAGATCCCTCGACAGTTGGAAATCGAAAAATAGCAGGCTAATGCCACAGTCCTGGCAAAATTTCCCTGAAAAGTAGGACATAAAACACTATTCACTTAATCTCAGTTTTTTCTACCAGAGCCTTGATAATAATCCTGTTTCCTGTCTACCAGCTGATCCCTGTACAAACTTTATAAACCAAGAATAATCACTTCTCAAAGTAATTTCTACCAGAGCCTAGACTTAATCTTAATCTTGGATTAACGTCTTGGTAATAAATGTATAAAGATAATAACCTCTCAAAGATGATCCTCGGCCAAACCTGATTTTACAAGGAAAACAACTACATTTTTCAAATCTAGTACAACAACTGCTCAGTGAGTTAGACGCTTGCTCGCTAAGCCGGTTTCCCCCTGTAAGTGATGCAGGTACTAGGGGCTGACATGGAAAAAGCGTCTAGTCGTTCGGATGGGACAATAAACCGAGGCCCCGTGTGCTACAGGCTGTGCATGTTAAAGATCCCTCGACAGTTGGAAATCGAAAAAGAGCAGGCTAATGCCGCTATCCGAACAAAATTTCCCTCATCGCACCCTGCATGGCGTTGCCCGTCTTCATTAGCCCACATGGTGCAGAAAAGTAGGACGTTTCGTTTCATTTCATTTCCTCGTTGTCTATTAATGCTGGGTATCGTCAATCATGTCACGATATAATACAATGGTCACGATTCGATACATATCGCGATATGGGGTAATGGGATAAAAATTAACATTTTATCTTCAACGTTTCTATATATATTAATATATAACATTATAACTGTGATATTTGGTAATATAGTTGATAGAAGTGGTTAGTGTTCACTGTCTTATAAAAGTTTCTATATATATTAATATATAACATTATAACTGTGATATTTGGTAATATAGTTGATAGAAGTGGTTAGCGTCCACTGTCTTATAAAAAGTTTCTATATATATTAATATATAACTTTATAACTGTGATATTTGGTAATATAGTTGATAGAAGTGGTTAGTGTCTACTGTCTTATAAAAAGTTTCTATATATATTAATATATAACTTTATAACTGTGATATTTGGTAATATAGTTGATAGAAGTGGTTACTGTCTTATAAATAGTTTCTATATATATTAATTTATAACTTTATAACTGTGATATTTGGTAATATAGTTGATAGAAGTGGTTTATGTCCACTGTCTTATAAACAGTTTCTATATATATTAATATATAACTTTATAACTGTGATATTTGGTAATATAGTTGATAGAAGTGGTTAGGGTCCACTGTCTTATAAATAGTTTCTATATATATTAATTTATAACATTATAACTGTGATATTTGCTAATATAGTTGATAGAAGTGGTTAGCGTCCACTGTCTTATAGTTTCTATATATATTAATATATAACTTTATAACTGTGATATTTGGTAATATATTTGATAGAAGTGAAAAAATTGTCATACGGTATCATAAAACAAAATCCGCACTTTTTGTATGGAATAAAGGGTATTGCCAAGTATCGATATACGACGTTGCGATAAGATACGTGTATCATGGCATGTAGTATCGTGATACATCGATTCACCGATATATCGTGCCAGCATTATTATCTACAGCGAGGAATTGTGCGGGTTTACAAGCTAAAGAATGAGAAGTAGAGTAGGGCGTTAAATTCCAATCCTTCTTCAATCCAATTAGATAACCAGCCAGTATCGTTTGACGGGTATTTATAAAGTGTCTGGTGGGTTATCAGAGTTGCAACACGGCTATATATTATATCTAGATAAGAGTCAGTGATATTTCATAATTGACACATTATGTTTATCATGATTAAAGTTGCCATAAATCTTATTTAAATAATGTTTATCACAATGAAAGAAGTAACTACTATATTTTGTAAGGAGAATATCTTAGGTTCATGAGGAACCTTTCTATCAGCTGGTCCTGGTAAAACCAGTGACCAGTGACATATGTAAAAATTACAAAACAAAACAAAACAAAACAAAACATGCCAACATGATGATTGGTGGTTTTTAAAATCATGTGACATTATACCTATTAATCAGCATAGTCCCTAATACGAGGATTAGGCCTACCTGATAAAGGGAAACACGGTAGAAACATGCTCTTTCACAGACAGAGAAAATTAAATCAAACATATAATCAAATATAATATTTCTAATTTTCTTTCAAGTGTAAAATCCACCTTGACAGAGAATCGACGTGTTTGAAATATTAAAAAACTTTACATCTGGCGAGATATAAACATGAAGAATCACGCAGAATTATTCCGGCTAGTGAAGTAGAAATAAAAACATCATGTAGCCTAATAATCACTTGTCGTCAACCGTTAAAATATCAAAGTTCATAAAGATCTGGAGTAGTAAGA
Organism: Lottia gigantea; assembly: GCF_000327385.1. Classification (NCBI taxonomy): domain Eukaryota; kingdom Metazoa; phylum Mollusca; class Gastropoda; family Lottiidae; genus Lottia; species Lottia gigantea. Next base: position 678,973 of record NW_008707309.1, read on the forward strand.
AAAATATATCTCAGACCAGTAAAGTGAACTCGTTACTGAAACGTTACGTAGACTTTATAAGGATTACGGTTATGAACATGAATACAAGTAACCTAACGAAAACTTCCTTCCTAGAAATCCATCTTTTGTTCACTTCGGTTGGCTGGTCGATAGAGGCGGATTCAGGTTGACGTCCGAGAGGGGCGAGGGGAAAGGGGGGCGAGATATCTGAGATTGCCCGAATCTTTAACTTAGTTTTGAGATTTTTGCCCAAAAAACTTGCTTTCGGGGCTGCGAGAGGGACCCCCACTGATTGTTGACTTCCAAGGTTGTTTTTCCAGGATCCATTTTATAAAGATTGTACTATGGTATAAAACTGCGGCAGAAGCTATCTGCTCCATAACCGAAAAAAATACTATAGCCCACTAACCCACGATGTAACGTTTCTTATCTTTTCATGCTACCCTCAATAGAGTATTATTTCAATTGTGGCAAAAATAACACAACTGGGTGTTGCGTTCGTCTACAATAAACTTTAAAGGTGCAAAATCGTACGCAGGTAGCTCAATCCATTATTTAACATGACGTGAGAAATCAATTGGAAGTCTAGGCAATGATTTTAAGATTATCAAGTTTTCATACAGACGTGTTAAAAAAATTTCAGGGATATTATTTTATATTTCCGATCGTTTTAGATAAAACAGGAATAAACATATTTCACAAATTGCTTTTGATTAACAATTTAATATTTGGTGTAACATATTTCCTTAAAATACTGCAAAATACGAAAAACTACAAAAACCACTAGTAGGCGTACTAGAGAGCCGAACTGCAAAATAACAGTTTTGCGATACATTAGTTGCAGTAAATAAATTTTTCATATAACGAATAACAAATTGGTGTGACTACTTTCTACAAACTACCATCAAATATCAAATATCAAACCATACAATATTAATGACCAATTTCCCTAAATCAATAAAAATTGCAAACTACAAAATATTTACGTTAAATGGACGCAACGCAGCGTATTTCTGGAAATTTTCACGGCATTGTGCGCACCGTGGCGAGTCTGTCTCGATTGTAATTTGTAGAGGAATCTGATTGATTTCGCTGTAATTAGAGAATAATCCATCAGTAGTTCTGTGACAACAGGCTTAACGATTTCCCCAAGATGGTCTACCTCGTCGATTCCGTCGACTTGTGGTTGTTGACTTTGTGAATTCATAGATTGCGTATTATTATCTGAGAAAAAGTAAAATGTGTTTTGATTTTGTTCTATATTTTTTGAGAGATTTAGAATACTGATTGTCTTGGAATGACTCTGTGTTGATAAAAATATAATGTTTTGTTAACATTAAAACAATAGGCATTTCTTCCTCAATATTTCAACCAAAAAAATCCCAAATTTTGGCTTAAAACTGTCCTCTGTGAAAACAAATTTTGAAGACATAATGTGTGCTCATGTTTATATTTTTATCAACGCAAAGTCATTCTTACACTAAGAGTAATTAGTTTGAGGCTGCTATTCCAATTCTCTTAATAATAATAGAAAAAATTTTAAAAACATTTTACTTTGCTCAGACAATAGATATCGCATGTCTGTTATCTCTGGGTAATTTGAATGTTTGTATGGAAATGATTGGCAAGTCTTGATCTTTATCACTAGAGCAGATCAATCTCTATCTGGTTTCCAGACGATCTTAGCTCCCATGTTTACGTAATGAAACCTCGAAGGTCAAGAACCATTGCAAATATCCAATTATGAAATCATTCTACAGAGAATGCCAGAAGGTCTTAATGTTTAAAAAAGACCAATGTCAAATAGCCTTTAACAAAATCCTGAATTGTTCAATAACCATTTACAGCTGGGTCGACTGGAATAATGAGGAAATATTCACACGCCAACAGGGATTAGAAGCCACGACCACTATTACAACTGGGTTGATTTGAATAGTGATATCATTTATTCATTATTATCAAAATCTAAACTTGGAAGCGATCACATGCACAATGCCCTTCATCTTGAATTACCTATAACGCTAGTATAAGGTTATAATTAAAATGAGCAAAATATAAGTGGTATATGAGGTACAGGGGATGCATTTGCCCTACCTCCGGGGTGAAAGGTTTGTACCCACAACAATTATTGTATCAAATCAATTAAAGTTTTCAATCCATTGGAGGCTAGTGCCCGTGCGCTTCCACAAAAAATGTCGCAATTTGAATATCAACTTCGACAGTTGACTCCCGTATTAAGTCAGTCTGCTCTCTATTGGCGCTATCACTGTTCAAGACAAAATGGTCGTTGTAGGCCTACTCCTCTATCATAAATCGCCCAAAACGCTAGTGTAAGTTTAAAATTGAAATTGTATCCTATTGAATCTGTTGACTAGAAACTAAATGTTAATAAGAAGATTGTTGTATTTATAAAGTGATTTATTTATATAAATTTATCAGTTATTATTTTAGTATCTATATACGAGGGTGGCGTGTTTATTTAATATTAAGTTGTAATCGGCTGTATCAAGAGAGTCGGTGTGCTGTGGCGGATAAGAATCGTGGTGTAACACGTTCGTTTTGATAACATTACAGGCCACGGGATCACTGGTATAATAGATCTTTTCACAAACATGCTGAGAACGACGTGCCTAACTCCAATCCTCTTTTCACCGAAGTCTCCAACTATCCAGTCCGAGTTTACATAGAGAGTAATGAACAGTCATGGTAACTGTGACTACATATATAATTTTTGTACAATTAATGAGCGGTTACGTGATCTAAAGGACAAAAACCTCGTTCACGCTTTATTATCATTGGCATGATGAGGCGCAAAAACTCCCAAATTCCTTGAAATTTGCAGTAATTCTAGAACAATCAAATTAACGTTTTTTTGGAAGTTAATTAAATATCTGTCAAATGACGTCATAGTAAATATTTCAGCAAACAACACACACCGCTACCACATTTAAAACTCTTAAAATATAGTGTGTATTTAGTGTTCAAATTTTTTCAGTCAAAATATTTCACTAATTTAATGTATTAGGTATATGTTAATGCTGCTAGAACTCCTGGACAAGATTTGTCCCATAAATTAAGAATTGTATGTGTGGAGGTAAGTGTGGTCAAAGCCGGGCCAGTCGCCCACTCCTACAGCCATCTCCCCACCCCGACTACCACTGTGTAGTTTGTTTGGTTGTAAAAAGGGTTTCCTTTTCATCAGAGAAAGCACCCCCCTGTGTATGGTAAGACACGGATAGTCAGAGTGAACTTCAACTATAAGTAATGACTTTGTTTTTGGATCACGCTGTTTCTGGTACAAATTCTACCAGCAGAAAAGACGAAACATTTGAAAAATGACATGTTAATGATGTGGAGAAAAATGTGAATTGTCCTTACTTCTTTGAAACTTTATTTTCGTTTCTTGTGTAGGTTACGTACAAAATTATAACCAGAACAAACGAAACGAAATTTTAATTCTGGTTTTATCGGTTCAAATTTTCTAAAATCATTCTGATATGTTTTCCCATTTCTACAATCGATCACAAAAAAAGTTTTTGAAAAGTCAAAATAAAATCTGAAACTTGTTGTTTATTTACTCAGAGTTTCACTCCAGTAAGAGTTTCACTCCAGTAAGAGTTTCACTCCAGTAAGAGTTTCACTCTTATCTCCCTGTTAGCGAATTCACAGTTCAACTGCACTTCAGATAAAAAAGAAAATGGCGCAGCTGATTCGAGTTTGAGTAGAATTTGATTTCGACAGATGAAGAATATATCAAAGTTCGGGTATTCACCTTCAGAGTCCATTAACTTCACAGAAAGCGAGAATTGTCTTAACGGTTTATTTACTTTCCAATTCTAAATATTTCAAATTTTTTCTCATTTTATATTTTTCAGTGTTCTCACCTTTTTATACCTTGTTAACAGCCCCATTATATACAGTGATAGTTAATACATGGTTTTTGGTGTAGGTGGACTGTTACATGTTCCCTTCCCAGAGTAGAGTTCACAGATGTAACCTGGTTTGAGCATTAACAACAATCAAGTTTGAAGCAATGGATTTTCAACTTAAAGAGATTGTAAAGAGGTTTTCTAAATCATTTTTGTGTATCGAAAACACTTTCGGTATCAATTTACACATTCCAATTTCAGATGTCTGTGGTTCCTGCAATTCCACAAAAATAAAAGTTTGATGACGTCACTAATCGAAAAATATGCTTTAACACAAAAGGCCCTTCATGATTATTGACTTCATTACTTTGTTTTAGTGGAATTGCAGGAACCAGAGACCTCTGATTGAAACTTGGTATTTCAAAATATAACAAGTAAATTGGAGTATACTACCACTTTAACCAGGGGTCTTATTCTCGAAAACTTAACAAAAGATAAAAAAAACAACAGATTTATAGAAATTCAGTTACCTGAATGGACAGAAAAATTCAGAATAAATTGGAATTTTGTGATTGACCAATCAGATGACTGGAAAACTAAATTCATCTTAAGTTAAGTTATTAAGAATAAGGCACTCGGCCCCCGTTTCACCGTGTTTCTAATATACCTTTGAAAGATTATAAAACTTACGTTAATACTTACGTACCTTAGTGAAACGGGGTCCTGGTCACATTTTAAAGTTGAAACTATTACTATAGAGGGTTCGGAATATAGTTAGTAAATTGGCTCTATAACGTGTCATATTATATACTAATAACTTCCAAAAGTGAAATTAACAAATATCATTCTACTAAAACAAATAGAGTACACCTGGACACCTGGTATTTAATACTAATTAGCATATCGCACGAACACATAATTATGTTACAAAATAATAATTTCAGATGATAATTTGTCGAATCGTTTTTCACTTCACCAGAATTAGTAATTAATTTCTACTAAAAACACAATCATGTTGTATAATTGATGATAATTGTGTAGTCTAATTATGACTGTTTTACAGGAATCAGTCCCAACAGGAAGACATCTGATTATTTCCTGGCCACATTATGATCGGGAGTAATCTATTGACCTCTTAGAGTAATAAGAGCCTAAATTATATATTAATAGGGCAATATTGTTACTGTAATCATATTTCTCAAATTTCGGAATTACACATAACCTGTTGGCCTATCTCTTTTAGAGTGTTCACAAACCTATTAAAGTCTGTTAAATCTACACCTTCAGAGTCCATACAGTGCATAATAATTTTTTTCTATTTTCTTTTTTTGGATTATTCATCAATAATAATGCTCACTCTTTTCGAAACACCTGATGGTACCTCTCTTTGGAGGAGTCTACTACCACACGACTTTTACTCTCCATACTTTGGATGGGATTTTGATTAACAGAATTGTCTTGTATGGATTTTTTATTGATAATGTTTCTAAGTATATGCATTTCATTCAGAGAATCCACATAGCTATATCCGGAATTGATCAGCTATAAATGATTTTCTGATGAATAATTAATAAAGAAGAATGTAAAGATTGAAATAGTTATAAGCGCATGAAACCCCCCCCCCCCCCCCCCCCCCATCCCTCACACCCCTCCCCCCCCCATACATCTACATCTAGCGTTGGCGTTTCTAATAGATGTTTTCAGGTGTCAAAATTGAACCTTTTCGTTTCTAGAAATGATGGAGGCATGACACAGTTGTTGTCGCCTATTTAACTCGATCTTATCTTTGTTTTTTGCCGAAGTCAAACCGGAAATAAGATAGAGACCCGACACTAGCATGGAAACACGAGTACAAATTAATCTACTTCCGGTTAATCTTCTTTCTGATAATAGCTGAAAGCAAAAGTAGACTGGTAACAATATACTATCAAATTGAGAATAAAAGATTAAATCCAATACGATATTGCTAACTTATTTTAAAAAATGTCACCGTTATATTTCTCTTCTTTGGGTTTCTGTATCCCACAATTCGTCATTCTTATCAAGCAATGGGTTCTTTGTACCATGAATTTATGAAGAACGGGACTATGGTATAAAAACCGTTAGAATACAATGGAGACGAAAAATGTCAGAGAGAAATATTCCAAATTGTAATGTAATTGTCATTAGATTAAAGATAATTGGAATAAAACTAATATATCATTCTGACTAAACTGCCGAGCATATTTTCTTCGTTCATGTTTTTTGATCTGCAGACTAACTACAATGTCGATGGTTGTTAGGCTTCAGGAAAAAACTTCGAGCAAACACCTGATATGAATTGCATCATATAAGTTCCAGCTGTAAATCAAGTATCGAAAACCAAATCAAGAATCAAGTCAAACCTGTTTCACATTCTAATTTTGGATTTTTGGAAAATCGCTCAAAATCGGACTGTTTTTGATAATTGTAGTCTCGGTCATACAACAACAACGTTCATACTCCCTCTACTGGCATTAATGAAAAAGCCCAACTGACTCCACAAAACAAAACAAATATAGTTGAACAACAGAAGAATGGGTTCGGTCACAGTTCCTGTTATTAATAAGCAACACGTACTAACGGTTTAAAAGCACTTGAGTCAGAACAGAACATTATTGAATTTTTTTTATATAGAAACATAAATACAAGAGATTGATTTTATTCTGAAGAAAAACAGATGAAAAACGAGAAAATAAACACAGAAAATTGAATTTTCATAGTGACAATGTTTTGATAGAAAATAACGTTACATAATGGAGCCATTCTCAATAAGATCACGTGTTTAATCTGCCATTTTGAATGCTTTCAATAAACTTGTTATTAACCTCTATTGAAAGGTTTCCTGACTTCCGGTTTTTATATTTCAATAGGAAATCTTAAAAAACTTAGAGTGTATTTCGAGAATGCCATCCTGATTGTAACTATTATTTTTACTTGTATTGTACTGGTACAGATCAATTTAACAGCAATACCAGCCTGATCACGAACACTGCTGTTGTGTCACGTACAGTTCCCTGTGATGATATTAGCCTTATCTCTAGGAAGGCATCCAATGAAGCAAACATTTCAACAAAGTTTCTTACAGAATTTTGTAGCCCAATTCACATATATATATATATCTGTATCCTAAAATTTTTCTGAACTAAACACAATTTCCATGACATCGCAAAACTGAAAAGTTTGGAGCAAATCTTAAGAGGGCTATTTTAATAGAGTTCTATCAGCATGTAAATTAAATATTTAGATGACTATACAGATAGCTGAAATTGAGCTCTATCAGCTGATAAATTAAATATTTAGATGACTATACAGATAGCTGAAATTGAGCTCTACCAGCTGGTAAAGTAAATATTAAGATGGCTATACAGATAGCTGAAATTGAGTTCTATCAGCTGGTAAAGTAAATATTTAGATGACTATACAGATAGCTGAAATTGAGCTCTATCAGCTGATAAAGTAAATATTTAGATGACTATACAGATAGCTGAAATTGAACTCTATCAGCTGATAAAGTAAATATTTAGATGACTATACAGATAGCTGAAATTGAGCTCTATCAGCTGATAAAGTAAATATTTAGATGACTATACAGATAGCTGAAATTGAGCTCTATCAGCTGATAAAGTAAATATTTAGATGACTATACAGATAGCTGAAATTGAGCTCTATCAGCTGATAAAGTAAATATTTAGATGACTATACAGATAGCTGAAATTGAGTTCTATCAGCTGATAAAGTAAATATTTAGATGACTATACAGATAGCTGAAATTGAGCTCTATCAGCTGGTAAAGTAAATATTAAGATGACTATAGAGATAGTTGAAATTGAGCTCTATCAGCTGGTCAAGTGAATATTTAGATGACTATACAGATAGCTGAAATTGAGTTCTATCATCTGGTAAAGTAAATATTTAGATGACTATACAGATAGCTGAAATAGAGTTCTATCAGCTGGTAAAGTAAATATTTAGATGACTATACAGATAGATGAAATTGAGCTCTATCAGCTGGTAAAGTAAATATTTAGATGACTATACAGATAGCTGTAATTGAGTTCTATCAGCTGGTAAATTAAATATTTAGATGACTATACAGATAGCTGAAATTGAGCTCTATCAGCTGGTGGTGTAAATATTTAGATGACTATACAGATAGCTGATGGATTGAGTTCTATCGGCTGATAAAGTAAATATTTAGATGACTATACAGATAGCTGAAATTGAGCTCTATCAGCTGGTGGTGTAAATATTTAGATGACTATACAGATAGCTGAAATTGAGCTCTATCGGCTGGTAAAGTAAATATTTAGATGACTATACAGATAGTTGAAATAGAGCTCTATCAGCTGGTAAAGTAAATATTTAGATGACTATACAGATAGCTGAAATTGAGCTCTATCGGCTGGTAAAGTAAATATTTAGATGACTATACAGATAGCTGAAATAGAGCTCTATCAGTGGTAAAGTAAATATTTAGATGACTATACAGATAGCTGAAATTGAGCTCTATCAGCTGGTAAAGTAGATATTTAGATGACTATACAGATAGCTGAAATTGAGCTATTTCGGCTGATAAAGTAAATATTTAGATGACTATACAGATAGCTGAAATTGAGCTCTATCGGCTGGTAAAGTAAATATATAGATGACTATACAGATAGCTGAAATAGAGTTCTATCAGCTGGTAAAGTAAATATGTAGATGACTATACAGATAGCTGAAATTGAGCTCTATCGGCTGGTAAAGTAAATATTTAGATGACTATGCAGATAGCTGAAATTGAGCTCTATCAGCTAGTGGTGTAAATATTTAGATGACTATACAGTTAGCTAAAATTGAGCTCTATCGGCTGGTAAAGTAAATATTTAGATGACTATACAGATAGCTGAAATAGAGCTCTATCAGCTAGTAAAGTAAATATTTAGATGACTATACAGATAGCTGAAATTGAGCTATATCGGCTGGTAAAATAAATATTTAGATGACTATACAGATAGCTGAAATAGAGCTCTATCAGCTGGTAAAGTAAATATTTAGATGACTATACAGATAGCTGAAATTGAGCTCTTTCGGCTGATAAAGTAAATATTTAGATGACTATACAGATAGCTGAAATTGAGCTCTATCGGCTGGTAAAGTAAATATTTAGATGACTATACAGATAGCTGAAATAGAGCTCTTTCGGCTGATACAGTAAATATTTAGATGACTATACAGGTAGCTGAAATTGAGCTCTATCAGCTGGTAAAGTAAATATTTAGATGACTATACAGATAGCTGAAATTGAGCTCTATCCGTTGGTAAAGTAAATATTTAGATGACTATACAGATAGCTGAAATTGAGCTCTATCAGCTGGTAAAGTAAATATTTAGATGACTATACAGATAGCTAAAATAGAGTTCTATCAGCTGGTAAAGTAAATATTTAGATGACTATACAGATAGCTGAAATTAAGTTCTATCAGCTGGTAAAGTAAATATATAGATGACTATACAGATAGCTGAAATTGAGCTCTATCAGCCGGTGGTGTAAATATTTAGATGACTATACAGATAGCTGAAATTGAGCTCTATCAGCTGGTGGTGTAAATATTTAGATGACTATACAGATAGCTGAAATTGATTTCTATCAGCTGGTGGTGTAAATATTTAGATGAGTATACAGATAGCTGTAATTGAACTCTATCGGCTGGTAAAGTAAATATTTAGGTGATTGTATACCTTAAATAGCCGTCTGTGGGGAAGATAGCATGTGAATGTCTAAAGTAATTAGAACTAATTAAATCTAACCACAGACATTCCTTGTTAAAATCACCTTTATTCTATTATAATTTTAATTAACCAGACAGTCTGCTTGGTCGGGTCTGATTGATTGTTGATGTTCCGAGAATTATAATGATAGGATCTTAAGAGGTATTCAGGTCGACCTCCTGACTGACAGAATATGAAATCAATTGGATTAAAATCAACAAGTGGTGGTCTCTCAGACAATCAGATCTGAGGTATGAGCACACCAACGACTCCAAAATCCAATTGCTGCCGGTTGCCATCGTGTTCAGTTCTGAATTAGTCGACTGACGAATTGCCAATGATAAGTATAATTAGTCGGCAAACACTTTTATGGTACATCAAATAAGCAATACATTAATGAATATTATATCTATATTTGTAATTTTTTTTTTTAAACAAAATTTCTTTTTGTCAAATTCGGCATGATGTATTTACCACGTGTGCTTTGATGTAGTTAGTAACGACATAGTACTATAGAAGTGATCGTAATTTCGGACTTTCCAATAGAATGTAGATAAGTAGTCTATCAAGTTTTCCATCGACTTGAATAAACTTGACTTGACAACAAGCATCCGCATGACATCCTATTCAACGATGCAGTTCGCAGGGTCTGAGATGGACCAGTTGTAGAGTCGTTCGGATAATATCGTATGATACAGCAGAAACATCCTCGTTATCCACATGACATCTTCTACGATGATGCAGTGCAATTTACTAACAGTGTCGAGTCTTTTTGATAATATCGGATGATAATGTAGATATCACCTTCAGTCCCAGAATACGGAAATATATTCTCAATGTGTCTAACACCATCAATATTGAATATTGTTCGATTTGAATATATATAACCTACTACTTTTTATTGAATTCTGATTATAAAAACTACTCTCAGTTGGTGATTAATCTCTCCAGGGAAATTGTATAAATGTCTTCAATGATCGCTGACATTTTATTTTTTATATGACAGAAATATCAGCACGAAAATAACTAAAATATGAATACCATGATCCATCATATTAATAAAAGATGATAGGATAATACTCAAGTCACAACAAGTCGACAAGAGAGAAGTTTTCTACATATGAAATTACACACCCTAGGCCCACGCTCCGCAAAAATTCTTACGATGGAAATTTGTCGTAAGTGTCGAATTTTACATTGAAAAATGTCATACTTACCAAAAAGATAATCGTAAGATATTTTTGTGAAACAGGGCCACGACCTAGTTACCGGAATCAGTTCACGAACTAAGTTGACCGCCATGTTAAAAGCGTGACGCATCAACTGTCATCATCAACCCCCGAGCATCACGAACTACAACCCACACGCTACTAATGATCACGACTGTTACTAACCCCGAAGAATTATATTAATATCATCAGGAACAAGGAAGTACTATCAAAACTAAAGTACTAATTGAAAACTCGTGATTCCCTCGAGAGGTTTTGGTACCTGACATTAAGTACCCCTCACACAGAACCAGTAATTAAAATTTAATCTTATAACGTCTTACAGTTCAACTTGCCTCCAGCGTCACGATTTTGTTATTAGAAAACAGCCAGTGGCAGTCGCAGTCCCCTCCACCCCCCCCCCCATATTATTTATTATGTAAAAATCTTGAAATTGGCTGCCTTCACTGTTGTACCGCATTAGGTCCGGTTCCGGCGGAAAATTACTCAGTTCTCATTGATGATAAATAAAGCAAGTACCTATTAACCCCGAAATCAAAATAACATGTTGACGAAACTTTGGTAGCAGCTAATGAACTCTTCACGCGAGTAAGTATATCAATCATAAGTTAGAAAGTATTTTATAATAAAAAGTGGTATCAGGTGTCTAGAAGAGTAGGCATACCCTGCCCTGATATGAGTCTAAATCTAAGTTCAGTGGAAACAACTGGAATCTGAACCGACGCTCTGTAGATTTAAGAGTCAACCTTAGTGTCAAAGAAGCTAATAACACTGTGTAATATAGATTGACACCACTACTATTATAACGTATTTATTAAGCGAGTTTATAACACTATGAGTTAAATACTGTTATAAGTACTGTGTAATAGTAATAAAATATTAATTAACTATAATCAAGACTGATCTGTGAATAATTGATTTCAAGAAAATTAATCAGTTGCTTAAAATCATGATAATTGTTTTGGCCACGAAATTTCTAAGCCGTAGAAGGACAAAAGGTTTGCAGAATTAACTGAAATGGTGTGATGATTCTCTCCGCAATTAGCTAATCCAGTTAATCCTAAACCGCTGTAAGATCGATTAAATTAGGAAGAATTTATATTTTAACTAAAGTATTAGTCAGATTATGTAGTTTACATTTGTTGGTTGGTTATTTATATATAAGTGTTGGTTTGGTGGTTTGTACAATCGTGATGGGAATTTGCTTCACAAAGGTTTCATTGTACTACAATGTTTCTACAATTTACATAGCAACTCGATTGACATATTACACTGTTTCGATTCTGCCTTTATTATAATAATTGGGTAGTAAATAACAGGACACAATTGTATTTTAATAAATAACTTCTTCAAACTATTTGGGCAACATGAAATAGGCCTACTATTGACCTCTCTAGGAGCTACCTCCAATGTGCAATATAGAGATAAGCCAGAGATCATCGTCGGCCAATTTCTTTATTTATGTATATCACGATGATCGATTATATTTATTGATCGATTTATATTTAATATTAGGCTAAAGGGGTCAATTGAATGAATGAATTGAATTTTCATTAATGGCTCTTTTTGTGGGAAGAGGGCGTCGGAGGGGGGCGGGGGGCAATATATATTATGTCTGTACTTGTATGTGTATCAGGGACACTGAAAGCATCAATAGGAATGATGCTTCTAAACGCTACACGTGTCTGATGTATACATAATTATATAAAGAAATTTAAACAGATTGAAAAGAGCTTTTCTAGTCTCTTTATTTAAATTAGAAAGATGTAAATAGTAGCAACATACTAACAGGCTAGAAACCTTTTTATATCATTTCAATAATCACCTATTACTTTAACTATAATATTACCCGATACGTTCTCAAGCCACAAACGTTTTTAATACATACCCGAGATTTTAATCAAATTGGTAGCAGCTATTACAGGTGTGTCTTTTATCTTTTCTTGATGGTATGGCGAAGGGTATTATGAATTTGAGTAAAAAGTGAAAAAAAATCATCAACTTACCCTATAAATGTAAATACTCCGATATCTTCAATTTCCTCTTTCACCCTTATCCACGAATTTCTCAACAATATAACCTCACTTTCACTAATATCAGGGGGTGGGGCAGGTTTCTTTCTACTTCCTTTAAATAATCTGTATTTCGGCGAACTTGTTTCGGCATGATGACAATTTTTAGCTCCCATGTTGTAAACGATAAAATACTACGTGCACATGATATAAGAATTATAGTAAAAACTCAGTGTTTCTCGAGACCATTTGGTTCAAAACGATTTACTACCGCTAAGTTCAGCTAGAAAATATAAAATAAAGTTGCAGTGAACTTGAATAATAGTAAACCTTGTGAATTCCAGTAATGAGAATGACTGATATTTAATAGACGTTGCTTGGTATTTGTATGTATTCCTACGAGGGTTATAGCTGACGTGTGTGGTTCCAGTACTTGCAGAAATAAGTGATAATAACGTCACTATCGTAAATACCATTCAATCCTACCAATGGAGTGCAACTTTCAGAAATTGTCGTAAATTTGCAAGAAAAGGGCAAACTTGTGCCTGCTTTGCAAATGAAATGCTTTGTACAAGAAACTCAAAAAATAATAGTGACCTTGATTCGTTTCAATTTGATTCGTTTTACTCGAATATTTGTGCGTTTTGCGTCTTGAATTTGCCATGCTCAATTAAAAGTTACTGAACTGATAGTTTGGCTACGTCAACCAAGAAATACTTGTATGCAATCTAATTTATCACAAATTTCATAACTATTTTAATCTACACAGAAATTGTCAAACTAAAAAATATTACGACGAAGAAAGAAATGCAATACAAAACTTTCAAAATTTTCAAAAATCAAAAGCACTATGTTCAAAAACTTACATTTGTCTACAAAATCACTTCCGCTTTCATCCCCTTTATTTTTAAGAATTTCGTTTTATCAGAAAACACAGAAAAAACAGAAACAAAACAACTAGAAATAGATTGAAATTAGCCAAGATTGTCCAGCTCTATTGTACATTTTTGAAGAATTTGTTTATCGATATATCATCATATTAAGTTTATTATTGTCAATGTCCAAAGTTTTCACGAAACCACAAAAATTACTCATAAAAATCAACAACACAATAAATCCTTTTGTTTTGTTCCAAGAAATATTCTGAATGCCACTGTCCTTTTCAATTATTATCAATTGCTGTGGAGTCAAAATACTTGGTCACGATTGAAAATAAAACGCTGTCAATAAAGTGAAACACTGAAGGAATTATATCCTAAACATCAATGTATCACAATATATAACAATGGAACTCAATATTGACCAATAACAACACAGCTCTTTAAACATTGGTAAATAAGAACATTAGCTGATTGACAGACATAATATAGTTCTATACAAGACTTAGTTCTATGTATATATATATAATCAATAAAGGTGTAGAGTATAAGCGGATTTTAACCTCTTATTCATAGGGTATAACGTTAACTCAATTCAGCAGACAGACGCGTATTCCAGGCATGTGTGAATTGAATAATAGCATTTGAGAAGAATTTAAAGTTTTACCTTCTCTGAAAATAGCAGGAACTGAAGACAGATAGGAAAATAAGTCAGCCCATGAAAAATAATCGCTGAAGGAAATCAATAAAAGTTATATGAAGAGAATGACAGGCATGTAAAGATCAGGGGAAACTGGTAGCTGTCACAGGAGAAGAAGATATCTTCCGGCACTTCATAAATGACAGATAAAGATATAATTATAATTATGTGGAGTCTCTGAAATGGATACGGAGTTCATTAACATAGATACTAGATGGTCATCATTAGTCATGTGAACTCTCTGAAAGAGTTACTGAGTAGGCAAAGTGATGAGTTGATAAACCAGTCCTGGAGCCAAAGGGAGAGGGAGGTGGTTAGAGGGGGCAGCCGCCATCCCCCCTCTCGTAGCCCCGAAAGCAATTTTTCGGGCAAAAATCCCGAATAAAAATTCGTGAAATCTCAGATATTTCGCCCCCTCTCGGACGCAAACCTTGCTCCGCCACTGTGACAAACCCAAGTACCAAATCAACATTAGCTATGTGGACTCTCTGAAATGGGTTCCGCGTTCATTAACCTAAATACCAGATCAATATTTTTGACCAGTAGTTATGTAGACTCTCTAGAAGAGATCCTGGGAGAGACAGGATAAAAACCAAAATGGAAATTATGAACAGCAACAAACGAGTTGACAAACGAAATGTTAAAAAAAGAGCATTAGCTATGTGGACTCTCTGAAAAAGATCCCTGAGAGGGAAACCTTTATGCAAAAAAAAACCAAATTAAATATCATTAAGCAATTACTACAATACAATTACAATAGTTGAACTTCAAAACTTGCGATTGTTATTTCCTGCCACCTTAAAACGTTTCTGATTACACATTACACCTTCTACGTGTTCTATGACACGAGTTCCCTTGTTCCCAAGGTGCAAGCACACCATAGCGATACTCCATTGTCCGATACATTCAGATGTACTCTCTTTCTACTTCAACCTACAGATCTATCAATTAATATTCTTTTATATGGAACAACATGTCAAGAATCAACAATAACCGTTTTCCAGCAAGTTCATAATTTCATTCATTCTGCATTTCCTAATCTTCAACCAATATCACTAGCATTGAGGTGTAGTTATCTCTCATGTAAATATGTTTAGTTAATTTCAAAATAACAAAATTACTATGTTTCATTTTATTTTTATTATACAATTTTTGCATATATAATGTAATGTTTTTTTTTCGGGAGAGGGGTAATATAAGCGAAAGCCTGTTCCCCAATCCTTTTCTATGTGAATAAGATATTGTTTACAAAAAAAAAAAAACCATAGCGATCACCAGATGCATATGGTCGCGAATAAACCATAAGTTTCGAGCGCATTTCTTATGCAACTTGTTGTGAGTTGCGTTCGGAACTCATAGCCACTGTCATTCTCTACTGGTAATCTTGATGGCGTGAGGACATTTTAGAAACAAAAGAATGTGCGGCGATTTACTCCATGTCTTTCACGTCTGGTCTAGTCTATTTCACAGTGATTTATCTTGATTATACCCAAACCTCTTTTAACTTTTAGATAAAAAAATGAGTGAAAATGCCACAATTTTAATATTTAAGTATAATGAGCTATTCATTTCTCTATTACCAAATATCCAATTAAATTTAAAAAAATAAAATCGTTTTTGTCTTCTTTGAGAAAAATTCCATTAAGTTTGATTTTAATTCCTTAACCATTCCTGTCATTTCACAGATAATCTGCGTTTTTAATGACGTTTAAATGTTTGTATCATGCCATTTAAAGAATAATCCGAAACACTGACATTCTGGTCACTATAAGTTTAGATTTTCTATGGCACTCAAATTTATTTTCAAGACGATATTGTAACTTAGACGTGACTGAGACATAGATAGTCCTGAAAAAGTGGGTATGTTTACTCGATATATTCCATTAGAGTTCATAAGGAAGTTTTTCTTACTGTATCTAACCGACATTTTACAATCACTATCTAGGGCACGAGTTTGTTTACACGAGCAACAACATTAAGAATCCGCACAAGTGTGGTGGTTCTATAGATTGCAACCAACTTGATCAGAGGTGTATATTAGTTAGAGGCAGAAGAGACAGCTCAAAACTCAAAACACATGTTCGTCGTACTCTAAAATTAGGCTCATTCGGTAATCCTCGACAGTTTCCGTAAAGATAAATCAATCTCGGTAATGAATGGTGAATTTCTCTGTGTATTCTTGGGCGAGACTCTTTACTTCCGGTATTAATCATTTAATTGTCAAGTGATAGTAATATTGCGACCTAAATATAGCCCATAACTTTAAATCCTAGGGGAGATAACCCTAACACTTACTAATGCTATATTTTGACTATTGGTTATTCAATGACACATTTCATTATCAGTTTGAATACATATTTTACGGATGTTTTGTTTTCATTGACTTTGATTGCGAATACCTCCCCAACGACTCGTCTCTAATATTTGATCACGTGACAATATAGGCAGAGTTTTGACAAGCCTGCCTTTCTTTATGTCAGATTCTTGATGTTAGTCAGACGTTTCAGACTATAGTTAAAACTATGTGTATTTGAAAATGATTGATGTTTCACTGCAAGTTTCAAATCGATCTCGTCTTTCCCCCAGAGACTCAGTAAATGGAATTAAAAAGACAGAAAGAAACAGCTAAATTTTACAAAGATAAAAACTTTACAGTTTATAGAATCCTTTCTACCAGATGGTTCTTGGCCAAACCTTTCGGCATTGATTTATTTCGGATTATCCGTACCCATTTACATCTGGGTTGACTGGAATTATCAGTGAAGATAACTCATTCAAGGTGATCGGATTTCCACACGCCGATCTTGCCTTTCCCCCAGAGACTGGGTAAATGGAATTAGTTCAAGAGGTAGCCCTGGTATTGAGTCAGATGTGTATCTTTATCATATTTAGACATCAGTTCTGAAGATTTCTCAAACAAATAGTACCGAGCAATTTACTTGATCCTGACTCGACTACCAACTACTACTACGATTGCCAACAACTACCCAGTCAGCTGGAAGAGAGCGTTAACTTGTTATCTACCAACAACTACCTAGTCTGTGATATCAGTTAGCTGGAAGCGGACGTTAACTTGTTATCTACCAACAACTACCTAGTCTGTGATATCAGTCAGCTGGAAGAGAGCGTTAACTTGTTATCTACCAACAACTACCTAGTCTGTGATATCAGTTAACTGGAAGCGGACGTTAACTTGTTATCTACCAACAACTACCTAGTCTGTGATATCAGTTAGCTGGAAGCGAGCGTTAACTTGTCATCTACCAACAACTACCTAGTCTGTGATATCAGTTAACTGGAAGCGGACGTTAACTTGTTATCTACCAACAACTACCTAGTCTGTGATATCAGTTAGCTGGAAGCGGACGTTAACTTGTTATCTACCAACAACTACCTAGTCTGTGATATCAGTTAGCTGGAAGCGAGCGTTAACTTGTCATCTAACAACAACTACCTAGTCTGTGATATCAGTTAGCTGGAAGCGAGCGTTAACTTGTCATCTACCAACAACTACCCAGTTAGCTGGAAGCGAGCGTTAACTTGTTATCTACCAACAACTACATAGTCTGTGATGTCAGTTAGCTGGAAGTGGACGTTAACTTGTCATCTACCAACAAGTACCTAGCCTGTGATATCAGTTAGCTGGAAGCGGACGTTAACTTGTTATCTACCAACAACTACCTAGTCTGTGATATCAGCATCCGCTGGAAGCGAGCGTTAACTTGTCATCTACCAACAACTACCTAGTCTGTGATATCAGTTAGCTGGAAGCGAGCGTTAACTTGTCATCTACCAACAACTACCTAGTCGGTGATATCAGTTAACTGGAAGCGACCGTTAACTTGTCATCTATCAACAACTACCTAGTCTGTGATATCAGTTGGCTGGAAGCGAACGTTAACTTGTCATCTACCAACAACTACCTAGTCTGTGATATCAGTTAGCTGGAAGCGGACGTTAACTTGTCATCTATCAACAACTACCTAGTCTGTGATATCAGTTAGCTGGAAGCGAACGTTAACTTGTCATCTTCCAACAACTACCTAGTCTGTGATATCAGTTAATTGGAAGCGAACGTTAACTTGTCATCTACCAACAACTACCTAGTCTGTGATATCAGTTAGCTGGAAGCGAACGTTAACTTGTCATCTACCAACAACTACCTAGTCTGTGATATCAGTTAACTGGAAGCGAACGTTAACTTGTCATCTATCAACAACTACCTAGTCTGTGATATCAGTTGGCTGGATGCGAACGTTAACTTGTTATCTACCAACAACTACCTAGTCTGTGATATCAGTTAGCTGGAAGCGGACGTTAACTTGTCATCTATCAACTACTACCTAGTCTGTGATATCAGTTAGCTGGAAGCGAGCGTTAACTTGTCATCTATCAACAACTACCTAGTCTGTGATATCACTTAGCTGGGAGCGAGCGTTAACTTGTCATCTACCAACAACTACCTAGTCTGTGATATCAGTTTGCTGGAAGCGAGCGTTAACTTGTCATCTACCAACAACTACCTAGTCTGTGATATCAGTTAGCTGGAAGCGAGCGTTAACTTGTCATCTACCAACAACTACCTAGTCTGTGATATCAGTTAGCTGGAAGCGTGCGTTAACTTGTCATCTATCAACAACTACCTAGTCTGTGATATCAGTTAGCTGGAAGCGAGCGTTAACTTGTCATCTACCAACAACTACCTAGTCTGTGATATCAGTTAACTGGAAGCGAACGTTAACTTGTCATCTATCAACAACTACCTAGTCTGTGATATCAGTTAACTGGAAGCGAACGTTAACTTGTCATCTATCAACAACTACCTAGTCTGTGATATCAGTTAACTGGAAGCGAACGTTAACTTGTCATCTACCAACAACTACCTAGTCTGTGATATCATTTAGCTGGAAGCCACTCTTTGGCTCCGCCACTGCTTGTGGCGTGTTCCCTTCTGGTGTGTTCCCTGGTGACCTTGTGGACGGTGAAGGTTGGTCAAAATAAAGGCATATCAATTATCATCCTTACCGTTATACATAAGTCAAAAAGTCGCAATAGAAATATAATATCTATTCTTGATCTTTGACATTTTTAAATGTCTACTGCTATTACCCTTTTCTAAATTAACAAACGAATCAGATGCCAGATTGTCTTTCTGAAAGGTACTACAGGCAATTTAAATATTCAGAAATATTCTCAGAAGTTTCGACTATCCCCTTCACCCAACAAACATGATTCTTAACAATACTGAAAATTTAGTTTCTCGTTTATTTATTGGTAACAACACAAAGGCAGACAAAGGTAGTTATCTATTATACTTGTAGCAGGAAATACGAGTATAGTTTGATCATTAAAACGAATTACTAATAACTAATTAGTCCAGCTAATTAACCTGGGTGAAATGCTTTTTGATCTCAGCCGCTAATAGATTGAACCATGTTTCTGTAAACGTGAAGTAGATTCGTAATGTAATAAAGGAATGGCTCTTATTGCAGGAATTATAAATGACTCAAATATCGAACCTTATAGTGTAAAACTCTTCTCTTATTACACTAGCTTATTAACCTTTGCTCGGCTGTAAAAAGATCATAATATGATAAGATCGTGGCTCGATTTCAAAGATTGACACATTCTCGAATATCAGAAATTGAAATTATAATAATTAAACCTGACATCCCTGTTGTTAGTTTTCTGACATCCTGTGCGGAATTCAGTTCTGGCATCCTGTCCGGAATACTGTTCTGGCACCCTGTCCGGAATACTGTTCTGGCATCCTGTGCGGAATTCTGTTCTGGCATCCTGTGCGGAATACTGTTCTGGCATCCTGTGCGGAATACCGTTCTGGCATCCTGTGAATAATTCTGTTCTGGCATCCTGTCCGGAATTCTGTTCTGGCATCCTGTGAATAATTCTGTTCTGGCATCCTGTCCGGAATACTTTTCTGGCATCCTGTCCGGAATACTTTTCTGGCATCCTGTGCGGAATTCTGTTCTGGCATCCTGTGCAGAATACTGTCCTGGCATCCTGTCCGGAATTCTGTTCTGGCATCCTGTCCGGAATTCTGTTCTGGCATCCCCCTATAATAGTTACTTTCGTTTTGTTAGTATCATGTCCCATGTAATCCTTTAACTTTTGATTGCGCACGCAGTCGTAAATGGCCATCCGACAACTTTCAATATAGCTATTAGAGGCTGGAATAGAGGCAGATGTTTCAGTCAAGTCTTGAAACCACAAGCTATACGTCTTGTGCCATTCACCTCCTCAAATCATAACCCCTCCGTCTCCCGATTCACTACCTCGAATCAATAAGTAAACAACTATGACAAATATTCTTCATTGTACGAACTGATAGGACAATATAATTGTTTTATTCCTTATTCTGATATTTCTATCTCTCTGTCTATTCTACTTGAAAATTGTCTAATGCGTCGTTGCGGAAGTGAAATCATTTTTTAATATTGCCGAGTGCATCGCAGCGGAAGTGAAATAAGTTTTCAACTATGTCTAGTGCGTCGAAGCGGAAGTAAAGATAATCTATCTGCTATTGTCTCAGTCCACTATGATATATCAATCCCAATTCCGTTTTAGAATCTTCAGTTCTTTCCATTTGAACCGTGAAAAAGTGTCTATCTGACTGAAAGGATAGATTTATTTTATTATAAACTATAATGACCTAACTTTTTATATCCTGACATTTTATTTTGGTTAAAGGGTTATCTTTTTATTCGATATATTTCCCAGACTTAAGACGTTTTTCGTTTCATTTCCACTTTAGAATTGTGTTATCTATAACGATTCAGCTGTATCGACTGGTAAATCAAGAGTACTTTAAATATACTTAATTATTTCCATGGTATTTCTTGGCTGTTACAACAAGCTACCACCCAGCAACTTTAGACGATGAAGTTGAAAAATGCCGGATGAAGTATGCATATTTTGGTGGCTACTTAACATTTTCAGGGTGGATATTCATAGCAATCTACTTAAAATAAGTTATTTTTATTAGCTTTTAATTTTGATATTGCCAAAACAGTTTGACAGCCCACATGAGCGTTCGATAAATTGAACTTTGACCTAAACTGACTCAATAATATATTGATGATAGGTAATAATGTATTTAAAGATCAGTGTTCGGAATGTGATGCTTTATGTTGATACAAAGTGATATAGACATCTCGAATATAACTGATGTCGCTAGACTCTGCTGGTGGACAAGATTGACCCCAGCATTATTCTTTTTTCAACCTAATAAATTTCAAATTTCAAGTCCAAGGCCATGGTATGTATAGATTTAGGGTCAAATATTATTCTGGCGGATGTCAAATTTTGTAAAACGTATCAGTAAACTCCTCGGGTGGGCAAGTTTGACCCCGGCATTATTCTTTTCTAATTTTGAGGTAAGAATCAACAAGTTTCTAGCTAGCCAACTGTCAAATCAAACTATTAAAGGCGAGGTTAGTCCAAGGCCACAGAATATATTAATTAAAACTCCATAAATACTCTTGCGAATGTCAAATTTAAGAAGAATAGATCAATGGAAAGCAAGCGTAGAAACGAAACTTGCAAGAGAAAAATCAAAAAAAAAAAAAAAAATCATCCAGATTCTCAATTTAATCAAATTGCGAAATGGCTGAAAATAGAAGCTCCAAGTGTTTCTGAACAGCAGGATTTGCCATTAATATAATAAACCCCTGGCAAAAAGTGTTGTGATGCAAAGTTGAAAAGAATGTAGCACGAAATAATTAACAAATTAACCTTAGTTTAACCAACAGCTAGGTTTATTCAGTAGTTATATGATTGTAAATAGATGAAAGAAAGACACAAACCTCTTTAATAATTACAATTATATCTAGTACGAAAATAGTTATTGACAGTTGTTAGCTAGCTAGAAACTTACTGACTCTTACCTAGCCTCTGATAGTTATTGACAGTTGTTAGCTAGCTAGAATCTGACTGAGTCTTACCTAGCCTCTGATAGTTATTGACAGTTGTTAGCTAGCTAGAATCTTACTGACTCTTACCTAGCCTCCGATAGTTATTGACAGTTGTTAGCTAGCTAGAATCTGACTGAGTCTTACCTAGCCTCTGATAGTTATTGACAGTTGTTAGCTAGCTAGAATCTGACTGAGTCTTACCTAGCCTCTGATAGTTATTGACAATTGTTAGCTAGCTAGAATCTGACTGAGTCTTACCTAGCCTCTGATAGTTATTGACAGTTGTTAGCTAGCTAGAAACTTACTGACTCTTACCTAGCCTCTGATAGTTATTGACAGTTGTTAGCTAGCTAGAATCTGACTGACTCTTACCTAGCCTCTGATAGTTATTGACAGTTGTTAGCTAGCTAGAATCTTACTGACTCTTACCTAGCCTCTGATAGTTATTGACAGTTGTTAGCTAGCTAGAAACTTACCAACTTACCGTGCCTAACCTAACCTAGTGTTTGTTGTTGAATGATGTCAGCTAGATAGATAGCTTGGTTATCTGCTACCTAGCAATTGGACTATAACTGCCTGACAAGGAGACACAGTGATATCACTTTGCTACCTAATATGGCCATCAGGGGATATAATAAAAGTCAATAAATTTCTAGCTAACTGAGAACTGCCAATTGTCAATTAAAGAGGCGAGGTAAGGATCAACAAGTTTCTAGCTAGCTAACAAAATCTGCTAGAGTCAGCCAGTTTCGGACTATTCCGAGCCTGAGGTAAGACCATCATGTCCTCTTGGCAACCTGTTACATTATAACTATTTTATTTGAAGTGAGGAGAACTAGAGGAAACCATTAAGAAGTAATCGGAATAATGAGTTTAAATAAAACTCAACCAACTTCCATCAATAAATATCTATATAAACAGAATATTAATCTTATTCGCTAATTGTACTTTATAACCGGCATCGAATTAAGAATAAGTATAGCGATATCTACCTGATGCGCTACACGGGAGATAACTAGTTCCGATTTGTGATTGAACAGACTACGAGTTACATCGTATTTCTATTAGGATAATGAGGATCTGAGGCGATGGAAGAAGTTAAAATGACACGGCATGTCACTGTGACCTGGAGATTATCAATACAGATGTAACAACGTTTAGCCTAAGACAAAGGGATAGAAATGTCGATATCTTCAAGCATAAAGATTGGCCACGATTGCATTTACTTCGAATTCTTTACGACGGCATGGACGAAAGAGATCCCAAATATATGGTGGTTCATTTAGGAATAATAATATGAATAATCATAATGATAAAATAATAATAATAAGCTCTTTATTTTACATGGGTCAGAATTAGACCCAATACATAAGGACATTTTCCTGTCTAAAATTCAGTCCATGGGGACAATATAATGAACGAATGAGAAAAAAAAAACCCAAAATACACGTTAATAAGGACAGGAAAGAAGATAATTCAAAATAAAATAAAATAGAAATTGACTGGTTAAATTAAGTCATAATCTTAACAAAATAATCAAGTCCTAAACTAGCCACCGTAAAAATGGATAAAATGGAATTAGAAATTGAAATATAACATAGGGCATATTTCATAATTGAAAAGATCAAAAATTATCATTAAGTGAGCACAAATAGGAAACTATAGTCATAATTTGAAAAAATACAAAATTTGTCCGGAATGTACTACCGTAATAATCAATAAAAAAGAAATATAAATTAAACGATAAAGAAGTTAATCAATGACTAATAGAACCAGTCCATCATTTTACAAATCGTCAGGATTTACAAAATCTTCTCTTTTCTTTAAAGGTTAAATAGCACACAGATAAAATTGTAAAAGCGAAAATAGATGAAAAATATTTTAATAGTTTAATTGATGGATGATTTCAGACCGCTTTTTAAAAACAAAAATGGTTTATTTCCTCGTACACGCAACGTTTGGCTTGTCAAATTATCACAAGTAGGTCAATATTTCCTGGCATCATAGCAATTACCATTTGTGTATGGTTGTGAATAATGAAAGTGGTCATGAGTATCGAATGCAACTCACAACTCAGTTACATGAGAGTTCGAAACTTATGACCGTTATTCTCATTCGCAATCATTCGGGACTGGCGATCACCCTGTTCTGAGGATCCCCTAAATTTCTTATTAAGTTAAAGATAGAACGGACAACCATGGCCCCCTATAAAAGATGCTGACCCGGCTTTGCTACCCTTTTGCTGTAAATTTTTTTTACTTAGTGAAAGAATAGTCTGTGGTCCCTGTTCGGCCCCCTCCCCCTCACCTGATGTTTCCATAGTTCTTTTGTTGTAGATATTGTTGATGTACGAGATCAAAGTATGAATGATATTGCTTATTTTTCTAGACACCTGATACCTCTTTTTATTATGAAATATTTCCTCATTTATGATTGATTTACTTCCTCTTGTGAAAACTTCATTGGCTGCTAATGTTTCGCCAATGAGTTCTTTTGTTTTCGGGTTTCGTTTCGCGGTTTGGATCGTTAAAACTTGGCTTATTTAT